>NC_142048.1:15050855-15382800 GCF_982192425.1 Myodes glareolus | reverse complement strand
TATTGGGTTTTATGGATAAGTTGATAAGAATGATTGACCAGGACTCTTCCTAAAGAGAGCACTAGATCTCATTACAGATGATTGTAAGCTATCTGTACAGTTGGTTGGAGAATGAACTCAGGACCTTTGGAAGAGCAGGCAGTGCTCTTAACCACTGAACTATCTCTTTAGCCACAAAACATAACTAAACATAAAAAAGACCAAGTACAGTAAACTTATAGTCAACATCAAATTAAATAGAGATAAAAATCAAAGCAATTCTATCAAAATAAATAACAAGACCATTGTGTACACTGTCTCCATGTGTATTCAATATAGTACTTGAAATGTTAGCTAAAGCAATAAGAGAACTGAAGAAGACCAAGTGGATACAAATTAGAAAAAAAGAAGTCAAAGTATCATTATTTTCAGATGATATGATAGTATAAATGATTGATCCAAGAAATTCCACTGGGTACTTCTACAACAAATAAACACTTTGAGCAAAATGGCTGGATACAAGTTTAACTCAGAAAAATCAGTAGCCCTCCTATAAACAAATGACAATCTGAGAAAGATATCAGAGACAAATGACCTTGTATAATAGCATCAAATAATATAAAATACCTTAGAGTAACTCTAACCAAGCAAGTTAAAATCTTGTATGGCAAAATTGTGAAGTAATGAAGCAAGAAATTGAAGAAGATATTAGAAGATGCAAAGATGCTGGATTGGTTTGATTAACATAGTAAAATGACTATCCTTCCAAAATTAATTTACAGATGCAATGCAATCCCTGTCAAAATTCCAACACAGTTCTTCACAGACCTTGAAGGGACAAATATCAACTTCATATGAAAAAAAAAAACCAAACAGAATAGTTAAAACAATACTGATCAAAGAGTAGTTGAATGAATCTTCATCCCTGTTTTCAAGTTGCACCACAGAATTATAGCAATAAATATTAAATAATATTATAATAAAAACAGACACACTGATCAATGGAATTAAAGACCGAAACATAAATCCACAAAACTGTGGTGAGATTTCCTTCCAACAAACTAAGTGGTCTTACCTTACCCTTGCTGAGACACAGAGCCTAGGAAACTGCTTGCTTATTTTCAAGTAAAATACTTGAACATTACAAAAATGTCACTATAAATATGGAGGCAATTACAGTGTATTTAGTGTCAAAAAACATAGCACTCTCTATAATTCTTTGTAAATTTATTATTTCGTCCTTGAGAAAATATTCATTTCATTTAATGTATATTTAAGATTTGTATTTTCAACATCCTCAATGTTTTGATTTCTACATTATCATACCACAAAGATATATCAAAATTCAATATTATTCATTTTGTAACATTAAACAATAATCAAAACTGTATTAAAGCAGACCATGATTATTAAAATTAATTAAATTACACATATGTTTGTTTTATATGTTAGTAATCTTATAATTACTGCCATGTCATAACATTCAAGCCATTGTTACCACTTCTAATAGTCACAATGTAAAGACAATGTTGAAATTACTAATTATTTTATTTCCTACTAAGAACTTAGCATATTTAACATACTAACTGAATCTTGAGAGAAATACATTAAACAAAAATTGGTAAGATGTGTGCTGGACATGGTGGTTCATGCCTTAAATATGCAATAGACAAAATCAGGCAGATACTCCCTTAACTTCACGACTAGCCTGTTCAACATAGTGAGTTCTAATCAAAACAGGGCTTTGTTCTAAGATGCTTGCCTCTCTCCCTTTTTCCTTCCCTTCCTCTATCCCTGTTCTCTCTCTCTCTCTCATACAAACACACACACACACACACACACACACACACACACACACACGCACACACACACTACATACTAGCAAAGAGACACACTCGAGCTAATGATGATGATGATGATGATGATTCAATATCAGTATAAATTAAATTAAGTTACTTTTCTGGTCGATTTTTATTGTTTTCATTATAATAGTATAAATTCTTTTTTCAACAAATAAATACACAGTCCAATATACTTCGTTCTTAATAAAGTATTTTTTTATTAGTTCAGTAGATCAAGGGCCTCTAGTACTTGCTCCTTCCATCATTTATAGAAAATGATATCAAGTAATAGCTAAAAGTCCATGAATATGTTTTTATTAATTATTCTGCAACTTACAAGCATACTCTAAGTAATTTAAGTGATAAATCACAAGATTTAAATCTTCATTTCTGTAGCAGTTTTGTTTGTAAACTGGAAGGAAATAAATTCTTCCACTACCATTTTATTCATGAACTAATAAGGAAATGACTTATTCACAAAGCAACAAACAGAACTGACCTAAATTTACTATATTTCTAGAAATGAAGAAACACATGCTAAGCACTGTAGCTTTTGTACACAAATGATGAAATCAAAAGCTAATAAAGAGCCATGCATGAAATCTAAATAAATGTGTTCATGTGGAAAAATTATGATTCACTGCACTATGAAAAGCTGAAATCCAGATTTTTCTGACCAGTCATAGATTTGAAAGCAAAGCATTTAAGGACATAAAAGGAAAGTATTAAATTTACTTGTTGATCTCATCTTCAAACTTTATAGTGTTGAAATGTATTGATGAATATCCATTCTACCTATGCAGTTGGTACATTCGCTTATAAAGTCATTATATTTATTCTACAGATAATCTTGTTCTTGTCTTAGAAATGGTAAAAATTTGATTTGAAAATCATCACAATATTGATTCTCTAATTATTTTTATCTCTATTCTGTGGTAACATTAAGAACAAAATTCCAAAATCTCATAAAATTGTAAATTCTAAATAAGAATGTCAAGTATTATTTGTTGAATCTAATCACATTTTGTTTCTTTTTTAAATTTACTTAAAAAATAAAATGTTTATGACACAGAAAGGTACTCTGCAAGCTACCAAAAGTGAAAAATAAACACCAACTCAACCATAAAACCTTTGATCAATAATCTGTCCTGCCTACAAAATATGCAAAGGGTATGATAGAACAAATCTTGTGATAGTAATCAACCATTGTCTGATTTCACTTAAGATTCCCTCACTGAGATGGAGCCAATACCCGACACTGCTTGGATGAACAAGAATAAGAGACTAGATACCCCAGATACCTAGGGTAAAATCAAATGTTAGTGGTCGAAAAAGTGAGTTACAATAAAAAGACTTTTTTCACGTTGTATATTTGTTTAGTTGGTTTTTTATTTTATTTTATTAGCATGTTTCATTTATTTCACATACTAACCATAGTTTTCGCTCTCTCCTCTTCTCTTGTTTCCTCCCCCAATTCCTGTCTTCCCCACTCCCCATCCACTCCTCTTCAGTCTCCATTCAGAAACAGGCAGATTTTCCATGGGCTTGAACAAAGCATGGTACATCAAGTTAAGGTAGGACCAAACTCCTGCCCCTGCATAAAGGCTGGGCAAGGTAATTCATCATGGGAAACAGGTTACCAAAAGCCAGCTAAGTGCCAGGGAAAGGTCCTGAGTTCACTGCTAGGAGCTCTACAAAGACAAAGATACACAACTGTCAAATGCAAAAGTCAATCTCATGCAGTCTCTCTGTTGATCCAGAGTCCTTGTGCTTCCGCAAGCTCAGGTTAATTGTCTCTGTGGGTTTTCCCATCATGACCTTGGTGCCTGTGGCTCCTACAGACCCATCTCTCTTTCTTCAGGAAGACTCTGGGTGTTCTACCCAGTACTCAGTTATAGATTTCTGCATCTGCTTCCATGAGTTATTGGACAAAGACTCTCTGATGACAGTTAGTGTTGCCACAAATCTGCTTAGATTAGACGGCCCATTCAGAAACCCACTTCACTATAGCTAGGAATCTAAGTTGGTGTCAATCTTGTGGATTCCTGGAAGTTTCTGAAATAGAATAAAACAGAGAGCCAAGTTTCTCCCTAACACCAAAGTGACCCCCACTTGTCAAGACATCACTTTTGTTATCTCTTCCTTTATCCCATTCCTAACCCAAACTCTTGTGCCCAGCACACCTAACTTGTTCCTTCAAGTTCCCATCACCTCCCCGACCCTGCCCCCAGTTTACCCAGGAAATTTCTTCTATTTTCCCTTCAAGAGAAATCCATGTGTCTTTATTTTGGGCCCTTTGTTATCTAGCCTCTCTGGGGCTATGGATTATGTGTCGGTTATCCTGTATTTTACTCCTAATATCCACTTGTGAGTGGGCACATACCATGCTTGCCTTTCTGGGTCTGGGTTTCCTCACTCAGGATGGTGACAAAAAAGACTCAATGATATTCTGCTATTCTTAGAGATCAGTGCCTCAGTCAACCATTATCACAGAGGCTTCCTCCTGCAGCAGCTGAGAAAAGGTACAGAGACCCACAACTTGACATGATACACCAGGTGAGAGACCTAGAACACAAAGCTCTAAATGAGATGTTTCCATCAAAACCCTCCCCTCAGAACTCAGGGAATGCTGTGTAAGTTGAGGCAGAAAGAGAAGGAGATAGAGAGAGAACAGTAGAAAAACAGGGCCCTCTATAATAACTGAGGAAAGCTCATATGAACTCACAGAAACTGAAGCAACAATCAAGGGCCTACATGTGTCTGTACCAGATCCTATGCATACAAACAATAACTTTTAGGTGAGTACTTTTATGAGACTCCTGAATGTGTAAATGACTGGGCCTCTGATTTTGTGTTTCTCCTTCATTATGAGCTCTTTGATTTTTCTGTTGGTGTGTGTTGTCCAACTTAGATATGGTAGGTTTTGTTTTACCTATTATATTTTATTTTGTTATGTTTTGTTGGTTTTTGTTTTATCTTCTTATATTTTAGTTTGTTGGGTTTTGTTGTTATTTCTTAGAAGACTGTTCTTGATTTTTGCAGAAGTAGGACTGGGCCAGAGACGTAGGCCAGATCAGGCCTGAGGCAGCCAGTTTCAGGGAAGTAGGACTGAGTCAGCAACCTAGGCTGGAGCAGGCCTGAGAAGGTGAGCTTCAAAGGAGAGGAGCAGATCCAGACCAGAAACATTTACAGGGGCAGAACTGACTCAACTGAACAATACAAAACAACAGCCTACAGAATGGGAAAAGATCTTCACTAACCCCACATCAGACAGAGGTCTGATCTCCAAAATATACAAAGAACTCAAAAAATTGGTCATCAAAAGAACACATAATCCAATTTAAAAAATGGAGTACAGACCTAAAAAGAGAACTCTCAATAGAGGAATCTAAAATGACTGAAAGACACTTAAGGAAATGCTCAACATTCTTAGCCATCAGAGAAATGCAAATCAAACCAACTCTGAGAGGAATCTTATGCCTGTAAGAATGGCCAAGATACAAAACACTGATGACAATTTATGCTGGAAAGGATGTGGGGTAAAGGAAACACTCCTGCGGTAAAGGAAACACTCCTGCACTGCTGTTGGGACTGCAAGCTGGTACAGCCCTTTTGGATGTCAGTGTGGCGATTTCTCAGAAAATTGGAAAACAACCTGCCTCAAGACCCAGTATTACCACTTTTGGGTATGTATCAAGGATGCTCAATCATGCCACAAGGACATGTGCTGAACTATGTGCATAGCAGCATTGTTTGTCATAGCCAGAACCTGGAAACAACCTAAATGACCCTCTTCCAAAGAATAGATAAGGAAAATGTGGTACATTTACACAATGGAGTACTACACAGCAGAAAAAATAACATCTTGAATTTTTCAGGCAAATGGATGGAGCTAGGAAACATCATTTTGAGTGAGGTAACCCAGACACAGAAAAACAATTATCGCATGTACTCACTCATAAGTGTTTTTAAACATAAAGCAAAGAATACCAGCCCACAATTCACAATCCCAGAGAACCTAGACAACAATGAGGACCCTAAGAGAGACATACATGGCTCTAATCTGCATGGGAAGTAGAAAAAGACAAGATCTCCTGAGTAAATTGGAAGCATGGGTACCTTAGGAGAAAGTTGATGGGGAGGGGAGAGGCAGGGAGAAGAGCAGAGAAAAATATAGAACACAATAAAAATCAATAAATCTTTTTCTTAGAAAAAGAAATCTGTTTCTTTTCTGATAAGAAACAGAAAGCAAGTAAATCTGGAGCAGAGGTGGGGAGTAACTAGGAGGAGAAAAGAGAGGGGAAACTGTAATTCAGAATATATTGTGTGAGAAAATAATCTGTAATGTTTAATAAAAGAAAAAAAGGTAAAATAAATTAGATATTTTAGATGTAAACTTTTGGATATTAGATAAATCTGAAATTGTCATTTGCACAGCTATTGAGAGCCTTTGGGGATCAGTCTCAAGGCCCTCTCAGGGTTCAGAGAGGAAGCAGTAGCCAGCAAAGGATTTGGGTTGCCTGATGGTGAGTAAATGTCTCATTTCATGCTTTTCTGATTCAGTTTCTTTATTGTTCTGCTGTGTTTCCAGTTTGTATACAATTTATATACACACAGAATCAACAATTCTCTGGCAATAGTAAGGTTATAAGGCTTGAATTTCTCAGGGTCATAAAACAGATGAGAGGCTATCCTTATGGCTTTAGGGAGGCGTGGCTAGAAAAGCATCCAGGCAACACTACAAGGCAAAAACGTTGATTCAGAGAGCTTCAAAATTTAAGAAGGGAATAAAGGGGGTTCATGTGTTGCATTCCTAAGTGTGATTAGTTAGACTAGAGGTCTGTGATTGTTATATGTAAAAACCAAGGAAGGAATTCAGGTGATTGGCACTCTTGGTCAAGAGAGCTGTGGGTGCATGGGAATGCATCAGGGTAGCCATGGAGACCATTATAAATTGTGGAGGAAGACATGCAGAGCCCAGTCTGCATTAGCACTTTCATCAATATTAGGTAGCTAAGGAGGACATCTCAGATCTCAGAATTACATCCATCACCCTAAATGTTTAGAACAAGAATAATTTATGATTATATAGTACAAAATTTGGGCCTGACAATATTCTGATGCCCTTGAAAAACAATGCCGTTTATTCCCATGCTGTCCATGTAAAAAGGATTACCTTTCTCCAGAGCTAGTTAAGTGACAATTACTTTTTCCTGTTAATTCTCAGGGTTAAGACACATTTAAATTTCTAGACTAAAATTCTGTATCAATTAAACCGAGTTGAGAATAGGCTCAGGGTACTAATAACCTTTTAGAGTTAGAGTCAGGGGGTTTTGATTACTACACTGTCGAATCTTTTGGGATAAGTCCTTCTTGAGAAGGAGAGTACAATGGCCAAACAAGGGATTTACAGCAAGAACAGTGACTATTCAAAAGACAGTATTCATAGCATCTTGTGTCTGGGCTTGTCTACATGAGAATGCTTATTTCTTGTGTGTTGACCTTCTGATTTGTCAGCTGAAATCTCACTGCATAACCCTGAAGACCACAGAATCCAATAATACTGAAAATACTCTGTCATGAGAAAGATTAGCTATTGAAAAGAGATCATTGGGGGTCTGTAAGGATTTCACAAAACAAATCATGGTACGTTAATCATGATTATTAATAGGATAGATGCATCATGCATGGAAACCATGGAAACCATGGAGGCACACAGCCTTACCTGCGATTGCAAAATACTTGAATGTATAAGTTACTTGGATGACTTATAACAAAAATAATTTTAGATCTAAGCTACTAAAGGATAATGGGCTGTTCTTAAAATGTGGCTGGAACAAATACTCAAAGATAACAATACACTCTTCTTTATTAGCCAAGGAAAGGAATTTATTTTCACAACTGTTTTAGTTCTGTATCTCTTGCAGTGGTAAACATCAGGACCAAAAGCTATAAAGGACTTTTCTAGCTTACAGTTTAGGTCACAATCCATCACTAAGAAAAGCCAGGAAATAAATTCATGTGAGCTTGAAACAGAACCCATGGAGGAATTCTGCTTGCTGTCGCACACAGACTCCACATTAAGCTAGAGATATACAATATCCTTATATAGCTCAGGAACACATACCTATGTACTGGTCCCCCCCACAGTGGCCTGTTCTCCCTATATCAATTAGCAATCAAGATAATCCCTCACAAAAATGCCCACAGATCCAACTTGATAAAAA
This sequence comes from Myodes glareolus, assembly GCF_982192425.1. NCBI lineage: Eukaryota > Metazoa > Chordata > Mammalia > Rodentia > Cricetidae > Myodes > Myodes glareolus. The sequence goes on along the minus strand of NC_142048.1, from coordinate 15,374,753 downwards.
ATACTTAATCAATACTCTTTGTGGTTGTTTTGTTTGTTTGTTTGTTTGTGTTTTTCCAAGACAGGGTTTTTCTGTGTAGCTTCAGAGCCTGTCCTGGTTCATGCTCTGTAGATCAACCTAGTTTCAAACTCACAAGCATCCACCTGCTTCTGCCTCCCAAGTGCTGAGATTAAAGGCATGTACCATCACTTCCTGGCAATTGATATTCTTTTTTTTTTAAAAGATAACCCTAAGATGTGTTGGCAGTTAAAACTAAGAAAACAATCAGAGGAGTATATGAAGAAAAAGTACAGAGAGCAAGAGAAGGCTGCAAATATAATCCTGGTGTCCAGAGACAGGCGGTGTATGGAGCTATCAAGAAAGACCAGTGAGGGCAGACACAGTGATGTGAAGATGATTAATGGTAAAACAAGTTCATTACAAATTTCTGAATCCTATAGTGTGAGTGACCTCTCACAGAATACATTAATATAAATTGAGCATTAATATAAAGATGTTTTTTAAATTATTTTTTTAACTGTGGTCAAGGTGACAAAAAAATCAAGGGAACAAAATGAAGGTTAGAGAATTTGAGAAAGGAAAAGTCTGCAAAAGTGAGTTAAAGGTAAGTAGTCTCATATATACAGAGAGGCTAGTGTTGACATTCTTCAAATTAGTAAAACCTAGTTTCTTCTTCTTTTTAAATCCCTCAGTCATTTACTGGAAGGTAATATCTGTCCCATTATGTGTGCTTGTTTCTTTTCTTTCTTCCTTTCTTTACTTTTCTTTTTTCCTTCCTTCCTTCCTTCCTTCCTTCCTTCCTTCCTTCCTTCCTTCCTCCCTTCCTTCCTTCCTTCTTTCTTTCCTTTTCCTTCCTTTAAGAAACCAAGCACACAGTAGGACGCAGCAGGAGCTCCATTAGAGGATAGCCTATTGTATCGATGCTCCAGTGATTGTTCAACAGTCTAGGAGAAAATTCTGGATGTCACCATGAGGCATAGAATGTGATTCAAGTCAAGTGCACCTAAAGAGTCAAGGAGACCACTGACAACATTCAGAATGAGGTTATTTTTCTGTGTATTTAATTTTGTATTCATCTTTTAAACTCTAATCTCTATGAAGGCAGTAACTACATTGTATTTGTTTACATACTTTATCCTACTATACTTTGTGTAATAGCTAAAGTTTCTTGTTTAAAGGATAGTGTCTGGTAATTATACCTGTGGACATTTCTTTGAGGGTGTGGCTGTTCCAAAGAAGTCTAGATCATGAAGAGTTTGACCTCATTAATGAATGGACCCATACCTTGATGAATGATAGAATTATTGACAGGTGTCAGGAGTAGCAAGTCATCAGATGCATTCTTCTTAGGGTCTGTCTTGCCTTAACTCCTTGCTGTTTGTTTGTTTGTTTGTTTGTTTGTTTTAGGCTGATTCTTGTCCTACGAGATGTAGATTGCACTGTTCTACCATACCTTGCTAGTAGATTCACCTGACATCTCAAAAAGAATTACCACATAATTTATTCCTTTCTTTGAGTTTACCTTGTAGGGAGCTTGGTCTCAATATGCAAAACTATCACTTGTGTCTCTTATGGTTTTCAGGAATTTGTGGGAGCTTAAGAGAATGATGAAGACAAATAGCAAAGAAAACAAAAGGACACAGTTCTAACAATTAGAAATTACAGGAACTGATACTCATTATTTGCAAGATACAGCAAGCAATCCCTTCCCATTACTTGCATAGAAAGCATGAGCAAATATTTGTAAGGCATATTATGAAGTAAATCACTGTATTAAGGTAACAGAGCTTGATTATTAGAATTTTCAAAATAAATCATGTGGCAAATATCAAAAATAAAAATGTTTCTCTTTTCTAAAAGGAATTTTTGGCTAAGAGAAAAATGATACAGACAGCCATGAACTGTGTTTCCCTTCAATAAAAGTGGAGATATTAGAGACTGGTGGGCACAGGACAGATAGTATCAGAGAGATGAGAGTGTCAAAACCTGATGCCTGGACAATATTTCCTCTAAGAAAACTCTAAAATATCCACAAGCTTAAAATTCTAAATATAATGGAAAAACATTGTAACTTGTAAGAATATTATAACTTTTAAAAATTAATATCTGTTTTAATTTATTTTTTCTGAAAATTTTGAAAGAAAAGAGAGGAGCATTCCTTTAAGGCACTAGAAGTCATTCTATTTAATTATATTTGCACTCATCACTAATGGACTCAGTCATAAAAATTTATCTATTATTTCAGGTCTGATTATACTTGAAAGTGTTTTTAGTAGAAATGTATTTTGTTTGCTTGTTTAGTAGAAAATTCTAAATACAACTGGAGAAGTAATTTATGTTTCTTGTAGGGTTTTCTCCATTTCTGTTTCAAGTTCTGTATCTCTCAGGACTTCATTATAGGAACTCTATCACTGACCTTTCCCCTTCATTGCCTTCAGAGGCCACCTGAGACATTTCTAGGTATATAGCTTAAGAATCTCTCTCTTTTAAAATTGCCAGGGTTGCAACTTTGACATAACCTCACAAATATCTGGGCCTTGATCCCTTTTTGATATGTTATGCCTTGTTCTTTATTCATATTTAACATAACTCTCACAGGCCAGTGACGCTCTCTTCTGATGCTGTTTTCCCTCCTCAATCTTGACATTTTGGAATGTGCAATTCTTTCCAAACAATAAGAGCTGTTGAAATATGATGCAAATATAGTTTGTTTTCTTCAAAATTTATTATTATGGTGTCTGCCTTCTTTCCTATCTATTGCAGTATAAGTTCTTTATGAGTGACTGTGTTCTCCAGTTTCTAATACAGATAAAATTATATGTTCATAGTAAGTTTCATATATATGGCAATATACTTATAGTTTTTCTTTAGATATTCAAAAAAGATCAAAGATATATTTGATGCTATTCAATATTTTTTTAGAAAATTACGCTTCTTTCTTCTTATTCAGTGATTCAGGAGTAATCCTTGATATTCTTTATAAACAAACATATGTAGATGTTTAAATATGTCAATACATATAAGCATGTAGAATGTGTAATTAATCTATCAAAAGAAGAATGTTCAACTACACATATTTTTGTATGTATTATTATAAATTATCCTTTTCAACACAGAATTACAAATTAATATCTATGAATTTGTGAGAATCTAATGTAGAGAAAATACATCAATGGTAGCATAATTGATCAATATTTACAAATTATAATATGATAAAATGTAGGTCGAAATTAAGGAAATATTACAAAACAAACTTTTGCTATTTAAGTTTTTACTAAATTGATGTTTCTATGGACATAAAATATTATGACTTTCAGGACTCTTAATTTTCTCTAATTTAATTGATTATTCTTATTACTAAGGGTAGTTATAAAACTGATTATATCATAATGTAATCTATTTTCCTGTAATTCCTGTTTAAACTAGCATCCACATTCATAATTCTGAAAAACAACAATGTACATATTAATTAATGTACATTGTAATTCATCTGGGTGTTTCATATATACAAGTGCACATCAAAATAAATCGGGTCCTATTAGTCTGTTCATTACTTTAATTACAGCAGTTCAAATGAAATGACTATATAAAGCTAGATTTGGGGAAATTTAAATGATTTCATAATTAGTGTTTTACATCCAGTCCCACTTGGGTGTTCCTCATCTGTAATATCTATGGAAAAACTTGGTCTTCATTGTGCATAAAATATAAAAACACTAGAAAAAGATTATAAATCTTGTACTGAAATGCCCAAATAAGATCAAGTTTGAACTTGCTTACTTTGTGTAATACAATGGAATCACTACTTTATTTACAAGTTTTTTATTTACCATACATTTAAATAAATGAATTTTAGTCATTTATTTTTTTTATTTTTGCTTACTTTAAAACTCAGAAAAGCTAATGATAGCCACAGGTAAGATAACAGTAATATACTTTTAAAATATGATATAAATAACTAGTGAACACTGAAAGGCAGCATACTTCACAGCCAAGGACAGGAAGGAATCATAATTCTTTGCAGTGAACTCTACCTGCCCTGGTCACAATCTATTACTGTCAATTTGGCGATGAATGAGTGTCAGACAATATTGGGCAAACTCCATCTTTCACGTTGATACCTATCCTTCCTATGATTTGAACTACATCAAAAATTGTGGTAGAAATTGAAACCCATGAGTAATTTCTCTCCGGAAAGGAATATGTGAACTGTCTTTCTGGGAATATCTAAAACCAAAATTGAATATAATGTTTCTCCCCTGTGGCTTGAGGATGGATGTGCTCCTGAGTGGACTGACCTAAAAACTATTATTTTTTTGAAGCTCATTAGAAAATAAAAGTAAGGGAAATAAATAAACCACTGGAAGGACTGGAAGGAAGTGATAAAGTTCAAGTTTCCCTGCATAATAAAAATCAATTTGGAATCCAAGACTTATTTCAAAACAGGATTGTAACCTCCTTGCTATAGAACAACACAACCAAGAGCCAAGGAAAACATAACTGGCAGCTTAATGGGCAGCTGATTTTCCTATCTGATAAAACTCTAGGCAGACAGGAAACCTTGAAAAAAGGACTTGGAGAACTATCACCTGCCACTGACTAGAGACGAATGAACTTACCTAATCTTATCCTATCTTCTCTTGGGGGCATTAGCGTTGAGTTCACTGTATGCCTGGTATCATACCAGATATTTCAGAAATGACTTTTAAAATCTCAGACTCTTTGAAAAAATACCTTAAAAATTGAAAATAAATCTTCCATCTGTTCCGTCAATTCTGCTACTGGGTATATATCCTAAAGAAATCAAGCTAGGACTCCAAAGAGACATTGACACTCTCAAGCTTTTTTGCAGCCCTTTTCACAACTACGAAGAAATGGAAATAGCTGAAGTGTCCATCTACTGATGATGGGAAAAGAAAATGTGACACATGTAAACAATGGACTATTATTCAGCTGCCAACAAGATCAAAATCCAGTCCCTTGCTATACAATAGATGAAACGAGAAAATCATAATTTCTCCAATTAAAGTACTAAAAGTGAGACATTTTTGTTGTTTATTTCTTCACTGTTCTGATAGATATAACACATTTGCTTTAAATCAAGTGTTAATCTTCAAGATTTTCCTCAGTTATTTCTATATATTTATGCATTCCTTTTTTCTGTGTGCATGCATGTTTTTGGTTTTTTGTATGTTTGTTTTGTTTTGCTCTTTTGTTTTGAAGTCACCGTCACTCTCAAGGATGGCTGCGCTCCTGAGTGGACTGACCAAATACTACTAAATCTGCTTTAATTCTCCCATCTCATTAGAAGGTAAAAGAAAAAGTGATAAAAGTCAAATCATTCAATGCTATTGTTCCTCTTCCGTAATCCCCAAAACTTTTGTACAGTCTTGATAAGTTATTATATGACATTTTAGATAAAAAATAGGACAGCAAAATGATTATTGATGCCTGAACTGGATTTTCCCTGTAATTGGTTTAGTGAATAACCTGTCATCCATTAAACTTTCATCCAATAACACGAAATGCACAGCTCTGTAACCAAGCACCATGTCGTGCCCTGGGAATCCAGTCAGAGAGGGAAGGGGGTGTATGAGCAAGGTGGGTCACGATCATGATGGAGAAATCTACAGAGAGAGCTGAACCAAGATAGTTATAACTCAGGAACGCTAGACCAACAACTGTGGAGCCTGCATGGGACTGTACTAGGTCCTTCACATGTGGTAGACAGTTGTGAAGCCTGGTCTATTTGAGGGGCTCTTGGCAGTGGGATCAGGAACTACCTTTGTTGCATGAGTTGACTTTTTGGACCCCATTCTCTATGGTGGGATGCATTGCTCAGCCTTAATGCAAGGGAGAGGGGTTTGTCCTGTCTCCACTTAATGAGCCAGGATTTGCTGACTTCCTTTGGAAGGCATTACACTTTGGGAGGGGTGGATGGAGGGAGGGCTGGAGGAAAGACAGGTAGATGGGAGGCAGAAGGAGGCATGGGAGGGAGAAATGGGTTTGGAATTTAAAATGAATAAAAAGTAAATTAATAAAATAGAATGCTCACCAAGTCACACATTGCAACATATATTATTGATTTATAATGCTGATAGAGATTGTCACTCACCTTCCATTTCGCAACAAAGAAAGCTATTAGTTCCTTAAGTATTAATTATGAAATAACTAAAATTTTCTAATTCACGACAAAGAACTCTCATATAGCATCAAGTTTCTAAGAAGGCTCCCATTTTACTAGATATTTTCTTTTTCTCTTTTTAATGTTATAATTTTCTTCCTCTCTTTTTTCTCTATCCCTTTGACTTTATTCTACATATGTATGTAAACAAGTATATATGAATGGATTCATATAAATAACTGGCATTTAATGATTCTTACATATCTTCAGAAAGCTGAAATATTTCAAATTACTAAAAAATGTGTCTCAATGATTTCTGTAAAATGTATTTTTCCTTTTGTGTCTTTTGCAGTTCACTCGATACATTTGGGTGTCATTCCTAATTATACCCCCTTTAACCAGGGGCAAGCATTAAGTCTTATTTTTATGTATAACCCTGATTTTACTTGAAAAGTGTAAATCATTTGTTATATATTGTGCTCTCAATCTCTGTGTCTTGAATGTTTCCTGACAATTGCAGGTAGGTTATACACTTTTGTTCACAGTACACAAAGGTGATGGTGTGGCAATCAGGAGCAGCCTTCTGAAACTCTACCATACTTCCATTTGTTATCAGCCAGAAGCACATGGGAGGTGATTCCAGCCATTGAGTGAAAGCCCTGGTGGCAGATGGACCTGATGAGTTTATTGTTCCCATAAGAGCTACCAAGTAGGGGTATTAATAGTTTCTTTTCACTAAAATATACTAATGAATATTTTCCCCAGAGTGAAATTTTTCTTTCTTTGTGGACTTTCTTCATTAATCTATTATTTCCATGTATATTTACCTACATGAATTAGTATCTATAACTACATAGTCACCAATTTATGTACCTATTTGTGTAACCATATAAAGAAGCACTCACTCACACCGGGAGAGATTTCTCAGTGGTTATGAGTACAGACTGCTGTAGAAAAGAGCCTAGGTTTGTTTCCCAGAACCTGCATTGGCCAGCTCACAACCCTCCAAAACCCCAGTTCCTGAAGCTCTGTCACCTTCTTTCAGCCTTTCCTGGCACCCACATTTACTTAAGCATACTGGAGCATGCACATAAATAAAAATAAAATAAATCTTTTAAAAGTACACTTAGGGAAATAGCTCAAGTTGCAACTGAACTTAAGGTTTGTCTGAACATTTTTTTTATCTCTGACTTACATTCTCTTTCATGATCAGTAAGAAGGTTAATATATTTTCTTTGCTGCACATGCAGAATTGATCACATTGCCTTTTGAAAATCAACACTTAATGACACACTGCATTTCTAAAACATCCTCAGTTCCATACTAACTGTTATTTCAAGTTATTTCATACCTATCTACTCGAAAACCTCTCATTCACTTTTTTTGTACTATCTCACTATCTTAATACTCTTCTACTGGCATGATAAAACACCATGACCAAGAAAACTTATAAAAGAGAACATTTAACTTGGGAGATTACAATTTCAAAGGTTGAAATTCATGACCATAATGGTAAGATCATGGTAGCAGGCAGGCAGGCTTGTAGCTAGAGTAGTTGTCTTAGACCTAACTGGAAATGGCTTGGACTTTTGAAACCTTAAAGACTATCCCAGTGATACACCTATTTTAACAAGGCCGCACTTTCTAATCCTTCCCAAAGAGGTCTACCAACTGGAGACCAAGTATTCAAGCATATAAACTTGGTGGGCATGTGGTCTTATCCAAACAACCACACTCACTGGATTTCAAAGTCTCAACTATCCTTTTGGCTCTGATCTCTATAAGCTGAGGCAGCAGAGGTCCTTAAATCTCTGTAAGCCTTTTATGCTTTTCCAGAATTAACCATATCTTCTCTTTTTTCCTTCTTTTTTATTTATTCTCTGTCTTTCACATTATGCATCTTCATCCCATTCATTTTCCCACCCTTACATATCCACCTTCTGATATGGGATGTCCTTCTGTATATGTGACACTTTCATTGGTTAATGAATAAAGCTGTTCTGGCCAAAATTTTAGCCAAGTAATGCTAAGTGGGAAATCAGAACAGAGATAGAGAGAGAGTAGGCAGAGCCAGACAGATACCATGTAGCTGCCAAAGAAGAAAGACTCCCACCAGAAACATAATAGTAGACCACAGACTTGTGATGATACATAGATTAACAGAAATGGGCTAATTTAAGATGTAAGAGGTAGCCAGGAATATTCTTGAGCCATTGACTAGACAGTGTTGTAATTAATATAGTTTCTGTGTAATTATCCATGTTTGGGCAACCAGGAAGCAAATGAGCTTTCTCCATTTACATAATGGCACCCAAATATTTGGCAATATGTATTCACATAAAGCCTATAAACGCATGAGAAAAGGAGGGCTTCTAGACCTCCCAAAAAATGTGAGCCAAGCACAGCTTCTTCATAGTTGCATTTTCACAGACAGGTTTTATTTGAGGACCATGAGCAAAGGCACAGCTTCTATAAGAAACAGCTTCCTGGTGAGTGCTGGAACTTGCAACATGAATATCTCTGACTCTTTTGGAAGGTCCTGCACTTAAATGGGGTTTGTGAGCAGCATGCTATTTGTTGCTTAATGGCAACATGGATCCACTGAGTCCCTGGAGCTGGGGCAGTAATCATGTCTCACAGAGGCAGTGATTATACTTCTGTTATGTTGGATGGGACAGATTCAAAAGGCAAAGCCACAAAGGTTAGTCCTAGACATACTGGTTAGCATTTTAAAAAGTGCTTCTGATCAAAAAATCATTATATATACACAATAAAGACAGACTCAGAAAAAAAAAACTGTAAATGGGTCACAGTCCTGAATAAACACCTATAGATTTGGGAGAGAATGGAAAAATAATATAGACAATTGTAAAAAAACATTATATAAAAGAGTATAGACAGACATAGATTAAAAGAGTAAAGATAATAAATATTAAAAACTAATAGAAAAAAGTCACATAAAGATGAAAAATACACAGAGAGTCTGGATTACATATACTATTGTATTTTTTTTGACTGTGAATGAGTGAATCACTGAGAGACATTTTATTTTATGGACTGCTCAGCTAAGCCAACACATATATTTTAAAAGTATCTTGACTTATAATTTTAGTCTAAAGATTTGTTGCTTTGGGAAAGAGGTTCTGCTTTTCTGCTTTTGTTTCCACAGAGGATGAGATCATGTGGATTTCTTCCAGTCTAATGTGGCTTGATGGAACAAACAGCAAGAAGCTGTCTTAAACTCTGTATTTTTGTGTCTATAATTCCTTTTCAAGCTCTCTCAGGTTTTTAAGTGGATTTAGTTGGCCATGTGGGTGCCAGTTCTTTGGATGGAGTGAGCTTCTTGTTGGTTCCTAGCCTCCCAGCTAGCTTAGCTCCAAAATAACCACACATAAACTGTATTAACTAAATCACTGCTTGGTCCATTAGCTCTAGCTTCTTATTGGCTAACTCTTACATACTAATTTAATCCATCTCCATTAACCTGTGTATCACCACATGGAATTGGCTTACTGGCAAAGTTTCGGCATGTCTGACTCTGGCTACAACTCCATGGTGTCTCTCTGACTCTGCCCTTCTTCATCCCAACATACAGCCTGGCTTTCCCTGCCTAGTTCTTTTCTTCTCTGCCATAGGCTCAAAGACAGACAGAACGACTTCCCACAACAAGTAGTCTCTTTTGAACTTTTGCATAGTCCTACAAAGAGGTTGTACGTTTTGGATACCTAGCATACATGTTTTTGGGATTATATACTAATTTTATATTTACTCAAGAGTTACATTTTTTAATTTTTATTACCCCAAGATTTCACACACACATAAATGGTACATAATTTTATTGCCCATCATTTCTCCCCTTTATCTCCCTCCCCATTTCCTCTCCAAATATATCATCTTCCTTCCACATTAAAGTCATTGCCTTATGTTTCTTCCTCCTCTTCTTCTTTGATAATTCACTAAGTGCAATTTGTTCTGACAATATGTGAGTGAGTGTGGGTCCATCCACAAAAGACTGGAAAACCTACCAAAAGCCACATTATCAAAGACTGTTTCTCACTCCCTCATCTAAATTTTGCATTGTGAACCAGTAAGTAGATTCTTTGAACTGCCACAATTTTCATTCTTTCTATTTCCCTTCAACAGCAGAAAATTCTGGTAGAAATCAAAAACAGAATGAATATGGACTGTGGCATTTTACCCCTCTAACTCTCTCTATATATAATTGTTTCTGCATAAATGAACCTTTTGACTGAATGCCATAAGTTCTTGCTACACCCTCCTACAATGCAAGAATTGTACCTTCTCTTCTTTTCAGTTATTTTAAGCCAACATATTGTCACAACTCTGCTTTTATGGCCATGGTTTATTATGTTTATTTTGTGTTTTACCCGAGCTCTTTCTCTATGATTGCTAAAGTCTTTTTTATTAAATTTACATTTTCTAAAATCTTGGTGAGGAGTATCACCTGTTGAGACCTTGTTACTGAAATCCAGCATAAGACAGAAACCATAATTCCAAGAAAAGATTATAATTGTATGTTTGTCATACTGTGGCAGTACAGAAAGATAACTTATTTGCTGATTGGATGGGTAAGTCTATATGCTGAAGTAATAATATTTCCTGAAGTTTTCAAAAGTTTTAGCAGAGAGTTAGGACATTGTAGTTGTTTGTTGAGTAAAAGAGGTGATAAGAGTGTGTGCTTATGTTACCTCTTACCACAAGTAGTCTGTAGAAAAAATATAGAACCATTTATGTAGCTTCATAGACAATGGCATAATTAATTATAACTCAGAATAAGACTATAACCCAAGTAGGAAATGAAATCTTTGAAGCAACAATTTGGTTAGGGAATCGGACCATTCCTAGAACATGATGTGTCAGAGGAAAATAAATTATTTAAAATACTTGATTAAAAATGCCAATTATTGTAAATTAAGAATTTTGTTGACACAGGGTCAATGATCAATATATAAAATTATGGATGGGCCAAACTAGGATAACTCAGTGAAATTTAAACTCACATGAAGTTAGGAAAGAAAAGATGTGGTAGTGGGTTATGGGGAAATTTGGAGGGGAATGGTGTAATTTGAATAAAATACATTATATTTATTAATGACATTATCAAACAATAAATAAAAATACCCCACAAAATATGTAAGCAGACTTTGATCCTTTAAATTTCTCTTAAATGCTTTGGTTAGCAGAGACAACCATGCCACTCCCACATAGCAATACTGATTCATCATTATAATTTTTTAGTCATAACTTATTCTTGGAAGTCTCATAGCTGATTTTTCCTTATCTTTATATTTCAATTTAGATACACATAGTTTGATTGTAGCAAGATCTCCTTGAAGAAGCTGTGGTCTATACCTTGGAATTTTGAGAGTATAATTGTCACTATTCAGTTGCACATGAAGCAATGTGTATAGGAGTGAACGTTAAGACTGAAAATAAGTTCACAGGTAATGGTGCATTCTCCTAGGACACATGATTTTCTGTGTGGCACACAAACTTTTAGGAGTGGTGTTAAAGTCTACTAGTTTGGCTAATTAAATCCTAAATTTAATGATGAGTATATTAGATGTTGTTAAAATAACAAACCTTCTCATGTGTTTTATCGAGTAAGATCTGGGATCTGACAGGGATGAAACACTGAACTGGGTGTGTTAGTTTATGTCTGCTCATGCAACTACTATGTATAGTTTCAAAAATTTCTCAGGTGTTTAGTAATGTGACAGAAGGGAGAACTTTGGGATCTTTGGGGAAGTCTATGAGATTGAAGTGACAGGAGATAATTCATTAATATAACCAAGCTTTCCTATTTCAGAGGAAATAAATGATATCAGAATGATGGAGTGCAGGTGAAAAGGGCCAAATTGAGCCCCCACAATTGCTCTGCCTCCAGCAAGATAGTAAACCTAACCCAATTATTCATTTCTACAACAATTACAAGAGGAAGTGCCATCATTAGAGATGTGAAAGGTGAATGGACAGTGATTTGTGTTATAGCCCCATTAAACATTCCTGCTTGCCAAAAAGGTAAGTGAGTCATGGATGGGGCCATAAATTTGTAGACTTTTAATTATTAGGTTACAACAATTGCAGCTTCATTTCTAAAACAATAAAGATGTTAAATGTTTGCCAGACTACTCCTTACTTTTTGCACCCAATTGCAGCTAGGGAGAATCTAAGAAAATCAGATATGTTTCCTACAGCAAACAAATGTCATGCTCCTTTTCATGGTAAGAACCACTTGAACCAAAACTCATCAAATGACTTTTTTTTTCCTCTGTAAATAACATGTGCCCTCTCTGTCCTGATTATAGTTCTTGACATGGTGGCCAACTTCCTTGTTTTATCCAACTATAAATATTCTTTGTGTAGCTGTTGTTTGGTCTGTTTGTGTGTATGTTTGTTTGTTTGAGTATGTAAAGCAGTCATGTGGCAGCAGGAAATTTATTACTCACTAAACAACCCAGGCTGGCCTGGCATCTGAGACTCCTGCCTCCATCTTCCAAAGGTCAGGATGATAAGCAGGAGTTACTATGTTCTACTTTAAATAGGCTTTATGTTTACTTTACTGGATGATCTTCATGTTCATTCAAAGATTTTTCCCCGCTGGGAAATCCACCGAAAGAATTTCCATGTATAAGTTGCAGAAAGGCCCAGCTTTCGAGGAGAGAAGTGCCCACAGAGGATGCTGTGCCTCACTGCTTCTGGCTTAGAAAGTCAATTACAAACTGAAAAATCAACAAAAAGCCTGAATTCTGTATTTTTTTTAACTGAGTTCCTTAGCAACAGCTCTTAGTTTCATTCCTAGATTTTTTTTTTGCTTCATTCCATTTATTGGATATCCTCTGTGGATCAGTGTGGGACAGACTCTTTTCACCTTCGTTTTTCGAGTGCTTCCCTGTTGCACATTGCCAAGCTTAAAACATGTTCACCATAAAGAGAATCACAGTTATAACAAAGGCATCAAGTAAATGTTTTTCAAAATATTCTGTTGAACCTATGACTCAAAGTCCACAGATGAACAAAACAATGATTTGAAGAATCACTGGTCAGAACTCTAGAAGCTGAGTAACCTATGGGATCCTTCTTTATATAGTAGACTTGGGGATCAAATAAACTCAAAAATATAGGGGAAATAGTTCCAAAAGTTCTGTTTCTTGTAAAACAAACAACAACAATGAACAAACAAAACACCTTTGTTTGGACTAATTCAGCAATACAACAGAAGAAAAGGCACAACTATACTTTTACATTAATTACTCCCTGGTTACTGTGTTTGTCCCCTGTTCGTGGGAACAATTATGCAAAACAAGGTACAATTATTCACAAAAAAACACAGGTTTTGTTTTTCTTTAGTTTGTTTTCTTACATTAAACCTGTGGTCAGAAAGTGTTCCTTCATTTCTAAGATATTATTTTAGCAGGATTTGAGAAGCATAGCAATGTCCTTGTGAAATGGTTCTGCATTTTCAGCCATAGTGGCTTTTTCAATGCTGGGTTACAAAACAAAGTGTAATTTAACTTATAGAAGAAATTCGATGTTCTCTCAGCTGACCTTTAACTACAGAGTGGAAACTGAGTATCTTTTGGTAAGCTTAAAACATTTACAAGGGCATAGCAGTGGGAAGCAGAAGCAGGTGTATCTCTGTGAGTTTGAGGCCAACTTGTTCTATAAGAACTAGTTCCAGGACCGCTAGAGCTGTTACACAAAGAAACCCTATCTGAAAAAACCAAACAAACAAAGAAAGAAATGTACAAGGGTTTTACAAAAGAGTAGAAATTAGACAATAGAGCAATGACCAGAGAGATGCAGCTAGAATGTTTTGAAGATAGAAGATACTCATTTACCAAGGAATATTCATAGTCTCTAAAAGTTTAAGATACTGTGCAATGCAAGCCTATTAATTTCTTAACTTGAATTTAGCTCATTGAACTCTCAATTCACTGATCTGTAGACCCAAAGCATATGTAAAATTTTCCTATACTAATTAATTTTATCATTTGATACAGCAGAGAGGAAAAACAAATTCAAAAGTGGATATTTCTTTCTCACATGAATTATTAGTGTAGGGGATATTTATTGGTCTTGCAAAAAACCTGGGTTTAATTCCTATCACCCACATGGCAGCTCACTACCATATGTAACTCCAGGGTTAGGGAATGTGATCTTTATGGGGACTAGATAAAAATGTGTATACACACACACACACACATAAACACTAGATACACACATGTATTTATAAAAATATATACACATTAGCTATTCTGACAGGTGTAAGATGGTATCTCAAAGTTGTTTTGATTTGCATTTCCCTGATCGCTAAGGAGGTTGAGCATGACCTTAAGTGTCTTCTGGCCATTCGAAGTTCATCTGTTGTGAATTCTCTGTTAAGTTCAGTACCCCATTTTTTAATTGGGTTAATTAGAGATTTAGTGCCTAGTTTCTTGAGTTCTTTGTATATTTTGGAGATCAGACCTTTGTCTGATGAGGGGTTGGTGAAGATCTTCTCCCAGTCAGAAGGCAGCCTTTTTGTCTTACTGACAGTGTCCTTTGCTTTACAGAAGCTTCTCAGCTTCAGTAGATCCCATTTATTCATTGTTTCTCTTATTGTCTGTGCTGCTGGGGTCCTACTTAGGAAGAGGCCTCCTGTGCCTATATCTTGTAGACTACTTCCCACTTTCTCTTCTATCAGGTTCAAAGTGGACGGATTAATGTTGATGTCTTTAATCCATTTGGACTTGATTTTTGTGCATGGTGATAGATATGGATCTACTTTCATTTTTTTACAGACCATAATTAAAGGTCTTTGAGCCTATTATTCGTGATCCTAGAGAAGCTAAATAAGAAGATGAACCTGATGAAGATTATTTACCTATCCACCAGGAGGTAGGAAATAGACAAGAGTCCCAGGTAACCTCGGGTGCATGGGGGGGTGGGAGGGTTGATGGAAGGGGAGAGGGTTAGAGAGAAGGGAGTAGGGGAGGAATGGGGAAAGCTCGGTGGCCTGGAATGGGCGGGGGAGAGAGGAAGGATGAATATGGGATCAGGGAAGAATATATTTCAACTAAGGGAGTCATTTTAGGGTTTACAGGAGACTTGATTATATATGGGATCCCAGGTCCAAGGAGAGATCCCCCAGATTGTTCTCTGGACAGAGGAGAGGGTGCCTGAATCGGCCGTGGCCCATAACCATACTGATGTATATTTTGCTTATCACCATAGATCCTTCATCTGGCGACGGACGGCGATACAGTCGGAGACCCACATTGGAGCACCGGACTGAGCCCCCCGAGGTCCAAATGAGGAACAGAAGGAGGAAGAACATGAAAAACGAAATCAGTACTGCGAGGGATGCTATCACCTACTGATACAATGGAACGGATCTAATGAGAGTTTACCAAGGCCAGTTGGACTGGGACTGAATGAGGAAGTGATCTAATGAGATTCTCGGAATTTGGCCGGATTCTCTGAATGTGGCTGGCCTGAAGTCTTTCTGAAAAGCCATTGACTATGATACTGGGACCTGTTTCCTCTGCATATACTGGATTTTGGGGATCAAGTCTGTTTGGACACTCACCTTCCTGGACCTGGAGGGAGGGGGGAGGAACTGGAACTTCCCACAGGGCAGGAAACCCTGACTGCCCTAAGGGACGAAGAGGGAGGAGGAGAGGGAGTGGGGGGAGTGGGAGGGTGTTGGGAAGAGGGGCGGAAATGGAAACTTTTATAATTTAATAAAATTTACTTAAAAAAAATATATATACACATATATACCATGACCACATGGTACACATACATATATGTATATGTATATTAAGAAATATTCATACATATAAAATGATAATTTTTTAAAATCCAAAAATAGAAAAATTATAATTTATTAGTTTCAATTTACTAAATTTTAGATCAATAATACCAAAGCTTTACTCAGATTTTCTCAATATGAAGGCCAAAAGCCATAGAATATAGAGGTACATTGATGGGCTCATCTCAAAGGGCATCATGATAGAGTCCACTAGAAATTGTAAAACCTTTCTCTTCCACTGCATTAAACACAAACAAAACTCAGTGTGCACAAACTCATGCAACACAGATGAGGGAAACTGTTTGCTTAGGATGCCCATGAAAATCAACAGAATCATTAACATTTATTGAACTGTAGTACTGTCTATAGAAAACCATAGCTCTTATCCTTGAATGATTAAGAGATAATTTTTTCTGGAGCCATTTTTTGTGACCATGGCCAAGGATCAAAGATATAGTTACCCCAAATTCCATGTTCCAATGTGAAAATAGTTTTATAAATTTTTATCACTTTAGAACACAAAGAAAACCATAAATCAATGTCTGTTTGAAATATGTTGGTGGGTGCATTTGAGAAACAGCTTCAGCAGGATGGCAGAAACATATCTATAGGCCTAAGATGTTATCTGATATCATTCTTTGCTTTTGGATTGGTATAATCTAGTACTATGCTAAGATAACAGTTTCCAAAAAAATTTCTATTTGTCCTAATATGTGAGCTGAGACCCAGCAAGCAACAGGTGTACCAGAGGGCTAGAAACAGCCCAAAATATGGTAATTCAACTCTAGAACGGCAACATTTCAGCCTCTTTAAAGTACTGGAATTCTATTCATTCCCTCAGTCTATGCAGACATAGCTTCTTTTCTAGAGACTTCTTTCACAGTGACTGATACAAATCCACCTTGTCATAAACTATCTTTGTGCTTTCTTGCTTCTCTGGTATGGACCTTGCTCCACATATTTTTAGTATGCTTTTAAACAACACAAGAATCAACAACCTTTCTTTTCAAATGAGAACTTACTTCTTTTTGCTCCTTATTAATTTAATGATTCTATTGATAACAAATAATAGATGAATTGTCAAAATTGAGTCACTGTGACATACAGGATGGATAGGAAAAGTACTCTAGCTGGTAAATTAAGCAAGAAATTGTGAAGCAGGGAAGTCTTAGGATTCTGGGTTTTGGACTCCTGAATAATATGTGAGAAGCTAGAGCAGCAAAGTTTCATAAGACGTAAATATGTTGTCTCAAATGCCTAGTTGGTTCAGTTAGTATAATTTTCTACTGCAGAAGGTTCTTGAGATAGAGTGTGATTGTCAAGTGTGCTTTTTGGAAGTATCAATAAGTTTAAAGAAAGAGGACATAGACATAAGAGGAAGACATAACTTTATGTCTTAGAAGCTTTAGTAATTCATGTGTCATGGACAATCTCCATGTAATTGGGTCACCTACTACAAATCATCTCAGATTAGAAATTAGTGGTTTATGAGGGCTTGTTTTCTAGTGAAAGCTCAAAGAGCAGAAGTATATACAAATAGCAGGCATACTAATTGACATTGGAAGAAGACTTCTGTCATCACTGCTACAAAGACCATCAAATGTGCACAAGTAAGGAACTTCTACATACTCTATTAATTCCTATAGATGTGGGTTTGTAAAGACAGAGCGTCAGTAAAAGGTAAGAATGTAGAAGCTAAAGTAATGTCGAAGTCAATCATATAATTTCCTAGTTAGCTTCAGCTATCAACTTGACACAACCCAGAGTTATCAGAGGAAGTCTGGAGTGGGCTGTTGCCAAGATGAGTGTGGCCTTTGTGCATGACTCTATGACCTCTATTTATTGCTAGTTACATAGGAGATCCCAGCTAACTGGGGGCAGTGCCATCCCTAGGAGCTTCCTAGTCCTAAGTTGTATAAGAAATCTGCTTGCCACAGAGTCAGAGTAAGTAAAAGTTTTCCTCATTGGTTTCATTTTAAATTCTGGTCCTACCCTCCCTGCAGAAATTATATAAACTGATAGATGAGATAAACCCTCTCTTTTACAAGTTCACTTTTAGTCATTATGTTTATTACAGCAAAGGAAAGAAAACTCGGACATGAACCAAATAGGAAATATTAGTTATGGTCGTGATACTGATGAATATTAAAGTCTATGGGATAATTCAAAATGGCCATTGTGAAGTATAAACATTTAGTCCCTGATTTTGTGAACAAAAAAAAATATCAGAAAACATCTGGTTACAAATGATTAGGATCTCCACAAACATACATGAGGTGGCTGTGATTAGCTGAATTTTGCAATCACCACAAATTAGTAGCTTGAAGTGTCCCTAATCACCATTGCCTCAGCATATGTTCATAACTAGAGACAGGATGTATATGTAGGTAATGAAATCAAGTGGATATAAATAGGGTGGATGTTAGCACAACACAAACAATGTTCATACAAGAATAGGAATTTTTGACAGACATGCATATACTCATGAAGAATAAAGTGTCAAAGGTAGAAGACAGCGCAAGCCAAGCCCAAGGATCTGGAACATACCCCTCCCTCGTGTATCTCAGAAATTCTTTTTCTGTGAATGTCTTCATTTCATGCGTCTAATCCTAGAACTGGCAATCATAATTCTGGTGTAACGTAATGGCCTGGCACTTGATTGCAGAGGAAATGGATGTTAGCTAAATTTGCCCATGAAACTACTAAGGGTGATGTAGAAAAATGTGGTCACTATCTAAATCTAAATTTGATAATAAAATCTTAAAATATGTCAGAAGTTATTTGGGGTTTTTGTTATCTACTAAAAATATGACTCTTAAAACTTATAATGGTAGGCTATCTTCAGAAGACAAGGCAAAATAAAAAACTGCTTGAAAATGTTCAAAAATCACTTCAGGCTTTGTCTTCAGTTTTCAAGTGAATTAAAGAAGTTCTATGTTTAAAGTGTACGGTCAGCCACTAGAGGCTAAAAACATCTGCTTTATTTGTATACATTTTAACTGGATTGTGAAAAGCTTCATATCAAGTAACCAACACACACATTTATGGAACCATTAAACATAACTCTGTAATCCATTACTTATTAAAGCTCTACTTCCCTTATCACCAATAATTTTTGTAAAGGCAGAAAGAAAAGACCAACTATATCCTTATACTAATATTAGAAAAATATACAACTCTTAATAAAGTCTTTCTCTATATATTTGTCACTTTTTTTACTGTGACAAAATACTTCACAGAAACAACCTCAGGAAGCATCATTTATTTTTGCCACATGGTATCAGAGCATTTGGAGTACATGATTGGTAAGGCATTAGAAAGTTCCTGCTGGCTATGGCAATGCGGGCTTCAGGCTCCTCACATGCTGTTCAGACCAGGAAACAAAGTGTCAGATTGAGAACAGAACCAGCTCATAACATTAAATGACCTGCCTTAGTGATTTACCTATACCAAGCAGCAGCCACATCCCCAAGACTCCACAACTCCTCCAAAATGCCGCCAACTCAGGACAAATGTTCAAATGTGAAGGTTTACAGGACGAGTACATTCTATTTGTAGCCAGCAAACATAATAGCATATGCAGAAAATTGATGTGGGATTTATCTCTATATACTATGAATATGTTTTATTACCATTGGTTACTAAAGAAGCTGCTTTGGCCTAGGGCAGGGTAGAATAGAGCAAGAGGAAATCTAAACTGAATGCAGGGAGAAAGAAGGTTGAGTCAGACAGATGCCATGTAACCACCCAAGGAGAAAGATACAAAAAACCATGAGCCTTGTGATAAATTATAAATTAATAGAAATGGGTTAATTTAAGATGTAAGAGTTAGTTAATAAAAAGCTTGAGCTAATAGGCCAAACAGTGTTGGCAATATAGGTTCTATGTGATTATTCAAGTCTGGGAAGCTGGGAATGAAAGTGCAGTCTCTTGTTTACAGAAAATAGAAATGAGGAGAAGGCAGCCTGACTAGTGTGGCTCACAGCTCTCTTGGTGGAATGCAGTTTGGTCAGGTGGCCACTTGTGGTTGACTAAGGGAAGGAGTAGTAGTTTATTCATCATATTCAGGTTAAGCTCTGAAAATATGCAGAGAAATCTTTAAAGCAAATGTGTATTAAAAAGAAGATTTTTTAGATTAAATGTAGCAATAGTCTAATTGATCTGTGTTTGAGAACATTTAATTTAAAGTCAAAATATGTTTATAATAGTGTGCTCATTCATTAAAAACAATAAACCTATACTTTGAGTTCAAGACTCTTCATGAAATAACACCTAAATATTTACTATCAAAAAGTATAATAGGAATTCAACTACAGAATCAGTCTCATGGGAACCATTCCTCTGATCTGGTGTTAAGAACAACTGGATGAATGTTATTTTTCTTCATACCCATTTGTCCATATTTGATACTGCTTCCTTAGGAAATAGAATCTCTAATGCTGCCTGTCTGAGATAAGATTCCAGAACTTAGGTATAATATTATTTAGCTTCTCTTTATACACGTATGTTAATTTTATAAAGTCTGAGCATTTCCTCTTCTTCTCACCACAACCTTTCACTGCTTGCTCAGTCTTTGATTCTTCACCAAATATAAGTGATGATAGCTGACTTTCTTGTTTTAAAAAAGAAAAAAAGCTGTGAGTTGTGGCCTTTCTATTTTTTTTCCACACTTCCAAAAACAAATCCCAACATGATCTGAGAGTTTTTGGTAATTGAACTCTAAAAATGGTACATTAATTAATCATGCTATTACTTCACTTAGGTATGCCATTTAGTATTTAAAAGAAGTCATTTAAGACAAGAAATGTGCTAATTACGATTCATTCAAATTTAGCCAGTAAAAGTCCCCTCAGATGTCTAAATTATAAACATTGATAAGACCATTTTTATTTTGAAAGATTTAATACTAATCACACATACATTACGGTCATCAAATATTGAAATGTCTTAGCTATGTTAATTCTAATTATTTTCGATTAATGGTTAAATATTTATAATTTTTTAAAAAGAAAATGTATAATCATTATACCTAATTAGTCTTAATGATTTCATTGTATTTTGGTCATAGAGTCATGGGCTGAGAATTTGTTTTCTACAAATTTAGTCTGCACAACACCTTTGTTAATTCACTTCTGCTCTTGACTAAAACATGTACTTTATCATGGATGATCTTAATAAACCTTAGTGTCATTCTCTGCCGCATAAACAAAAGCCAATCACAGCTGATCCCAAGAACTAGGTTTCAGTCTTCTCTCTGTAAGAGAGCCTGTCTATACATAGTCAGGTAATTTTAGCTGGAAAATACTCCAACCACAAATAGGAAAAAAAGACCAATCTGCACTGGATATATATAATCATTTCCTAGTCATTGTTCATCATAAAGAACTACACGCATACTATTTATACCATGCTGTGTCTTTCAAATAATTTGAAGATGATTCAATGGGGGAGTTTACAGAAGTTCAATATGACTCATTATGTAAGAGACCGCAGGATCTTTTGATTTGTGATCTATCACATCACAGAGCTACTGGGCTACAGTTCTTCAGGTTCACTTCTCCATTCTCCCAAGGCTTCCTTTCATGAGCGGTCTAAGGCATATCAAGATCTGTGTATCAGACACAAAGCCCTCAGTGAATGATACTGCTTGACTCTTGTTGAGATATTTATATTCCAAGCTGCATTGGTTTCTGTGTGGTCCCAAGAAAACACACAGGAATTCCATGCATCTTTTCCCAAGTCCATTATTTTATATCCACAACTGCTTAAATCAACAAGATTTTGGTTCTGCTGTTGAAACCTGCAAAAGTCAAATCTGATTATATCCTTTAAGGCGCTTTTCATAAGCAAAACACTCTAACACAAGGCTCTCTCAACACTGACTTAAAAACAAAGAAATACAAACAAAAATATGTTCTTTAAGAAGATTAATTTTTGCTATATATGATTTATAGAGTAGCTGACAAAGTTTGAATTACATTCTCTAGTTATTTTCACTATTACTTTACATTTTTAGATTTATATAAAGGGAAGAATTATTAGATTATAAATTATGTGGCCAATATTATAAGTCTGTTTCTCCTATATCATAAATAATGATCATATACTCACTTTTTGTAGCATGATACAAAAACTCATAATTAAATGGGCAAAGATTATTGGTCAGGGGAAAGCTACTTTAACTGGGAAAAACTGTGTATTTTCAATATAGCACTAAGAACATTTATTGAGAATTTTTTCAGTTTTATATGAGTTTACACAAAAGACTCAAGTAATAATTCTTTTAAAATTGAATGCAGTCTTTAAAATAAACTCTGAAGGCATAACTATCACTGTCAGTGTTCCCTCCTTCTCCTGCCCCCAAAGGGCTCATGTAGATTTGCCCTTTATGAGCAATATAAAACCCATTGAATACTTGGGTGGTAAAATGGCCTTTCAAAGTCTTACAAATATGTCAATATTGCTCATTCCACCAAGCTTTTTCCTATCATCCACAAAGTACAGGATAAATGCAGTCTTTTATCTACTTTCTCTGTAAAGAAACTTTCCCTTGAATCTCATTAACCTTTTGGAAGTTCTTTGTCTACTTATTACCCTCCTTAGAATCTCCGGGGCTTTTTAGTTATTGATGTTTGGTATTCTTGCATGAAATGATGTCATAAAATACGCATCAAAGGAATTAGGTTTTCTTCCATTATGAAAGATATGTACGTATTTTAGAATTTAAAGATAAATCTGAAAATGTATCGCTACAATGTTATGAATAAATGCAAGTCATTATCAGGCACAAAAATGACATCCAAAAAGTCATAAATAAAAAGAATCAGTATAAACATGTCTGATTTTATTTACTAAATACAGTAAGGAATCAGGCTGTCCTTACTGGGACTGAGCTAAGAGAATATAAATCTTTAACCTCTTGGTAGCCATCTGACTCTGTTGTTTGCATGAATTGTCTTAACCAGTCGCAGTGGACAAGACAGCTCTGTGGGCATTCATTTATACCTCTCCACACACTGGCAAGTCAGTTATTCCCAACCTCTCCTTCAGAGTTGCTTTAAATAACTGAAGATTTGGGGTATTCTTAAACCAAGATAATTACAATCCACAGAGAATCTACCCAATGCTGCTCCAAACCAGAGAGCTAATCATAGTTACATTTTATGCCCCTATGTTCATATCTAAATTATATCTTACTGTTTATCTTACTGGGTCTCTTACAAACCCAAGCAAATAAATTTATTTATTTTGTCTTTTATAATTTTTTAAACAATAATTTATAGATTTCAGTATGCAAGTATAACAAGTTCTATTAAATGCATATTTAAGTGTCATTTTTAATGAAATTATAATTGTCTTCTTAGTCTTAATTATGATCATATCTAAATTGTAGCTGATGCATAATAAATTCCTCTTCTAAACTGACTCTGCTTTCTCTGTTTCTCATATTCATTTCTTGGAAAATTCCAGTGTTATCAATCTACATTTTTGTTTTGTTTATTAATCTTCTTTGAGAATTCAACCTAATTATATCTAACTACATAATAGATGCAACCCATAGGATGTTATTCCAGAATGAATATTCATTTGTATACCCAAAGGTAAACAATACCCCAATCTTGTTGTTCCATAATGACAATGTCCAGTAAAACTTAGCATCACACTGTTTAAGATAATCATATAATATGCTTTAGCAAGAAACACTAGTGAAAACAAAATATTATCCTTCTCTGTACCTGATTCATACTTCCCTCATTAATGTGGATTTCAGCAAGTAATGGCTGAGATTAAATGGGGCTAGAGGAATGGCCTTGTATATCTGTTGACCAAGAATGACTTTTAATTTTTAAAGGATTGTAAATTCTAGCTAAGAAAAAATATTTGACTATAATCCATAAACTATTTGTTGCTGGTTTTTTTTTCATAGAAAGCTTGCTGAACTTTGCATTAATCTTTTAGGATTACAGTGAATTCTGGGACAGTCATTTTTATTGGCTATGATATTTATTAGGGAAGGCTGCCAAGAAATTAGGCTCTCTAGATTCAGAGTGGGACACAAATATTCAGAACAGCAAAGACCATGGAGAGAGCTTTATTGTAAGAATATAAGAGAGATGTAATTGATGCACTGTACATAGAGATCAAGAACCAAGGTAAGGAATTTTGACCCATAGCAGTCTGCTAAGATTCTTATGCTGCCTCCAGTAGACAAAGTCAGACAAACCATTAGGCTTTTAACTGGTATACAGTCAGAAAATATCAACAGCTTGTTAACAAAAAGTTGATAGTATCAAAGAGAAAAATTGCAAACTTTTATGAAGGTTATGGAAAAGAGTCAGATTTTAAATGAACATGACACATTTTAAATGGAAGATAATTATCCTATAGAGGGTCTCTTACAAACCCAAGCAAATAAATTCATTTATTTTGTCTTTTATAATTTTTTAAACAATAATTTATAGATTTTAGTATGCAAGTATAACAAATTCTGTTAAATGTATATTTAAGTGTCATTTTTTAATGAAATTATAATTGTCTTCTTAGTCTTCTATTATACAGTTCTTAAACACTAGTATTTATGTAACTTTTGTTTGGGGTTTGCATTTCCATTCTGAACATGCTTTCTACCATGGCCCAAACTGGACTTGAACTCAGGATCCAGCTACTTCTGTCTCCTAAGTTCTGGGATTATAGGCATATCTGGTACATCTAGATGTCTCATTTGACAGATTACTTAAGACTTCTATATAATATATGTATTAAATTATTTTTCAAAATAATATATTTAACTTTAACAGAAGACTATTACCTAAATTATTAAATAAAAGTAGCAGAAAAGTGGCATTCTTCCGCTTTTCTGAACTTAAACAGTAAGATACATATATATGCATATATACATCATATATATATATGAATCACACCATTAGAGTTGGAGAGGTGTCACTCCTCAATTGTTAAGTGCACTTGCACAACGGGCCTGGGTTCAATTCCCAGCACATGGAGTCTTACAACTGTCTTCAGTGCCAGTTATTAGGCTCCATCACCCTCTCTGGCCTCTGTGGGAACTGCACACACATAGTGCAGAGACATTACATTCAGGCTAAATATCCATATACATTTTAAAAAGATTATTTTAATATGTTCTGTGTAAAATTACTGCTGATTCTTTTCTAGATAATTGCTAGATTTTTTCATCAAAGTTTTCTCAGAGTAGAGATTTTTATTAGGCATCTCTATCAATAGGAGCTCATATTTTGGTTATACGGGTCTGACACTCATTAGCTTAGGTCACTTGAATCAGCCTCATAAGTGGCTAGAGCTCCAGCCGAGTAAAGTTATACCTTTCTTGAGTTTTGCATTTCCTAATTTTAGTTTCTTCAGTTTTTCAGCTTCAATGCTTAATTTATGAATTATTTACAAGCATGATTTATTGAGGAAAAAATGTTACTAAATTTCTAAATGAAATATGCCTGTTGTTATTCTGGTATAGGCTGAATTTACTATAGTGAGAGTTCATATGCTTTAATGTGTCAACTATTTTAGATTCGTTGAGATGAAAATCACAGGGAATTTTCTCTTGGTAAATATTCCATTTGCACACATAAAGCTGTATTCTATTTTTCTCAGTGAAGTAGTCTATATTATGGAGTAGTCTGCCCTTTTCTCTGGGAAATGAATTGACAAGGCTCACAAAGGATGCCTGA
Source organism: Myodes glareolus (assembly GCF_982192425.1). Classification (NCBI taxonomy): domain Eukaryota; kingdom Metazoa; phylum Chordata; class Mammalia; order Rodentia; family Cricetidae; genus Myodes; species Myodes glareolus. The sequence continues at coordinate 15,349,108 of NC_142048.1, read as the reverse complement.
AACTACAGTTAGTGTCAAACCTCATAACTTAAATACTTCATTTTTCTCTGTAGATAATCAGTGATACTATTTTAATTAATATAGGATACAAATCATATATTAAAATGATAATAAAACATTACAGTGTTATTAAAGTGAAAGAGAATAGCTGGAACACAAGGATTATGATTTCTCAAGAATTTATTTGATATACAACACCCACATTAACTGACCTAGAACGGATAGTATATCCAGTGTAAATTTTCTTGACAAAACTATTTCATACTACAGGTGAGATGGAGAAGGCAAAATAAATGCTCATCACTCTATAAGGATTTATGTGATTATAACCTATTAATTACTCAATTCAGGAATGTTGCAGTTCGTATTTTTGATACATGGTAGGTAGAGGTAAATAAAGCTGTTGATAATGAATTTATAAATAGGCAAGATCCTTTGTACCATTTGAGGCTCTTTTTTTTTCCCACCACAAAGAATACCATTTGTTTACTTGTAAATATAATGAATGTTTGGGATAGAGAGCCCAGAAACAAGAGCATTTACATAATTAAATCAGAATTACAGCTTCTGTTTTCACATTGGTGGGAAGTCTAATGACTCTCCACCAGTGTTTCAGTGTTTAGTCGACATGGAGCATCACTATTAGGAGATTTGGAGGAAGTGTGTCACTGTGGAAACAGGCTTTGAGGTCTCATATGCTCAATTTATGTTCAGTGTGGCACACAGTCTCCTTTTGCTGCCTGCAGATCAAAACGTAGAATGCTCAGCTCTTTCTTCAATATCATGTCTGCCTGCATGTTGCCATGTTTCCTGCTCTGATGATAATGGTCTAATTGTAAATCAGCCCCAATTAAAGAGTTTCCTTTGTAAGAGTTGCCATGATCATGTTGTCACTTTACTGTAATAAAACCATAACAAAGACAAATATGAAATTGGATAGGATCTTATGGTTCAAAATAGTTCATTTTGAATAGTTCATAAAAAAAAAGCCAGGGATATAGACAAAAAAGCACATTTTGAAGAAAATGAAATACTTTTATTTCTTTGTAATAATGAAGAAGCAAGTCACTAGGAATGAAAAGAAAGTAGACGCTTCATAAATTTATTTTGTTAATTTTTGACACCTTCTAACTTCAAGTTATGTTACAGTACTCAAAAGCCAAGCAGTTCCATAGCACAGTATGTTTCAGACACCCGTAGCTATCAGTGAATTAGCATTTGATAATGTTTTCCATCTTCAAAATTTTATTCTTTTCTAAACAAATAAGTTGAACGGGATACAAATGTTTTTGAGGCTATATCAGGAAAAAAGAACAAAACAAGACCATTTACTTAATAAGTAATATAAATCTAAGAAATCTATTCAAGTGCAGTCCTTTACAGTTTCATTCTGTCATTTTCAATGAAACGCTTCTGTAAAATCAGTTTTAATAAAGGTAAAGTAAGAAGGCAAGTTTTAGGATTGATTCTTTTAGGATATGGATGTGGTTCAAGATTTTATTCATTAATTTTAATTGCACCATTTGGAAGTAGTTTAGAGTGGACTGACCATGGGCCAAGTCCCTGTGCTATTATTGTATCTCATTCAGGTAATGATGGGGTTCTTGCTACCAAGAAACACTGGTACATTGAAGAAAATATGCCACTTTTCACTGCCGATCTATTTTTAACATAAATAATACCAAAGCATTTTTATTGGACGTCATCAGTTTATCAGGTCTGTCTGTTCTACTGAGTGTCAAATTCACACATGCAGGCCTTTTCCATTTTAGAAGAGTTCTATTTGGTGTTTAATTTCAAGAGGGATTTTATGGCAAAACTTTCATGGGGAGTGTCTGTACTTAAGAGGAAGCTCTGGAATAACAGTGTGTGAGAGACACAAGGAATGTTTTGAATTTTATTATCACATAATATATATCTTTCCTAATTTTCTAAAACTATAATCTCTCATTCATTTGTTCATTCACTCATCCATGTCCTAAAAATAACTTTCTGGGAACTACTGAAAAGTGCTTGAAGATCTTTACATATGTCTTTGAAGCTCCTCTCTGTAAGACTTTTAAGGCTATATAACCAAATGAAGGAGTTAAAGAAAGTTAAACAAGTAGACTACAGATATAACACAAAAGGACAAACGGTCATACATTATAAATGAAAGCAATGGAGTGTAAAAATTAGTTTATTTACCAGATAATTTTTGAAGTGATCTTAAATATATAAATAGCAATTAAATTTTTTTATTTTTTATTTATTAAAAATTTCCACCTCCTACCCGCCTCCCTTTCCCCTCCTCCTCCCCACCTCCCCCTCCCTCTCTAGCCTTAAGAACAGTCAGGGTTCCCTGCCCCGTGGGAAGTCCAAGGTCCTCCACCCTCCATACAGGTCTATAAAGGTGAGCATCCAAACAAACCAGGCTACCACAAAGTCAGTCCATGCAGTAGAATAAAAATCCAGTGCCATTGTCCTTGGCTTCTCAGTCAGCCTTCATTGCCAGCCACGTTCAGAGTGTCCATTTTGATCACATGCTCCAACACTCCCAGTCCAGCTGACCTTGATGTGCTCCCATTAGATAAGACCCACAGTCTCAGTGGATGAATGCAACCCTCGTGGTCCTGACTTCCTTCATGTTCTCCCTCCTTCTGCGCCTCATTTGGACCTTGGGAGCTAAGTCCAGCGCTCCAATGTGGGTCTCTGTCTCCATCTCCACCCATCACCAGATGAAGGTTCTATGGTGATATGCAAGATATACATCAGTGTGGCTATGGGACAAGGAAAGTTCAGGCACCCTCTCCTCTGCTGCCTAAGGAACAATCCGGGGACCTCTCCTTGAACCTGGGAATCCATCTAGAGAGAAATCCCTAGCAAACCCTAAAATGGCTCCCTTAATTAAGATATTTACTTCCCTGCTCCCATAACCATCCTTCCTCCCTCCCCCCTCCCATTCCCCCAAGCCATTCCCAGTCCTCCCACTCTCCCCTCTCCCTTACCAACTCCCCTTACTTCCAGCCCCCCACCCCCCGTGCACCCAAGTTTGACTGGCAATCTTGCCTACTTCTAATATCCAGGAGGATAACTACATGATTTTCTTCAGGTTCACCTTCTCATTTAGCTTCTCTAGGATCACGAATAACAGGCTCAAAGACCTTTAACTATGGCTAGAATCCACTTATGAGTGAGTGCTTACCATATTCCTCTTTTTGGATCTAGGTTACCTCACTCAGTAAAGCGTTTTCTATTTCCATCCATTTGCATGCAAAATTCTCTCTAACCCTCTCCCCTTCCATCCACTCCTGCCCCCGTGCACCCAATGTTGCCTGGCAATCTTATCTACTTCCAATCTCCAGGAGGAAAACTACATGATTTTCTTCAGGTTCACCTTCTTATTTAGCTTCTCTAAGATCACGAATAATAGGCACAAAGACCTTTGATTATGGCAAGAATCCACTTATGAGTGAGTACATACCATATTCCTCTTTTTGGGTCTGGCTTACCTCACTCAGTAAAGCGTTTTCTATTTCCATCCATTTGCATGCAAAATTCAAGATGTCATTGTTTTTTACCGCTGAGTAAAACTCTAATGTGTATATGTTCCACACCTTCTTTAACCATTCTTCTATTGAGGGGCACCTAGGTTGTTTCCAGGTTCTGGCTATTACAAATAGTGCTGCTATGAACATAGTTGAACAAATGCTTTTGTGGTATGATAGGGCATCTCTTGGTATATTCCCAAGAGTGGAATTGCTGGGTCTTGAGGGAGGTTGACTCCCAGGTTCCTGAGAAACCGCCACACTGATTTCCACAGTGGCTACACAAGTTTGCATTCCCACCAACAATGGATGAGAGTTCCCCTCTCTCCACAACCTCTCCAGCATAGGCTATCATTGGTGTTTTTGAGTTTAGCTATTCTGACAGGTGTAAGATGGTATCTCAAAGGTGTTTTGATTTGCATTTCCCTGATTGTTAAGGAGGATGAGCATGACCTTAAGTGTCTTTTGGCCATTCGAAGTTCTTCTGTTGAGAATTCTCTGTTCAGATCAGCACCCCATGTTTTAATTGGGTTAATTAGAGTTTTAGTGTCTAGTTTCTTGAGTTCTTTGTATATTTTGGAGATCAGACCTTTGTCTGATGAGGGGTTGGTGAAGATCTTCTCCCAATCAGTAGGTTGCCTTTTTGTGTTACTGACAGTGTCCTTTGCTTTACAGATGCTTCTCAGTTTCAGGAGGTCACATTATTCATTGTGGCTTTTATTGTCTGTGCTAATAGGGTTCTACCTAAGAAGTGGTCTCCTGTGCCCATGTCTTGTAGACTACTTCCCACTTTCTCTTCTATCAGGTTCAAAGTGGACAGATTAATATTGAGGTCTTTAATTCATTTTGACTTGAGTTTTGAGCATGGTGATAGATATGGATCTATTTTCATTCTTCTAGAGGTTGACATCCAGTTATGCCAGCACCATTTGTCAAAGATGCTTTCTTTCTTCCATTGTATAGTTTTAGCTCCTTTGTCGAAATCAGGTGTTCATAGGTTTGTGGATTAAGATCTGGGTCGATTCGATTCCATTGGTCAACATCTCTGTTTTTGTGCCAATACCAAGAAGTTTTCATTACTGTAATTCCCTAATAGAGTTTGAAGTCAGGGATGGAAATGCTTCTGGAAGTACTTTTATTGTATGGGATTGTTTTGGCTATACTGGGTTTTTTGTTTTGCCATATAAACTTGATTATTGGTCTCTCAAGGTCTGTGAAGAATTTCGCTGGGATTTTGATGGGGATTGCATTGAATCTATAGAATGCTTTTGGTAAAATTGTCATTTTTACTATGTTGATTCTCCCAATCCAAGAGCATGGGAGATTTTTCCATTTTCTGGTATCCTCTTCAATTTCTTTCTTCAAAACCTTAAAGTTCGTGTCAAATAGATCTTTCACTTCGAAGAGTTACCCCAAGATACTTTATGCTATTTGTGGCTATCGTGAAAGGTGATGGTTCTCTGATTTCCCTCTCTGTATCTTTGTTCTTTGCGGATAGGAGGGCAACTGATTTTTTGGAGTTGATCTTGTATCCTGCCACAGTACTAAAGGTGTTTATCAGCTGTAGGAGTTCTTTGGTAGAATTTTTGGGGTCGCTTATGTACACTATCATATCATCTGCAAATAATGAAAGTTTGACCTCTTCCTTTCCAATTCGAATCCCCTTGATCTCTTTAGGCCTTCTTATTGCTATTGCTAGAACTTCGAGCACTATATTGAAGAGCTGTGGAGAGAGTGGACAGCCTTGTCTTGTTCCAGATTTTAGTGGGATGGCTTTGAGTTTCTCTCCATTTAATTTAATGTTAGCTGTCGGCTTGTTGTATATTGCCTTTGTTATATTTAGGAATGAACCTTGCATCCCTGATCTCTCCAAGACCTTTATCATAAAGGGGTGTTTAATTTTGTCAAATGCTTTTTCAGCATCTAATGAAATGATCATATGTTTTTTTTTCCTTCAGTTTATTTATATGATGGATTGCATTGGTAGATTTTCACATGTTGGACCAGCCCTGTCTCTCTGGGATGAAGCCTACTTGATTATAATGTATAATTTTTTGGATGTGTTCTTGGATTCTGTTTGAAAGTATTTTATTGAGAATTTTTGCATCAATGTTCATGAGTGAGATTGATCTGTAATTCTCTTTCTTGGTTAAGTCTTTGTGTGGTTTTGGTGTCAGGGTGACTATAACTTCATAAAAAGAGTTAGGAAATGACTCTTCTGTTTCTATATTGTGGAATACATTAAGAAGTATCGGTATTAACTCTACTTGGAAGATATGATAGAATTCTGCATTGAAACCATGGGGGCCGGGGCTTCTTTTGGTAGGGAGGCTTCTGATGACAGCTTCTATTACCTCGCGACTTACAGGTCTATTTAAACTGCTCACCTGGTCTTGACTTAATTTTGGTGAATTGCATTTATCTTAAAAAATGTCCATTTCGGCCGGGCAGTGGTGGTGCATGCCTTTAATCCCAGCACTCGGGAGACAGAGGCAGGTGGATCTCTGTGAGTTCGAGATCAGCCTGGTCTACAAGAGCTAGTTCCTGGACAGGCACCAAAAACTACAGAGAAACCCTGTCTCAAAAATCAAAAAAAAAAAGTCCATTTCTTCCACATTTTCCAATTTTGTGGCATACAGGCTTTTGTAGTAAGATCTAATGATTCTCTGAATTTCCTCTGTGTCTGTGGTTATGTCCCCCTTTTCATTTTTGATCTTGTTAATTTGCATGTTCTCTCTTTGCCATTTGATTAGTTTGGATAGGGGTTTGTCAATCTTGTTGATTTTCTCCAGGAACCAGCTTTTTGTTTCATTGAATCTTTGGATTGTTTTCTGTGTTTCAATTTTGTTGATTTCATCCCTCAGTTTGATTATCCCCAGTCTTCCACTCATCCTGGGTGAGTCTTCTTCTTTTTTCTCTTGAGCTTTCAGGTGTGCTGTTAAGTCTCTAGCGTGTGCTTTCTCCATTTTATTTATGTGGGCATTTAGTGCTATAAACTTTCCTCTTAGCACTGCTTTCATTTTGTCCCATAGGTTTTGGTATGCTGTATCTTTATTTTCGTTGAATTCAAGAAAGACTTTATTTTCTCTCTTTATTTCTTCCTTGACCCAGGGATGGTTCAGTAGTTGACTGTTCAGTTTCCATGAGTTTATAGGCTTTCTGAGGTTAGAATTATTGTTGAATTCTAACTTTATTCCATGGTGATTTGATAGTACACAGGTGATTACTACAATTTCTTTATATCTATGGATGTTTACTTTGTTACCAATTATGTGATGAATTTTTGAGAATGTTCCATGAGATGCAGAGAATGTACATTCTTTTCTGCTTGGGTGGAATGTTCTATAGATGTCTGCTAGGTCCATTTGGTTCATTACATCTGTTAGTTCTCTTATTTCTCTGTTAAGTTTCTGTCTGGTTGACCTGTCCATTGGTGAGAGAGGAGTGTTGAAATCACCCACTATTAGAGTGTGAGGTTTGATGTATGTTCCGAGTTCCAGTATTGTTTCTTTTAAATATGTGGGTGCCTTTATATTAGGTGCGTAGATATTCAGGATTGAGACTTCCTCCTGATGAATTGTTCCTGATATGAGTATAAAGTGTCCATCTCCGTCTCTTCTGATTGATTTATTTTGAAATCTATTTTGTTAGATATTAGTATAGCCACACCCGCTTGTTTCTTTGGTCCATTTGATTGAAAACCTTTTCCCAACCCTTTACTCTGCGGTAGTGTCTGTCTTTGTGTTTGAAGTGTGTTTCTTGTAGGCAGAAGAATGCTGGATCCTGATTTCATATAAATTCTCTTAACCTGTGCCTTTTTATAGGTGAGTTGAGTCCATTGATATTAAGCGATATTAATGACCAGTAGTTGTTGACTCCAGTTATTTTTCCTGGTGCTATTGTTTGTGTGTTTCCCTTCTTTGAGTTGTGCTGGTGGAGGGTTGTCAGATGCTTGTGTTATTATGAGTGTTGTTGGCTTCCTTGGTTTGTGGTTTTCCTTCTAGTATTGTCTGTAATGCTGGGTCTGTGGCTACGTATTGTTTAAATCTGCCTTTGTCCTGGAATATCTTGTTTTCTCCATCCATGGTAAATACAAACTTTGCTGGGTATAGTAGTCTGGGCTTATATCTTTGGTCTCTTAGTTTCTGCAGCACATCTATCCAAGACCTTCAGGCTTTCATGATTTCCATTGAGAAGTCAGGTGTAATTCTGATAGGTTTCCCTTTATATGTTACTTGACCTTTTTCCCTTGCAGCCCTTAATATTTGTTCTGTATTCTGTATGTTTTGTGTTTTGATTATTATATGGCGAGGGGATTTTTTTTTATCCAGTCTATTTGTTGTTCTATATGCTTCTTGTACCTTCATAGGAATATCCTTCTTTAGATTAGGAAAGTTTTATTCAATAATTTTGGTGAATATATTTTCTGGTCCTTTGAGCTGTAAATCTTCTCCTTCTACACCTATTATTCATAGGTTTGGCTTTTTCATGGTGTCCCAGATTTCCTGGATGTTTTGTGTTAAGAATTTTTTGGATTTGTTTTGTTCTTTAATCAGTGAGTTTATTTCCTCTACAGTGTCTTCAGTGTCTGAGATTCTTTCTTCTATCTCTTGTATTCTGTTGGTAATACTTGTCTCTGCAGTTCCTATTCGTTTACCCAGATTTTCCATATCCAGCCTTCCCTCAGTTTGTGTTTTCTTCATTACCTCCATTTCATTTTTCAAGTCTTGAACTGTTTCCCTTATCTGTTTGATTGCTTTTTCTTGGATTTCTTGTTTTTCTTGGGTATCTTTGAGAGATTTATTCATTTCATCTACTTTTTGTTCGTTATCTCCATTTCTTTATGGCAGATTTTCACCTCCTGTTTAAGGTCCTCTATTATTTTCATATAGTTCCGGTTAGAGTCAATTTCTTCTATTTCTTCTGGAGTAGGGTGTTCAATTCTTCTAGTTTCGTGATCCCTGGATTCTGGTGATGTCATGTTGCCTTTCAGGTTGTTGGAGGAATTCTTGCATTGGCTCCTGCCCATCTCTTCCTTCAAATGGAGCCAGGAGAGTCTTGGTGTCTTGGTTCAGTTTTTGCTGTGACTGACTCTCTGGGTGGATCTCTTCAGTGCAGGAGCAGGAACTGTCCCTGTCCCTCTAGATGGTACTCCTCAGCACCCTCTGGATGGAACTCATCAGCACAGACACAGGGATAGCTGGTATTCCAAGGACACCGCAGACAAAAGGGCAAACGTGGAGGCAGGGCAGGGCCGAGTGGAACTCAGAAGACCCTGCAGCAGAGGCTGAGTGGGGTGGGGGGAGCTGTGCTTTCTTTCAGGACAGTCCACCCCGGATAGCACAGACTCACCCCTCTGGATGGAACTCCTCAGCAATGAAATCCCATTTGAGGCTCTTGTTCATTTTCTACAAAGCAGTTCTATAAATCACCAAAGAGAGGGTGAATAAGAAAGACATCCATAAAGCTCACATTGGAATGCTTCTCCCCAGATGACAAAACTGTTTGGTGGAGGATTAAAAGGTGTGGTCTTATTGGAGAAGTGTCACAGACTGTGAGTTTGAAGGTTTCAGAAGACTCACATCAATCCCAGTCTTCCTCTGCATCCTCTTAGCATTTCAAGATGTGAACTCTCAAATACTGCAACTGTTCCATGCTAGCCCACCTGCCTGCTCTCAAGCTACCTCTGGTGATAATCCTGGGCTCTAACCTGGAACAGGAAGGCCCAAATTGAGTACTTTCTTGTATGAGTTGGCTTGGTCATGGTGTTTATCTCATCAGTAAAAATGTAACTAAGACTGATAGTGATAAGGTTGGTGATTAGAAGTGAAAATTTTTTTTCAATCATATGAGCTTTGGTTGTTTACAAATCTTTGGTAAAGTGTAAATATGGGGCTAGGATATGTTCTACATGAATTGGTCATTCGTATTTGAATTAATTAAATTATTTTAAGTTTATTTAATAAATAAATGTACGATATATTTTTACTTACTTACTTTTTATTTCTCTTTCACATTTTATCTTTAAAAATGCAACATAGAATTGAAGCCTGCATTTTTATCATACTGTAGGCAGAGATGGCTCATTCGTTCCCAGCCACCCAGACCAGAAATAATTGCGCAAACTGTATTAATTTTAATATTGTTTGGTAATAGCTTAAGCATATTTCAACCTAGCTCTTACATATTAAATTAACCCATTTCTATTATTTTGTATTTCACCACAAGACTCATGGTTTACCAGCAAGTTCAAGGGTGTATGTCTCCTCTGGTGTCTGTATGGCATCTCCCGACTGTACCTACTCTCTCCTTCTCTATCTGCTTGAAATTCCTGTCTTGCCCCATTCTGCACTGCAATAGGCCCAAATCAGCTTTTTAAATATACAACGGTATTCACAACATACAGAGAAGAATCCCACATCACCTCCCATTTCCTTTCTAAATACAAAGAAAGGTTTTAATTTTAACATAGTAAAATTACATATAAAAAACAGGTATCAAGCAAGAATTATAGTAATAATAATTACATCTGCTTTAATTTTTATCGTAACTAAGAAAAATAATAATTATAACTATCTAATTTTTAACTTCATTAAAGTCTCCAGAATAATATAATATTATTTAGGTAAATAGGAAGTGCATTGTAAGCAACTTCAAAAACACTAAAATTGACAGAGTCACCTCATTGTCTGGACAATCACCCAAAGTTCTTCTGTAATACTGTAACATCCATCTTCACCCTACAGGCCCATAGTATCCCACAGACTTTTCCAAGAAACAGAAATTTTCAAAGACAGTTCAACATATATTGGCAGTTTGTCAGTCACTTTCTTCTGAAATTCCTGCAGAATTTCTACAGACTCTTTAATGAAGTAGAAATTGAGAAGGGCTGTCTCCCCATTATGCAAGTTCAGCAGTCATTTTTCTTTTTTTTTTTTCGATTTGTTTATTCAAGTATGCGAAAACACTCTTTCCACTTCCTGCCCTCTTCCCAATACCCTCCCGCTCCCCCCACTCCCTCTCCTCCTCCCTCACCATTCCCAAGAGCAGTCAGGGTTTCCTGCCCCGTGGGAAATCCAAGATCCTCCCCTCTCCCTCCAGGCCCAGGAAGGTGAGCATCCAAACAGGCCAGGATCCCAAAAAGCCAGTCCATGCAGACGAAACAAGACCCAGTGCCATTGCCAATGGCTTCTCAGTCTTCATTTGGACCTTGGGGGCTCAGTCAGCCCCCATGTCAGCCACGTTCAGAGAATCCGGTTTGATCACATGCTCGTTCAGTCCCAGTCCATCTGGCCTTGGTGAGCTCCCATCCGACCAGTCCCCTTGTATCAGTGGGTGAACGCACCCCTCGCGGTCCCGACCTCCAGTGCTCCAATGTGGGTCTCCGTCTCTATCTTCATCCATCGTCGGATGAAGGCCCCCTCTTATTTTGCTTTCCTTGTTCACGATCTCCCTCCCTCTGTTTCTCACTTGGACCTAGGGAGTTAAGTCCAGTGTTCCAATATGTGTCTCTGTCTCTATCTCCATCCATCGCCATATGAAGGTTCTGTGGTGACATGCAAAATATTCATCAGTATGGTTATGGGCCAAGGCCAGTTCAGGCACCCTCTCCTCTGCTGCCCAGAGTACCATCTGGGGACCTCTCCTTGGACCTGGGAACCCCTCCAGAATCAAGTCTCTTGCAAACCCTAAAATGACTCCCTTAGTTGAGATATAAACTTCCCTGCTCCCATAACCATCCTTCCTCCCTCCCCCCTCCCATTCCCCCAAGCCATTCCCAGTCCTCCCACTCTCCCCTCTCCCTAACCAACTCCCCTTACTTCCAGCCCCCCACCCCCCGTGCACCCAAGTTTGACTGGCAATCTTGCCTACTTCTAATATCCAGGAGGATAACTACATGATTTTCTTCAGGTTTACCTTCTTATCTAGCTTCTCGAGGATCACAAATTATAGACTCAAAGACCTTTAACTATGGCTAGAATCAAATGGACTTAACGGATATCTATAGAACATTCCACCCAAATAGGAAAGAATATACCTTCTTCTCTGCAGCCCATGGAACCTTCTCAAAAATTGACCACATACTTGGTAACAAAGCAAACTTCCACAGATACAAAAAAATATTAGTAACCACCTGTGTCTTCTCAGATCACCATGGATTAAAGTTAGAATTCAACAACAACGCTACCCCCAGGAAGCCAACAAACTCATGGAAGTTGAACAGTCAACTATTAAATCACCCCTGGGCCAAGGAAGAAATAAAGAAAGAAATTAAAGTCTCCCTTGAATTTAATGAAAATAAAGACACAACATACTCAAACCTATGGGACACTATGAAAGCAGTGCTAAGAGGAAAGTTCATAGCACTAAGTGCCCAATTAAAGAAAACGAGAAAACACACATTGGAGACTTAACAGCACACTTGAAAGCTCTAGAAAAAAAAGAAGCTGATTCACCCAGGAGGTCTAGAAGACTGGAAATAATCAAACTGAGGGCTGAAATCAACAAAATAGAAATACAGAAAACAATCCAAAGAATCAATGAAACAAAAAGCTGGTTCTTGGAGAAAATCAACAAGATCGACAAACCCCTATCCAAACTAATCAAACGGCAGAGAGAGAACATGCAAATTAATAAGATCAGAAATGAAAAGAGGGACATAACAACAGACACAGAGGAAATTCAGAGAATCATTAGATCTTACTACGAAAGTTTATATGCCACAAAGTTGGAAAATGTAAAAGAAATGGACATTTTTTTAGATAAGTACCATATACCAAAGTTGAACCAAGAACAGGTGAGCAATCTAAACAGACCTGTTAGTCACGAAGAATTAGAAGCTGGTATCAAAAATCTCCCTACCAAAAAAAACCCAGGGTCAGATGGTTTCAATGCAGAATTCTACCAGAACTTCCAGGAAGAGCTAATACCTATACTCCTTAATGTATTCCACAATATAGAAACAGAAGAGTCATTTCCAAACTCCTTTTATGAAGCTACAGTTACCCTGATACCAAAACCACACAAAGACACAACCAATAAAGAGAATTACAGGCCAATCTCACTCTTGAACATCGACGCAAAAATTCTCAATAAAATCCTGGCAAACCGAATCCAAGAACACATTAGAAAAATTATCCATTATGATCAAGTCGGCTTCATCCCAGCGATGCAGGGCTGGTTCAACATACACAAATCTATCAATGTAATCATCATATAAATAAACTGAAAGAAAAAAACCATATGATCATTTCATTGGATGCTGAAAATACATTTGATAAAATTCAACAGCAGTCATTTTTCTATGAATCTTGCATGTCCAGTTCATACAACATAGCATCAAGTCCATAAGGAGCCTTTGATGCTCATCATGTTCTTGAATGGATTGGTGCTGGTAGGAACACATCTGTCTTATTGTCATAAAAAGTGCTAAGTTTTTTTTAAAAAAAAAATTTTAAAAGCCATAATCTGTGAGTCTTGAAAGGTTTGAAGAATAACTATTTCACTGAAATGTATCTCTATGTACCTAGAAAACCTAACTAATATGACCACAAGCTTGACTATTATTTATCAACCTATATTTCTCAATTATACATTACATTTTTAGATGAGCCACCCAAATACAACAATACCTTAATCAAGAACAGAAATTTACATATACAAAATTGACCTTAATTTTTTATTAATAAACCAAGATCTATAACAATTCAAAGTATTTATCTCTGTAGCAAATCCCATTTTAATGTAAAGAAACATTTATAAATAATATTTGGAAATTTGAGCATAGTTCTCTCCAAACTGCTTTCTGACTTTTGTTGGATGAAGTTATTTTAGGGGTTTTCAGCGGCTTTTCAGAGGACTTTAGTCCATCAAACCACATTAGCCTGGAAAGAACCTACAGGTTCTCATCTTCTGTGGAAACAAAGGCAGAACATTTTTTTTCCAAAGCAGCATATACATAGACCCAAATATTAAAATCAAGATACCTTTAATATATATATATATATATATGTGTGTGTGTGTGTGTGTGTGTGTGTGTGTGTGTGTGTTATTTCAAATTAGCAGCCCATACAATGAAATGTTTCTCTGAATATAGCTCAATCGCACAGCCCCCATGTCAGCCACATTCAGAGAATCCGATTTGATCACATTCTTGTTCAGTTCCGGAGGCTGTCTGAAAAGCCATTGATAATGGCACTGGGTCTTGTTTAGTCTGCATATACTGGCTTTTTGGGATTCTATTCTGTTTGGATGCTCACCTTCCTGGACCTGGAGGGAGGGGAGAGGAACTTGAACTTCTCACAAGGCAGGAAACCCTGACTGCTCTTAGGACTGGAGAGGGAGGAAGAGATGGAGTGGGGGGAATGGGAGGGTATTGTGAGGAGGGGAGGAAGTAGAAATTTTTATAAATTAATAATAAAAAAAATTCAAAAAGGAAAAAATCACAATAGTATACATAATTTAGACTCTTTGTGTATATTCCATCTTTATATGGCTTATTTTTCTTTACACTTTTAATATATGGTTGTCTCTACTCTGTCTCTTTAAAGACTTTGTTTTATTTAAGAAAACAGTTACTTCTTTTTTATAACTGTCTATATTGTCTTTCTTCTCTGTCTCAAGCCTAAGTACATTTATCCAACACTGTGACCCATTTCTCTTTATTGTGTATCAGAAATCTTTTTACGGCAAAACGCATTTAAAAATAGTAAGCTGTGCCATCACAATGGCCTAGTATATTGCCTCCCCTTCTCTCAGACTTTTAACATGGCAGCGGTAATTCACTGTCAGCTTTGGGACCACCAGGAGGGAGCCGCACTCATGGGCATGGTCTCAGCGACTTTTCTCCAGACACTGAGTGGGCACACAAGGCATCCAGACCTGAAGTGGGTGGCAGGCATCAGTCCAAAAAATTTTATTCTGTATATTCAGAATCCTCAGAGTTTGTAAATGTTTGATATTTTCATAGCTTGGTTGCTTTTTTATGGTTTCATCTGTAGCTTTTTCAAATTTCAGTTCATTTTTCATTTATTCTTAGGACAAGGTCACAAAGGCAGCAGGTTATTCTTGAAGTTAGTAAGCCTCCTGTTTCTGCCTCCTAAGTCATGGAATATTAGGTGAGCCAATTTAACTAGTCAACTTTTCACTTTTACTAGGATAGTTTTCACAAGACCTCATCATGGTTGTTTATAGACTTCCAAAATATGGTCCTTGATATATTGAATAAATTCTGTAAATCCACATTTTCAGAGTGCTTGCTTTGGATATCATAATTCATAAATGTCACATGTCACAATATGAAGGTAATGGCATCGCCTCACTTCAGTAGACTTATAGAAACCTAACTTTCAGTATGGTCCCTGTATTTTCTCTATTTCAATTGCTTCATATCCAGCACCTGATGGTATTAGCATTTTGTTCCATTATCAAATATATTGCATATAAATAATGTAAAAAGCTCAAGTATATTTCTGCTTTTTCTGTTGTTTTCCTATTATGATCATTCCTGCTTTTATTATGTAATCTCTTTTCTCTCTGAAAAACTTATTTTAGTCTTCCTTTAAGGAAAATTATAAGAAAATGCTTCCATATTTTGTGTTTTGCTTTATCTTAATTTGAGAATGATTTATTTACCCTTAATACCATAAGGAGATGGAATTCACTGTTGATAGCTCTCTATTTCTATCAGTTGAAAAATGTGTAGCTTCCTTGAATCCTCCATGGTCCCTTGAAGCATCCAATGCCATTCAAAGTAGAGCTCCAAATGGTGCACAGGACCATTCCTCCCTGGCTGTTTTCAGAACTGTTTCCAGCTTTCACTTTAACATTGAAATGTATTACATACATTTCTTTGGTTTTATGTAGAGTTTCCTTAACTTATTTATTTCACAGCATTATCATCTTTCACTAAAATAAAGAGGGTTTTGAAAAATACCGCTTTGTCTTTGCAATATTTCTTTCCTGCAATTCGGAGGTACATCGATAATGTGATAAATCCTTTATCATCTTTGTTCCTTTTGTTTCCATTACATTAATTTTAAGTTGTTTATTCATGGCAGAACAAGGTGAGAATAAATGAATCTACTTAACATGTTGAAGCAAGATTATTTTTTTACATATTTGCAATACTTTTGTCAAATATATCTCAGTTACATAAAGTTAAGTGGTATATTTTTAAGGTAATATAACAATAAGAGTATTAAAATAATGTATCTGGCCTGGATATGTGTACTAATGGCATTTAGCTTGTTATTCAAAGAAATTTTTGTCAGTAAGGCCAAACATCCTTTAGTCTATTGTTTATCTCTAAAGCAATCAGGCTGACAAAAGAATAGCAAATCTAGAGACTCACTCATAATAATACTCATGTTCACAGAACTCCTAGTCTGTAAACATATTTTTATTTGATTCACTGAGGAGACTAATATTGTTAGTGGCTTTAAAAAAAGTCTACTTTACGATGCTTACTGGGACTGTATATCTATCACTGTCTTATATACTATTTGATTTTACTTTTTGTTGTTTGTTGTTGTCTTTACAAATAATTCAGTGTTAGAACTAACTGTTCTCTAAACATATAAACTCACACCATGTAAAAACATAACAGATACATGTAGGTACACAGGTCTTCTTCCCTTCTTCCTGGCGATTCGCAGGGCCGTTTGACCTCTGGCTCCCTGGAGATTCTGCACTAGCACTGGCTTGAGGGTATAGTTTAGAAAGAACTTGGCTCTCTTTTGTTATGCTGATTCCACCTGTAAACAAGGTTCCAGCTGCGGGCCCTACCTGCCACACCTGCCACGCCTGGCTCCCCCAGTTGATTCTGCCTGAGACGCCGGGCACCTGTCATCCTATTCCACTACTCCTGATGGGAGGGGGCCGTGCCCTTTTGAACCCTCTTGCCCACTGGTATAAATACCCAACTTGAGTTTAATAAAGTGGCCATTTACTTTTTGGTAAGTGAGCAGGTTTCTTTGTGTGTGTCTGTTTAAACCCTTAGGACAGTCGTCCATTCTCGTGGACTCAAGTTCAGGAAAGTGCGCGCCTGAATCGGGCCTGGGTATCCACAGAAAGGTGCGGGGGCTAACAGATGGCGTTCCTCGGTGGCCACTGAATAAGGACTGAAGGACCGCGTTCTGCCATCTGTGGATCCACCACGAGAGCCCCAAGAGAAAAGGGTCCCCCCACGATCGGAAAACTGGCCAGTTTTGTAGTGTGCAATTGTGCACGTGTGATAAGGAGGTGAATAAGCTTGATGTGAAGTATGGGTGCCGAAAGGTCTGATCCGGAGCTGAAGGCCAGTGCGC
Source organism: Myodes glareolus (assembly GCF_982192425.1). Taxonomy (NCBI): domain Eukaryota; kingdom Metazoa; phylum Chordata; class Mammalia; order Rodentia; family Cricetidae; genus Myodes; species Myodes glareolus. The sequence continues at coordinate 15,332,274 of NC_142048.1, read as the reverse complement.
AAATCAGCTGCTAAATTTCTTAAAGAGACTAGGCACCAGGATTAAATGACACTGCACTAGAGATCGCTTAGATGATTTTAAAACTCAGTCCCTGGCTCTCACATGCAGGGAACTTTAATTTTTACCAAGAGAACAGGCTGGGCGCAGTTAGCTCCCGGCGGGAATCTGTTCCTGAGGCAACAGGGCCAATGTAACTGGCAACTAGCAATATAAATAGCCGAGGGCCCATATAGGTGCGGGCCTCGGGCTGAGAGAGGATTAAAAATATATTTGTAAGTTCTATTAAGAGTTTTTGAGTAACAAAAGAACAGCTTCACAGAGCTTGCCTTTCAGGGAGAATAGAAAGCTCCCATGCATGTTTGAATGCGGGTCACAGGACCGCACTCGGCCGTGGCTGAAGTTTTGCAAGGTGCACTTAGGAACAGACAGGCTGCCAGTTGGTGTGGGGAGGAGCACAGGCGGCTGGCGGGGCCATTACAGACAGGCCAGGGAGGGTAAAAAGGCAGCGGTACACTCAGCTGCGGGTGCAAACTCGTCCAGGAGGCACGGTAGCACTGACCAGATGCAGAAAGGGAGCAGAGCCCACGAGCAAACGGCGGTGACGCAAAAGGCAGTCGCGCGTATGCTGGCTCCCTCGCCCAAGGCGGCCGGTGAGCGGCAGGCTGCAGGAATCTAGGACAGGGCATAATGCCGGTTGTGGCAGCGCCTGGGCGGACAGATAAATAAAAAACGCTAGGCACACGCCCCAAAAGGAGGGCGGAAAGACTTGGGCGCGCAGCCCACAAAAAGCCACAATAGCCAGGCCTTGGCGGTACAAAGGATAGTTAAAAATCCGCCCGCCAAAACTCACGTGGTAGTTTGCAGACGAAGCGGAGCGGGCCTGCGTCCCGCCCCCCGCTGTGCAGCGCAGCCTCAGCAGTTTTAAGTTAGAAACTGTAATAGATTCAAAGGTTATACAGACCCAAAAGGGTTTAGCTAAATCTTGGGATGGTTTGTTGCCTAATTTTCTAAAAATCCAAACTGTGCCAGTTTACATTTCCACCAGTGGTGGAGGAGTTTCTCTTAAGTAAAGGTTATGAGCAATATTTGGTCTTAGTCATGTCATTTAAAATAAGATAGAGTCAAGAGTCATTTTGATTCACACTTCTCCAATGATAAAAGATGTTACATTTAAGGATTTTTTAAAATGTCTTTCAGTCATTTTAAGTTTGTCTATTGAGAGTTTTCAGTTTAGGTCTGTTGCATATATTTTTATTTTATTAAATGTTCTTTGGAGGACTAATTTATAGAGTCCTTATGTTTTTTATATGAATTGATGACTGACAAAGATTTCCATATCTATAGCCAGATATGTCGATCCTATTAATTATTTCTCTAATGTTGGCGGGAGGCAATGTGCCCCCATAAAGATAACAATTTTAATAATTCTGTCCAGTTATGTAAGTGCTCACGTACTGGATCAGATAGTTATTTTCTGCCCCTGGTAAAGTCCCAGGCGGAGCTGATTCTAAAGAATGTTTTGGGACTGGCCATTCAACCCAATTCAAGACCTGCTACAATTGTGCAGGCCAATAAAAAATGATGTTTTGAGGTTGGCTATTCAGCCCAATATTTAGGCCGGTTGCAATGGCACAGGCCAATAGGATTTGCTCCTTGGAGACAGAGACCTACAGATCTCTATGTGTCCAAGCCTGCTTGGTTGTAGTTCAGATCCTAAACAGCTAAGCACATCGCTCCCAGAGACCGACGAGGGGAGCCAATTTCAATGGTGCACGCAGGCGGGATTTGCCTCAGCTAGCATCTGACATGGTCCAGGTCATGTACTAATGTACATGGTCCGGACCGGGTTTTGATTTGGGGTAGAGGAGCGGTTTGTGTGTTTCCACAGGATGCAAAGCACCCCGTCCCCGAGCGATTGGTGCGGACCGTGGATTCCTCTATTCAGAGACCTGAGGACGAGGCGAGATCAAGAGATCCCACGGACACGACGGTGGAGGCGGCAGCGGAGTTGGCAGATTCCTGAGAGATGATCCAGCACCTGATTTTACCCCTTTTCCCAGCTTTCTATCTTTGCTCTGCCTTGATCTGCCCGTTTCAGCCAAGGCTGCTTGACCCCCTGAGGGGAAAACAGCTGCTTCCCCTGCCCTGATTGCAGCGTTGGGTGCTCACGGTGAAAACCTTGCCAGATAGACAGAATTACCATAACTATTCAAAGTAATCTAAATTCACAATTGGACGCTGTAGTTAATCTTTACAACTGGATGTGGATTTTGACCTCTGCTGGTCGCAGGATAAGATTTTGCTGCTTTTTCTCGGACCCCGGAATACAAATTTGCTAATTGGCTTTAATTTAGTTTGACTAGTCATACCAGGGGTCCCATTTGCCGGTGCTGTAGCCCTACTCAAGGGGCTCTATTCTGAGCAAACGTTTCAGATATTGTGCAAGCACTGTCTCTTCCAGGAATGCTTATGTGTATGCTGGAGTGTCTTCACCTGGCCAATGACTTCAGGTCTGCCATGGCCTGGCCCTAGTAGGCATTCGCCTCAAAATATCTTTCAGCATAAATCTGGCTGGACTCAATGTATGACTAGTAAAGCAATTATGGGTTTATTGCACGGGGGGGGGGTGGTCTCGCCTAAGACAAGGGGTGCATTTGGACCTGAACACATTCCCGAAGACGGGTTTAGAGATCTCACCCAACTGCCGACATGCCTAAGACAGCTATTAGTCATCATATTTTATATATATTTAAAGGGAGACTTGTAGGTACACAGGTCTTTTTCCCTTCTTCCTGGCGATTCGCAGGGCCATTTGACCTCTGGCTCCCTGGAGATTCTGCACTAGCACTGGCTTGAGGGTATAGTTTAGAAAGAACTTGGCTCTCTTTTGTTATGGTGATTCCACCTGTAAACAAGGTTCCAGCTGTGGGCCCTATACGTCTGCCACGCCTGGTTCCCCCAGCGGATTCTGCCTGAGGCGCCGGGCACCTGTCATCCTATTCCACTGCTCCTGATGGGAGGGGGCCATGTCCTTTTGAACCCTCTTGCCCACTGGTATAAATACCTGACTTGAGTTTAATAAAGTGGCCATTTACTCTTTGGTAAGTGAGCAGGTCTCTTTGTGTGTGTCTATTTAAACCCTTAGGACAATCGTCCATTCTCGTGGACTCGAGTTCAGGAAAGTATGCTCCTGAATCGGGCCTGCGTATCCACAGAAAAGTGCGGAGGCTAACAGATACATTGATATGTTTTCTTTCCAAATGCAGCACAAAGTATACATATACATAAATATGCATACAAATACATAAATATACATACATACATACATATATCTAAATGTAGTAGTTCATGCCTTTAATCTCTGTAATCATGAGGCAGAAGAAAGTAGATCTCTGTGAGTTTGAGTAGACAAAACTAGTCTATATAGAGAGTGCCAAGACAACTAGAGTTTCCTAGACCCCACCTCAAAATGCATGTGTGTGTGTATGTGTGTGCAAAAAGTCACAGAAATATGTATATACATAAAGTTTATTTTGTATTACCTTTCATTTATGTTATTAACACACACACACATAGAAAGTATATATACATACATATACATAAGGCTTATACAAACACAGAGAACACATATAAAAGGTATCTCAAAATATACTTTAATTTCAAAAGAAAAGCATAAACTCTAATATCCCAGGATGAAAATAAATTATAAATATGGTTATTTGAAGATATATAGTGATGCATTTTCTCCTTTAGGAGCCATGTCCTATCTAATGGTTTATCACAATGGCATCTTCACACAAATATTTCCAAAAATCAAAAGGTCTTTCAAACAATTGAATAAAATTCAGGTGTAAAAATACTGGGTATTTTAAATTGAGGTGGTAATTATATTGTGTTCATGGGACTACCTCAAATAAGATGAAATCTATCCAGTCTTATAACTTGCAACCATTTATAACATATATATATATATATATATATATATATATATATATATACATATATGAAATGACATTTTATAGAAAAAAGTAATTCTGGTTTCCTTATAAACTGATTGATTGATGAACAGGATAGAAATTAACTGGTTATAGGTGGCAGGATTTACTGTTTCAAAACTATAAAGCTTAACACTGGTTGTGAAAAGGAAGTTAGTTTTATATTTACATGATGTATTTTTATGGATCTACCAGCTTTATAAAATAAATTCTTTCTTTTACATTGCAACTCCAAAATCATTCTGAAACTACTTTGTTTTGTTCATTAAACATTAGTATCTTTACTGGCTACTGCTTTTGAAAACATTACATAGCTTGGATTTACATAAAATTTCATCTATTTTAGCTTGCAATTCAATTTTTTTAGTAATCTCAAGTTTGTGCAATCATCTTTGTAATCTCATTTTGAATATTACCCCTATCTTAAAGTTCTTTTTGTACATTTGTTCATCTAGTATAAGTAGCCATTATACTAATTTCTGGATAGATAACCTTCAATTATCTATTCATATATTAAGAACAAAATCTGTTTTTGTTGGTGAATGAAGTCCATCATGTGATAGCATAAGTTAGCAAAACCTTTATGTTATTTTATAGCTTTGTTGTATGATTATGTACTCTACTCTGTAATTCATAAATTGATCAAAATTTTGAATGAAAGTTTATCAATTGTATACTAAACTTACTAAGAAACTAACACATTGATTGACAGGGTAGTTATACCATGATACAGTTTCAGCAGCATACTTGAGCATTTGGTTTCTCATCTCCTTGCATGTTTTTGGGCCCTGGTGTCTTCCTTGGAGGAGGAGGTAAGAAGGTTTAGCGTCAATGTCTCAGACACTTGGAGTCAGGTAGAAGGCATATAGTGGACTTATTTAACTATGGGGAAAAGCTTATAAACCCTCCCAGCCCTCAGGCGTTTTGATCCATTGACAGTTGACATCATGTGGTCTGTCTTCATTGGCCTTGCATGATCAGGACTTCTGACAGCACCTGTTGCTAGGCATTCAGGAAATACTATGACTTGGTTGTACCTCATTGGCTAGGCATTATCAAAACCTCTGACAGCACCAGGCAGACTCCAGGTTTGCTTTTTTTGGCCTTGTAGGCCTTAGATTTCTACATATCCACCCTTTCTTATTTATTACATGGGTGCTCAGTGGGAGGCAGAGTTCATAGCTCAAGCCTTGTTAACCCTGCCTCAGGAGAGCTCAGCATCTGGACTGTGCCTGTCACAGATTAGTCTGCTGAAAAGCTCTTATCCATCATTGACTACAATACCTTGAAGAGCATTTATTCCTGGAGAGCTGCCAGGGTTGGGGTACTAGACAGTAGCCTTTAGAATTACAGATAGCCAAATATGCATAACTTCATATGAAGGGCTATGAGAAGGATGCCTAAGAGCTATTAACACCTGAAAAGCCACCTTTTTTGTTGTCTGCTGATGTCGGATCTGCTGCAGAGGACATTTAAAGAGAATAGGATTAACAATACCACCCCACCAATTAGTGCATTTGTGAACATCCAGGAGGAATCCAACAGCCATTTTATATTATGCCAAACTTTTTCAAGAAATGCAAAGTCAAAGACTGTAACCTCTGCCCTTAATAAATCAATTTGTTTGTGTGGGCAATGAAGGCAAGAAAGGGAAATATATACATTACCCAATCTGGGTTATTCCCTCCATGGTGGGAGCAGACTGATCTTGGCCAGACATACATCTCTTATCAGGACACAGATTGGCATTGTGGCAGTCTGAAGAAAAACACAAGCATACTCTCTTCCACAGGTTAGTAGGGGGAATAGCAGCTACCACTGGAGGAAGATAGGATCTCTTTATCTCCAGGGGCAAGGTGTATTCTTTGGCACAGATGCCCCATGCTTTTAAGTTGGGCTGAGTCCCTTGTCATCAAAACTGAGAAATTTCATATGGAAAAGGACCTTATTAAGGACAGATGAGGATCTCTCTCAGCCTTTGATGAGATAGTACTAGTCAACAGCTCCTTAAGAGTTCTGTTGGTCTTCTCCACAATGGCTTGTCCCTGTGAATTGTAGGAAAAGCCAATGATATTGGAAATCTTTCAGGAACCCAGAAAGTCATTGAATTGTTGAGCAGCATAGGCAGGGGCATACATGTAGACACATTTATATACTTAAAATGTAATAATATTCTATAGACTATATATGTCATATCTATATATCATCAATCTATCATCTATCACCATTCTATCTATTATCTCTCATCTACCAACCTATCTTTATATCATATATTTATCCATCACCTATCTATCTTCTATCTATTTATCTGTCTTCTACATATCAATTTTCCCCATTAGTCATATACCTATCATCTATCTATCTATCTATCTATCTATCTATCTATCTATCTATCTTACTTCTCAGTCTGTCAATGTGTACTTAAGTTGTTTAGCGAAAGAAAGGTACTAAAGTTTCAAAAATTAGTAAGGGAAGAAATAGACTTTTGGAGAGATAACAGACTTTTGATAATAGTAGTTTCTAGATTTGGTTTTCTTCTGTTCCATACCAGGTGTCTCTTCTAAGATGAGACAGAAACTCTGGAGTTTTCTTCTAACAACTTGCTTGATTTTAAAGGAGAGAGCCATATTCTAACTTCAAAGCCAGCTTTGATTTTTAATTGAGTTGGGACTACAACTTTTCTGAGAAGTAAAGGCATATAAATGTTTAGGGAGCAATATCTAAATGTGATAGGTAACAGGGATCAGCCCTCTGAATTTTTATTGGAATCTGAAAAGACAAGGGTGACATGAGGGATGGGAATGGAGGATGGGACAGTATGTGACTATATCTTTACTGGAAATACAGAGTCCTGCTAAGATCTTGTTTTTTGGCAAGTGACTGTCAGTTTGATATTATATCCAAAATTATAGTATCTTATAAACCATTCAGTTCAGGGATGTCCAGGAGATTAATCAGTCCTGTACAGTCAGTCTCTAGAAGTCATCTCCTAAGGAAGGAAGGGCTCCAGTGTTATCCACCTTGTCCCATGAATCCAAATACTTTTCACACCAACTCAACAAAAATATTATTTCATCTCCAAATCAATCACATTTCATACAAAACAAATCTGAAAGTCAAGAATAACTTGTCTTTTATCTACTTTTTCAATATAAGCCTTAACACCATTGACTCTAAGGCATTGCTGACCCATGTTCACTTCTGTGAAGCTGAACGTGCTAAGGTGGGCATTTGCGGAACACAGCTGGTTCTATAGTTTCTCAAAAAAGTTTCTCTATAATTTGAGAAATATATACAATATTTGATATTATATATACTTTATTATATAATATTGTTTTGTAATTTATAATATTATATATATTTAATATTATATATATATATTATAAAATATAATAAAGAGCCACGTGTGCTTTACCATCTTATTTAGTCATTCTACTCTTTGATGTCTGGAAAATGAACCAAAGAGAGCTGATTTCAGACACAAAATCCCAGGCACATGGCTTGCTCCTTGTCCTCCAACAAGACTAACACATAGCACAGGTGGCTGACCTTGAGGCCATGACTCCAGAAGCACCAGGCAAGAAACACAAGTGCCAGCAACATCCAACTGAAGATCAGCCCCAGGTAACCGAGGGTATACACCTGCAGCAGCAACATGAAGCTGTGGCTACTGCTGCATCCACCAGCTGCCAAGAGTCAAAGCGGACCAGGAGCTGTGAGGGCACACTGGAGCAGCCAGCTGCAGCCTCTCTCTGCCATCCAGGCCCAAGGTCACACCGCTTGGACCACCCACCAAAGTCCCAGTAGACTCCCTTATTTAATGACCGGGAAAAACTTTTAAATCCTCCCAGCACCCAGGCATTCTGATCTGCTGACAGTTGACATAGTGTGGTAGCCCCTCATTGGCTAGACACGATCAGGACCTCTGACAGAGCTAGACAGACTTCCAGGCTTGCTTCTTTAGGCCCTATAGGCCTTAACTTCCTACTCTTACAAACTCACACTTAATTTCTTTTATTGATGATGACCATAGCCATTAGAGTGGATGGTACACTGGCATCTAGTGATTTTAATCTGTATTTCTGTAGTTAACCATTCATATATTGGTAAAATGTCTGTTTTAATATATCTGTTTTCTGAAGATGTATTATTTCGTTGTTTTTCTGGAGTTCCTTTTGTGTCTAAAACAAAAGCTTCACCTTAAGCTTTAAAAACATTTTACTCATAGAAAAATAATTTATGTCAAAGCCACATGAATTAAATAACTCCTGTCAAAGTTATTGTTTATCAATAAGCTTTGAAGACTAAGTAATTAAACAAATTATGAAAATGTTATTTACTCTTTTAGAGATTCTGTCAATCATAATTTAATATGTCATAGCATGTAAGTAACATTTAGCCATAATTTAAATTATAATTTATACTCAGTCTTGGAAAGAACAGCTTAATTTTTACATCCTCTATACTTTTAAAGGTCATTATGTGTCTCTGTAGTTCTCTGTTCTCTTAGTTCAGTGATGTAAGTTTTTCCTGGACATTTCCAAGCTTTCTCTTTCCTGAACTTAAAATTTCACAGCCATGCTCGCAGTAGCTCCTCTGGAACACTGAGAGGGTGATGGCTGGAAGACAGCTTGTTCTCTGCCCTGAATTATTCACTTCCAGCACTTTCAAAGAGACACACGCAAGCAAGATTTTATTTTCTTCGAAAAATTCTACTTTCTCTGTATTTTCCTTCAATACAACATCTTTCTGCCTCATTTATTACCACAAAAAGTTGAACTGCAGTTAATGTTAATTTTACTTTAAAATACAGAAAAGCACCTTTATGGTACAATAAAGTAAAATCCATTAGATGTGATAATAACTCAATTATCTCTTTTTATTATAGTATATAAACACAGTAAAAAAAAAAAAAGGCTTTGCCTAATTGTAGACTTGCTCCTTGATCTTTTACAGGTCTTCAGTAGTACCTCCTCTCAAATAGTCTGTGTTCAGGTCTCAAAAACTTCCTCTCTGTTATCAAGGACTTAGTCCTGCAATTTCATCCCTCCTTTAATACATTGTTCATTATTCATCTCTCAGACTGATTTCATCATTACCCATTGATATGCTAATATGTTTCTGCTCCAACGTGTTTTTAAAGTATATGTGCTTTTCCTAATTTAACATCATTCTCCTAATCAAATATTCACTTAATATAAGAAACAGAGATAGCAGCATATATGTGTGTGTGTGTGTGTATTCTTCTTCAGTTAGGTATGATCCTTTTGTTCATCTCAATTGTTATAATTATTGATAATATCTTGCAATCCCTACAGAACTCTTACTAGCTTGATACCTTTCTCTTAGAGCCAGCCAAACCTTCTTTTTTCATGACCCAAGGCATCTGAAATTAAGGCAGAATGAATTATTTTCTGGCCTCACTAACTCTAAATATTAAGCATTATTAAACAGGCTATAAAAATTTAGGCTCATAATTCGCCCAAATGAAGCTAGACAGAATATTTAAGCATCCTCTGTCACTATCCCCACCCCTTCCCCCCAGCCCTGCTTCTTAAAATTAAATGCTACGGAGACACCCATGATTGTCCTGTGTACTCACAGCAGTGTCTACTTTCACTGGCCTTCAAGCAGGGTGTCTTTTTCCTCTGTTGACATCCTTAAATTATTAGTTAGAACATTTAGTTATTGTTCTGGGTCTCTATTAGAAATTTATTCAATTATAAAAAATAGAAACATGAAAATTCAAAATTCCAAGTTTCTTGAGCCTGGGTTAATACTGTTCATTTTAGTTAGTATTGAATACAAAATTTAATTGAAATAATATAATCCATTTTAATGCCCTAAATCTTTTACTGCTAAAGGAAACTTTTTCCCCAAAGTGTATTTTGAGTCATACTAACATTGTTCAAAGGCTTTTAATAATTACCCTTTGAAGACTGTTCATAAAACAAAAATCTTTCAGAACTACAAAATGTCTCATTATATTAAAGTTATACAGGTCTTTTTAGTGTCTATTATCATAGGTTTTCCTTCTCTCCTTATCTTATCTCTTCATCCTCTCAATTCCTACCCCAATATAATTCATGGCATCCAAATGAGCCCTGGAATTATAAAGGCTGAAATCTCTGCTGTAATTATGGATTGTTGAGTAAGAAGTGAAGAGAATCACCTTGGAAAGAAGGTGAATGTTTATTAGAGTAGAAAAATGGAATATAAGAGGGAATAACTTCTTAGTTTAACTCTATTGTACATGTACACATTGTGATAAAGTACTCCAAAGATTACCACTGTCTAGGGGATCTATTCTACCCAAGTGTTATCCATTTACAATAGAAAGCTGTCTAGAATGAGCAAGGTTAAAAGTGCTCCATTTAGAGAGAAAAAGACTGTTCATTATTTGAATTTTATCTTTTTTTTCAAGGCAGAATGAGAAAATAATCGGAAATTGTTCATAAAATAAAGTACCAATGAAAGTTCTTGAAGAATATCACATATAAATTAATCGGTTTGAGTTTATGGGAACAGAAGTCCTATGTAATTTTATGCATGTTAATAACAGAGTGAAGAAATTTAGCCCAGCATTTTCCTCACTCACTAGGATAAATGACTTTCATGGTAGTATGGCCAATAAGTCTCGATTTTGTTTCAGTAACTACTCTGTAGCCGTATGCACTTGGCATTATACACTTAAAGAGATACAAAGCTTTTCATGTTGCTATTACTTCAATGTATATGACTGAGTCCAATATCTTTTTGTATAAAAACCACACTTCCATTTAAAATGAATACACTTCGATCTGATAGAAATTTTCAGAAACGTATTAGAGTAAATTTGACTTCTTTATAAAGTAATATAATTAATACTATGCCACTTAATAACAACCTCTGAAATATAATAAATGCATTAAAGGTTTAAAACAAGTTTATAAGTATTTTATAAAATTGCCCTACAAATTAATTAATTCTATTTGTAAGTACATATACCTAAATATATAACCAGTTGGTTGAAATCAGACATGTTTTAATGAGGAAACTTATGGTTTTTTTCATTAGTAAGCCACCCAGATGTCAGTGGTTTGATGAAATGTAATCTAATTCCGCCTTCATCTAGTGCTGCATCTAAATTTTTTTGGGCAAAGGTGGCTGTTGGTTACTTTGTGATTCAGAAAACAGACTTTTCATCTTCTAGCTCTGTCTGCCAGTCCCCTATATCCTTGAAATTCTCTCCATCTATTGACAGAATAAAGACAAATGGAAAAACCAAACTCTCCTTTTAAAAGAACGAAGAAAATAAGCCACGATTCTTTTAGTTAAGGTTTAAATTCCCTACATTCCATTCACAAAACCAGATGCATGTCTGTGCCTGGTTCATTTCAGGGAGAAACCAGGAAGAAAAGCATCTCTGCAGCCACCTCAAGATAAAATCCCCTACTCTAGAATACAAAACACAGTTTCTTTCTTCTCAGGAGTAACAGTAATGTCCATCAAACTCTTAATGCCATGTTTATTTCCACATCATTTCCAAATAAATAATATGTAAATAGCATTTAATTATAGTCTGTGTTTAAATATTTACCCAGTATGAACATTTTGCCTTGCAGATGTTTAATTGCAGTTCATTAATTGCATACTGTGATATGATGGAGAGCAGTCTCAAGAGCAGTATCGTGATATGGTAGAACTATTTGCCTCCATTATAATGCAACATCAGTCTTATGAGCATTCGCCACCCCTCCCACTATGCTGTTATGACCCAGCATCTTTAGAGATCACACAGGTTCCCAGCCTCTTGAACTCAAGGATACACGCACATTCTCATTCAGAATATTTTGTTTGCCTCAATAATCATATGCATTACTTTTAATCTTTATCAAATTAATGAAAATTCTAGCAATGACAAAAGCTTAAATTTCTTATTGTTTTTCTCATTCTTTTGCATTAGCAAGTTTAATTAACTATAAATCTTTGCTATTTCTCAGTGTTTGCAAATACAATCTGTTCTACTGATTTTGTTAGTCTGTATAAAACAAAATTTAGCTAAATTAAGCTAAATTTTAAAAGCCTGTGTTACAGGTCTCTTGCTGCAGCCAGCGCATCCTGGATAGCCAAGACTGGCAGGGGCTGCCGGGATTGAGACACAGAGGCTTCTTTTCAGGTGGAAGAACAGCAAGCTTTACCAGCAACCTTTTATACCTCTACTCCCTCTGTGGAGACCCACCAGCCAGAAAGAACACAAATATCTTTGCCAATTACAGACCACAAGGAAGTTCCTTTGTCAGTCAGGGGGAGTGAGGGCAGCTGGATCACAACAGTCTCTCTTATATGTCTACAATTCAGGCAGTGAAAGGAAGAGAATGATCACAAGTTAGAGGTCATAGCGGGTTCCAGCTCATCCTTGGCTATTGAGTAGGTGCTGTCCATCTTGGTTTTAATTAATAGTCATATTGTCACTCTGCATTCTACATACTTACCTGTTTAGCTTTGCTCATTTTAAGAAAGGGACCAAAGAGTAAATTGAGCTTCTCCAGGACTTCAAGGAATAATTTCCACTCTATATTAAAGAATGTAAGTCTGTCAGTCGAAGAGAAGGAAGGGAGATTATATGAGCAAAGGTGTCAAGATCATGATGGGGGAAACCCATAGAAACAGCTGACCCAAGCTAGTGGGAGCTCACTGACTCTGGATTGATAGTGAGAAACTTGTCTAGGACCAACTAGGCCCTCTGAATGTGGGTGACAGTTGTGTGGTTTGGGCAGTCTGTGGTGCCACTGGTAGAGGAACCAGAATTTATCCCAAGTGAATGAACTGGCTTTTTGGAGCCCATTCCCTACAGAGAAATACCTTGTTCAGTCTTGATACAGAGGAGAAAGGCTAAGTTCTCCCTCAACTTGGTATGTCAGACTTTGTAGACTACACCATGGAAGGATTTACCCTTCCTGAAGAATGGATGGGTGGGGGTTAGTAGGGGGAGTGGAAGGAGGGAAGGGAGGGGTAACTTTGTGATATAAAATGAAAAAAAATAAACTTTTAAATTAATATTTATTAAAAGATTGTAAATCTGTTTTGGGGAAGTAACAGTCATTTACAGTCAGGCTTCTTCAGAGAAGATTCTTATTGCAGCAGAAAGTAGTTGATAAAGAAACACATAACTGGCCGAAATGCTGAGAATAGGTGGTGGTGGAATACCGGGCCCTAAAAGGATCATCTGTTTGTTGCAGAGGAGGAGGCTTCATGGATATGAGAGCCAAAGGATGGGACAATGTGCAGCAAAAAGATGTCTTCTGGATACAACACAGCCCTTCTCATGAAACCCACTGCAGCCATGGTTACCTGTTCAAGATCTACACAACCTGGAAGTAGCAGCATTTCTTCATGGAGAGGGGCTGAGACCCAGTCAAGGCCGTGGGGACTCTTGGCAGGTAATAGCTGCTGAACTAGGAGACACTAAGTTATTTCTTAGGTGATGTAACCACCTTTTAAATAGCTCTAATTAAGGGCAAAGGATCAGACATGAAAAGAAGATATGAAATTAGGAACTGTTGGGAAGAAGAAAGTTTTCATTGGAAAAGGAGGAAGATGTAAAGGTGGGAAGGGGTGGCATGAAAATGACTGAATTTCATTGTACGTGGGCAAAACTGTCAAAGTAAAACAAGTGGAAAAATTGTTTGAAATGCCCCTGTAACGCCTGCGTCTGAGTTACTCTCGGTACAGTTCGCACGCCACTGAACCAGCCAAGCAAGGGCCTGGAGATTGAATGAACACTCAAGAGACCTGGGTCATTCCAAAGGAGATCAGGCAAAGGCTCTTTATTCAAATTTAAGGAAAACCTTAAATACCTAGCTGCTTCACACTGGAACACCCCCTAGGCAGGTGGGAAATTACCAAGCCCAAGGTGGAGTCAACAATGGCCCTATACCTAACCACGGGGGCAGGTATGAGGGGGCAGAGGGAGCACAGGAGCAAACAGGATGTTTAGCTGGCTGGCCGAACTGTCCTCAAGATGAACCCCAGGAGCAGGGGTAGACCCATGGACCATACAGTCCCTACTTTCTTAAATGTATTAGTCTTCTGAATTTTGTATATATGGATGAAGATCTACGGTGTACTAGATGAATTACACGCTATAACAACACATTTAATATTTCTTCCTTTAATTACAAATAAATGGTTATATCTATAATTATTTAAATTGAGCGACACTTTTTAATGTATGTACGTATGCAGTATTTTCTTTACAATTTAGTAAGCTCTTCTAACAAAAACTAAATCATGTCTGATTTCCTATAAATTTGTTCCCTTGCATCTCCTTCTTGAAGAACTGAAAAGTGTTTAACTACAGATGTCCCCAAATATGATTTTTAGTTTTTTTAAGTTTTTCCTTGTGTTCTCATGATGCAATTCAACACAATGTTCTGCCCTCCATATTTCTTACAGTTTACAAATGTGTGCAGAGATTTGAACTGACACATGGTTGATGACTTTGATAATCTCACAGGCAAAACTACGTGCTTCTATCAGAGAGACAAACGTCATGTTCAGTGTTTAAACTCACTAATGTTGCAGAACACATAATATTCTTCATTAATTTCCAGGAACACAACTTCCTGAAATATTTACTCTTTTTCATAACTTTACCAGCAGATCAGTTGACATTCAAAAAATATTTTCAGAATTGTTCTCCTTAAAATATAAAGAACATCTATCTATGGGCTGAAGAGATGGATGAAGAATTGAGAGCTCCCACAGAAGATAGAAAGTCACTTTCCTAGCACTCAAATAACCCAAGGTACTGAGGATTCAGCACATTCTCCTGGAATCACTGAGTATCCCCACACAGGTCTCTCTCTCTCTCTCTCTCTCACTCTCGCTCTCTTTCACACATACACATGTACACACACACACACACACACAAACACTTTCACACACACACACACACAGAGAGAGAGAGAGAGAGAGAGAGAGAGAGAGAGAGAGAGAGAGAGAGAGGCATAAAAATACAGCAAATATTTTTAAATCTGGACATTTAAATACCAGAGTCCAAAGTTCGCCAAATTTTCTCATTTTGTTTTCTTCCCCTGTGTGATTATGCGACCCTAAATTTCAACATATTTATTTCTCTTCAAATCATCATAAACCTGCACACCAATCTTGTTCAAAGCAGCCCAGCCACTGGTAAGGATAAAAATTTTTAAGTATATTGTCACTGAGTCATTTTGATGTGGCACTGGTCATCTTTGGTAACTTTCTTACTTTCAGATATAATAAAAAGTTACAAGCAAGCTTTGACTGCTCAGAACTAGATTGACTATCTATATAAGAAATGTTGGTTTGTTTAATGAGAAATATTACTGCAACATTACTACTTGGACATCAAGATGCTCACTGCAACAAACTTTTGTATTTTTTTTCTAGACCTACTCAGTGGTCAGAAGTAGAAGAAAATTTGACTTTATAGAACATTATATATTTATCCCCTCCTCACATACATTCACATACTGAATATAAATAGAATTTATTTTTAATTGTCGAAAATGAAAACTTATAGTTTTTATTATAACAATATACATTTGTCTTTTGTCTTTTTCACAGAAACGCTCTTTCTCAAAACCAAGAAACAGAATTAGAATATCTCAAAAAACACTCATTGTTTTAACTCATATTTATTAGCAGTTTCAAAGCAATGCTACTTATACAGATTTAGTCAAATAAAACTGTTGAAAGCAGGCACATCTTTGCATATGTTCTACCTACATGATTCCATATTCTTAAGCAACATCACACTGTCTACACTGTTGAAAAATGTATTCCACTCAATTCTCTCCCCTTCATTCTCTTCCATCTTTACCCACAAAGCACTACATATTTAGCATTCATATGGTAAATATTCATATCAATATCAGTTGCTTTTTCACTTTAGCTAAGCTCATTTGGGATATTCTTCAAGATAGACACCTAGAAATTATTAATTTGCTTCCTTGCATGTCAAAAACAGCTTTTCTGCAGACTTAAAGACAAGATCTTTGATGCTTATAAATTCTTGTCTCGTATTTTATTCTATTGAATTCTCCAACTTCTCTTGACTTAAAGTAGTGCTGTTTCAAATGTGTATGGTTATTCAATTTACTTTTGCCCTTTATAGCATACATGCCTCATTTGAATAAAATTCAATGGCCAATAATATCATAAGGCCAGATTGAACTCAAGTTCATAGCACATAACTCACATACACCTACTCAGCAATTTAGTAGCACTGACACTGAGCCTGCTATGGCCTATGTGTCTCTTCACAATACTTTTAGCCTGAACCTGCTGCCATACACTTCAAGTGATTCTGACCACACGCATGCTTTATCTGATTGGGTTCCACATCTCAAACTGGTATTGGAGTCTAGAGTCTACATTTGCAAGACCTGGCCTAGGGACAGAGTTTACCTGGATTGCCCCTGTTGTTTTGCAATGATCAGGCATTGAAACATAATGCAGAATGTTATTATGACATCTCTGTCCTGTGCTCCAGTGATCAGAAGCTGTATCTATGCCGTTTCCCAAAATGGGGGGATGTATGCAAAGGTAGAGACTCTGCACAGTTGACTCCAAAGGCTAAGGCTTACCTTCTACTCTTTCTCAAGGAAAAATATCCCTTGCCTAATAAAATCATCTGAAGCTGGATAAGAGGTGATAAGAATACATTTCCTTCCTGCCTTCATCAACACATCCCTTCCTATAACCATGCTAAACTCATACACTGTGATCTCCTGCATGGTTTTCTTATCTCTTCTAAAGGGAACATCCTGCATTTAGTTTGATGGTTCCATTGCTCTATCTCATGTAATAGTATTTTCTAGGTTTGTCCTATGAAAATGAAAAGCAATCTTCAAATATTCTGAAGGACCAAAAGAATAAAGATTGAACATAGTAACATGAATGGAGGGAGAACACGGGTATTAAGTATTGAATACAAAGCCAGTTGGTGCCTACCTAGAGCCTGTAATCTTACGGACTACTGTATGATACTCTGTACATTACCAAAAGATAAAAAAACAAAACACCAACCCAGGCCCAAGCCCTTTCATCCATAAGAGTGATCCACCTGCAAGATATACTGGTGCAATAGTGGCACATAGTCTGTGAGAGTAACTAATCAATATCTGATCTTACTGAAGGCTCACTCCATACATAAGATGGCACCTGTACCCAACACTGATTGGGTGCCAAGAAACTGAGACTAGATAGGCCAGGGACCTAAAGGAAAAGCAAATTCTGTTGTTGTGCAAAATGATAATAAATGACTCCTAAAGTAATTCTGCTATACTCATAGATCATCAGAGATGCTTCCTCCTGCAGTAGGTGGGAACAAATACAGAGATCCACAGCCAGACAATAGGCATAGAGTAAGAGATCCTTGAAGACTCAGCCTGAAAATGGATTATATCTCTCAAGTTCCTCCTACTAGGACACATGGAACACTATTGAAGTGGAAGCAGAAAGGGTTTAAGGGGCAGAGGAGATGGAGTACATCAAAGAATCAGGGTATTGTAGATACTATAGGACTGGTACACATATGAACTCACAGAAACTGAGGCAGCCTGCACAGGATCTGCACCACAAGGGATCCGAAGACTGAAAAGAGAAGTGGACACACACCCATCTCTAACCCAAAAGCTATTTTCACTGGATAGCCACGTGAAAGTAAAACATTGGTTTATTTCAAAGGAGATTCCCTGGGGAAAGGGTAGGTGTTTCTTATGGCCAGCCATAAATGACCAACATAAAACAAATTATCTGTTTGGAGGTTCTTTGTCTCATAAATTGCATCAGAGTTTTTTGATTTTTATTTGTTTCTTTGTTTGGTTTTATATTTTCCCACCGTACAGGGATTTTTGCATATACATTATAGCTTCTGCTTTGAGGTTTCTTTGGGACTTGTGTTATAATTGAGTCTATATGGGTTTTTTGGCTCTTTTTCTGACTTTGTTGTTTTTGCTGTATTGTGATTTTTGTCTTATATTTACCTTATTATGATTATCACTTAGGAACCGGTTTGTTTTCTAATGAGAGAGAGAGAGACAGTAGCAGATCCAGGTGGATGGAAATGGGAGTACAGTTGGAAAACCATGATCAGAACATATTGTATGAAAAAAGTATTTTCAATAAAAGAAAATTAAATACATAAGTATTATTCTTATTGAGTGGGATTTTCTAATTCCTGCAATTCTGTTATTTCCTTGCTAGTTCAATTATTCTTTATTCTTTTCTTTCTCTTTTTGGTCATATTAGAGACTTGTTGATTTCTTGATATTGATATGATTAAGCCTTTCCTTTACATTCTAAGAGATTTTATTTCTTTTGTATGCTTTCAGGGACTCTCACAAGTGGCTTCTGTGCATAAGATTCCTTTAAATATCTTATGCACGTAAGTAGGTTTGATCATAAATTATGCTAGCTCATGTTTGTCTAATCTACCCATCAGTTTTTCAGTTTGTTTAAATATGTAGCATCTTGGCTGAGAGTTACTTAATTTCAGGGCCTGAAATATACTATTCTGTATTTTTCTTGATTTGAAGATTTCTGTTGAAAATCCCAGTGATCCTCCAGTGTGTATGTATTTGTGGGTTTACATTTTTCTTTTGCATCTTTTAACCTCATTTCTTTGTTTTGTAGTTTGAGTTTTTGACTATCAAGTTTCACAGAGAAATTCTCCTGTAGTTGTTATAAGGGAATGTGTTAGTTGTAGTGCTGCAGGGATATCCTGACTTATCAGAAAGCCAGAACATACTTAGAGCTACTGTAGGACAGCTCTGGAGGGGTGGAGCTGGAATAGGACAGCTCTAGAGGCTAGAACCACAATAGAACAGCTCAGCCCTGGAAAGATGGAGCCACAATAGGACAGCTCAGGAGGGGCAGAGACACAGCAGGACAGCTCAAGTCTGGAGGAAAGGTGTCCTGACTATCTGGAAGTCAGGCTACCTGAAGCTGGTGTGCAGTGGGGGATGGTCTCCCCGCAGGATATAAGGATCCTGCTCTTCTCCTGGAGACCCCCTTCAGCTGAGTTCTGTTCTTTTCTCCCTTAAGGGAACATCCTCTCAGAGAGCTCTCTGCTTTTTCTCTGGCCCAAGATGTTTCTTCTTTTGCTAACTCTCTGCAAATGGGAAGCCCTCCTGCATAAATGTAACAATCTGTTGTTAGTTGTTTTCTGCCTGGCCTTGCTCAGCCCCCTTTAAGCAGTGTCCAAGCAAGGTTTTTCGGTTCTGCTCCGCCTTGCTGAGGCCTCCTACCTAGGGAGCATCTCAGCAAAGTTTTTCAGCTCAGTTCCCTAAGGGACATTCCAGCCAGGTTCTTCTAGTCTGCACTGGTGAATGAAGGTCATCAAAGATCTTTTGAGAAAAAGATTTATCTGTGAAGGAGTCCAGGAGAGTGGCTGCCTCTGCCAGGGAAGGATTAAAGGCTGCCTTTAATTGAAGAGGTACAGAGGCTTATATGGGGCTTCTTAAGGGTGGAGGTTTCTTAGGGAGAAGGGGGATTGGTTTGTTTTTCCCTGCTCAGTCAGTTTAACTGGTCAGGGGCAGAGGTGGCTCTGACTTCATGGTCAAACTTTTACTGATCCTTTTTAACTTTTAGACTCTAATCTTAGGATCAGGGCATATTTTTTTTTCACTGGTTCTGATTCAAGGGACAAAGTGTGTTTCTTTGACACTAGTTTCAGAGCCAAGGGACATGTCTTCAGTCCTGGTTTCAGGGATAAAGATATTTATCTCCTTGGCCCAGGTCTCAATTACAGGGTGTGCTTTTTTCTCTGACTCTGGGTTTTGAGTCAGGGATTTGCTGGTTTCCCGCTTCAGCTGCCTCTTTTAACCTACAGTTGTGCCTAAAAGGAGTTCTAAATTCCTTGTTCTTGGATGTCAATTTCTTTTCCTTTGTTTGGTAAATTTTCTTCTATCCTTAAATAGATTTTCTGCATCTTAGCTCCTTCATCTACCCCGTGGAATACTGTGTTTGTTCTCTTTTGCATCTTTCAGTTGTCTTGGAGGTTGTGGTCATACCTACTTGCTTTTTGTTTTCTGGTGTTTGGTTGCCTGTTTGCTTTCTGCTTTTAGCGATAACTAAATGTGGAATTTACTCTGCTCTTATTTTCTGTCCCTGATATTCTCTTTCAATAGCTCTAATTTGTTGGTGATGTTTTCAACTGTATTTTTTATTTGATCGAGCTTTTCAGCGTTAACATCTGTTTGGGGTTTTTGTTTTCAAGATCTCAATTTCATTGCTGAATTTCTCTTCCGTGTTAGTGTCTTTCTCTTTTGTACTACTAACTTTACTGTGGACATTTTGAATTGATTTCTTTTCTTTATTCAGTTTTGTATATGTTTCATCTTTGAAATCACCTAATGTTTTTGAAGTGAAATTTTTGATTCTTGGTCTGACTTTACAACAATCTCAGTATCTTTGTATTTTGAAATTAAAGAGTTATGATTTCTTAGAGACCTTGTGCTGTCTTGCTTTTTTTGTTTCTGTATTATGATTATTGTATTTGCTATACTGAATATCTCTTAAGATTTTATGAGTATTACAGTAAACAACTTACTCTTCAGGGGACATTCTTAGTAGCATTAAGGAGAAGAAAACTAACTATTTCAACACCAAAACCAAAATGAACATGACCTAGACAAACAATTCAATAAATTGAAGTCAACTCATGTACTATCAATGACTATAAAACAGAAAATTACAAAAATATATACAGAGAGTGTTGTATGAAATTATATTTTATTTAAATCTAAATCAGATGTAGTAAATGAATGAAATTAAGGGAGACTTGGGAAACAGAAAGCAAAGAATAGTTATGATCAAATTAAGAAAGGGAAAAAAGAGTGGGAAGAATATTATAATAAGAATAAAAGGAGTAAGAGTGTTTTTTAAATTCTTATTTTCCAAAAATAAAAAACTAAATTAAAAATTTACAAATATAATAAAAATATAAAAAATAAATTTTACTTTAAAGTAAAAATAAAATAAAACTTAACAACCACACAGTAGAAAATATCCAAATTTTAAAAACTACATGATTTGAAAGCAAAGAACCAGATCAGAGATTAAAGCTGTTTGCTACTCAATCTGGGATTTCTCAGTTCCAAATCTATACCCCATCATGCATGCAGAGAAATAAATTTCAAATTTCATCTTCAAATCTCAAAACTGAATACTCTCACACTTCAGCAGGCAACTACCATACATATGCTTAATAATAACCATAGGTTTTCCTAAAACAATGATATTAACATGTTCAAAGTACTATGACAGCCATTTTAAAATCAAAATACTTAATTCTTCTACTAGTCTTGTGTGTTAGGATAAAGTGTTATACTTGTGCTATTGATTGGGAAACTGAGACAGAACATGTTGACTTTAAGCAATTTTTTACCTATCATGATTTAGTAGAGATATCAATGTCTGAATATATATATTGTGGGCACCAGACAACACCACATACTAGGGCATTATATTTGAGAGTTTATAGTCAAGAGCAACAACAAAATGTTGGTATTTTAAATGAGCAGTTTTGGTATATGTAAATGAGGCTATATAAGTTCCTCATATGTCATTTGGGTTACTTTCCAAAAATTGAGAAAACCATTCCTCTAAAAGAAATATGATTGGCTGGAATATACAACAGTAGGTGAGAGAAGTACAGAAACCAAACAATTTACATCTTAGACATCATGGGCCTAAATTCCTTGATTAACAAAGCATTTTACAGAAAAATGCCTCTAGAACTTATTCAAGGATGGCTCTAAATGGAGTAGTCAAAGAACAGACATGTCCAAATGGAGCCAGCTCATCACATTTAAGGTAAAATCTATATTGCATAGAACAAGATGATTTCTCCATCTACCTGTTTAATCATGTGACCTATGAAGATGCATGATGAAAGAAATGTAAGCACCGCCTTTCTGGCCACACAATGGGCAAGCAGCTTCCTTTCCCTTCCTTCCTTTACATTCCTCTATCACCCACCTTTGGGAAAAACAGACTTGAACTTTCGCTCCGGTCTAGTTTGCTGGTAGACCTGCTTGTAGTTGCTTCCATTATTTGGCCAAAATTAGGTTTTGATTATTCTGTATGCACTGGAAAGCAAGCCGATGCTTGATATCTTAGTCAGGTGATATCTGAAGTCAAGAAGTAAAGTTTTTCTATCCAAAAAAATAATAATAACTTCTTAAATCACCCCTACAAACAGTGATAAATGAGCAATTGTCCAGACAGTGAGCTATTCAGTTAATTTGCATGTGGTTCTCATTTATTTACCCAGTAGGGGTGTTTTTTGCAAAGTTACCAGATTAACTTTGCGTAATTGACAGCATTCTCCAGCTGCCTCAGTTTAAAATAATAGTAATAAATGAGGATTTTGACAACTGCTTTCTAAAGTCTCATTTCTCTTGTACATCAAACAGAATATGCTAAATAAATTTAAAGCAATATTTAAATTGATTCTATGCTATGTGAAATTTGCAATTTTGAGATTCTGTGTGATCTCAGAAGAATCATATGTTATTATTTTAATGATGGATGCTTTTTATATAAACACTATTCATTCTCTTGGCTTAAAATTGCTTTCAATAAATTGCATGTTAACTACAATGCACACAAAATTTGAGGTGTTGTTTTTATTTAAAATAGGGAAGGTAAAGTTTAAAATATTTGTTATCTATGTGCCTTGTCAAACTAGACATGTCATCTTGGATTTAGTAACTTTATCTGCAAATGAACTGATTGAGTTAGTCCCCCCAAGAGAATGGTGTTTGGATTGGAAACTGTGATAGACAAGTATGTTTAAATGAGTGAGGAGGCTCTATTGTATCTTTAGAAATGCTAGGTGTTACCACATCGGCTGATAATATTCTACCCAAGACCAAAAACTAATCAAAACCTTATTACCAAGCATGAGAACACATCCTTCAAGTTGTTGGCAGTAGAATCCAAGAGATTCTCAAAATATTAAATCACTGGCCCTATCCTATAGCCACACTGATGAATATCTTGCATATCACCATAGAACCCTCATCTGGCGATGGATGGAGATAGAGACAGAGACCCACATTGGAGCACTGGACTGAGCTCCCAAGGTCCATATGAGGAGCAAAAGGAGAGAGAACATGAGCAAAAAAGTCAGGACCGCGAGGGGTGCACCCACCCACTCCCACTGTGATGTTGGGGCTGATCTAATGGGAACTCACCAAGGCCAGCTGGACTAGGACTGATGGAGCATGTGATTAAACTGGACTCTCAGAATGTGGCTGACAAGGAGGGCTGACTGAGAAGCAAAGGACAATGGCACTGGGTTTTGATTCTACTGCATATACTGGCTTTGTGGGAGCCTAGTCTGTTTGGATGCTCACCTTCCTAGACCTGGATGGAAGGGGGAGGATCTTAGACTTCCCACAGGGTAGGGAACCCTGACTGCTCTTTGGACTGGAGAGGGAGGAGGAGGGGGGAATGGGGGAGGGGGAGGGAAATGGGAGGAGGTAAAAATTTTTAATAATAATAATAATGATGAAAAGAAAAAAAGAAAAGAAAAAAGATTAAATCACTGCTTGACCCATTAGTTCTAGTTTCTTATTGTCTAACTCTTATGTTAATTTAATGCATTTCTATTAATTGATATATTGCCACATAACTGTGGCTTACTGGGTAAAGTTCCCAACATCTGTCTCTGGTGGCTCCATGGCTTCTCTTTCCCTCTGACTTACTTTATCCTTCCCATGCTATAGGCCAAGCAAATTTCTTAATTCATTAGCCAATAAAGACAACACATAGACAGAAGGGCCTCCCACACCCATGGGAGTCTCAGTGAAGGGATTACCCTGATAATACTGAGCTATGAATCTATCTATGGGCAATTGTCTCATTTGTTAGTTTATTTAGAAGGGTTCAGACCACTGGAGACAGAACCATCCCTAGGCAGGTGGTCCTGGGCTGTATAAGAAAGCTAGCTAAGCATGGCCCTATGAAAAGGTAACACTCTTATAATTTCTGCTGTACTTCTTTAACTATGAGTGAGTTTCCCGACTAGAATTAATAGCAAAGAAACCTGTTTTTGATGTCCTCTTTGACTTTCTGTCCTTACTTCCCTCAGTGATAGACTGACCTAAACGTATAAGCTAAATAAATATGTTCCTCTTCTAATTATGCTGTTTTATCGCCGCAACAGAATGAAACCAGAAAAGAGTATAAAGAGGAAACGAAAAAAAGAAAAAAATACAAGCTATTCCAGTATCGTGTATGGTTCTTATATGAACAATGTTAGTTATTCCTTAACCAGACCTTTGTAAGCTTCCGCACTTTTCTGTGGACACCCGAACCTCGAAACAGGCGCACGCTTTTCCTGACTCGAGCCCATGAGAACGGACGATTGTCCTAAGGGTTTAAACACATAACACACACACAAAGAGACCGGGCTCATCTGCCAAGGAGCAAGTGGCAAATGGCAGCTTTATTAAGCATAAGTCGGGTATATATACTGTGGGGCAAAAGGACACCAGCCCCCCATCAGGATCAAGGAAAGAGAAAAGTCAGGGGGCCGCACCCAAGGTCAGAGAGCAGCTGAACAGAGAAAAGAGGAAGCCAGGTGGGCGCGCTCAGGCTCAGAGAAAAGCTGACCCGGGAACCTTGCCTGCAGGTGAGAACCTTGCTTGCAGGTGGAATTACCATGACAGAAGAGTTCTCTCTAAGCTACACCCTTGGGCCATAGGTGAAATTAACGTAACAGGAGAGGGCAGTTCTATGCTACACCCTCAAACTGATGCAATGGAACCAGGAAGCAGAACAGCCCTGCAAAGCACCTGGGGGGGGGGGGAAATGGGGAACGACCTGTGTACCCACAGATCTTCACGTAACACATTTGTTCTTCTTTTCTTAATTCTTAAAATCATCTCCAATATCTTTAAAATGAAACAATATGTTTGTTCTGTTTATTTTGAAGGTACATAGTTTTGAATTTCTAAATTTTTAAAATAACTTGTTGGGTTCCAGCTGCCCTCACTCCCCCTGACAGACAAAGGAACTTCCTTGTAGTCTGTAATTGACAAGGATGTTTGTGTTCTTTCTGGCTGGTGGGTCTCTACAGAAGGGGTAGAGGTATAAAAGGTTGCTGGGCAAACTAAAGGTTGCTGTTCTTCCACCTGAAAAGAAGCTTCCGTGTCTCAATCCTGGCACTCCCCGCCAGTCTTAGCTATGCAGGTTGTGCTGGTCACAGCAATAACTCATTAGGTATTTTCCACACAATACATTTACACCACATTCTTTTCCCTCTCCCATCTCCTCCTAGATCTTCTTCATTCTCATTATGCACCCAGCTTCATGTTCTCCATCAAAAAGTAAAAGATACATAATCCAAAAAATAAAACAAGCAAAAATAGTTCAAAATACCAAAACAAAACAAAAACAAGCAAAACCAATATGAGTGTGTTTAGTATTCCCAGTTACTTCTGGGCATTGGGCTTGTCCAAGACTGTGGTTGACTGTGACATTGCAGAGAACTAATTTTCCCTTTCCAGAATGTATCACCACTGATAACAGCTTCTTGATTAGGGACGACTTTTTTTTTTTTTTCTGTCTGATTTGACCCTCCATATTCTGACCTTCACCAAGACAACTTTAGTAAAATATTGTACATAAGAATAAGTTAAGCAGTCAAATTAACAAAGTAAAATGGCAATATATTCCTTTGGGGTTTAAGGAGAGATATATTGATTAAAAAATGAGGTTATTTCAAAATAGTATACACAAAATACACATTTTCTAAATGCTCTGAAAACAGACTCTCATGATTTCACATATAAAATTAGAGTCTTTTTGGTGCACTAAGTAAAAATTACGGTGAGTTTGAACAGCCAAATATATGATTTGGAACATTTTCATATTTACTACATGCAAGTTGGAAGTGATTTTCTTCATGATATAAGATGTTAAATTGCCAACAATGATTTTTTTATCATACATTTTCTGGTAAATATATGGAGTTGTGATGAGATTTGATTCCAATCAGAAACATTACAGGGACAAAGCAATTAAAACCAATTCTGGAAAGAGATTTTGATTCTTGTATCATCATCTTTTGAACAGTCAATGTTGTCTGTTTTTTAATGTCACAAAGTAAACTTTACTTCATTTAAACTGTTGAACATCTGAAATACACCATCCTAAACACAGCCCTACTATTTTCTTTCCACTGGAGAGAAGAAGCGTAGTATGATTCCCATCAACACAACAGGATAGAAAAATTTCCATAAATTCTCTCCAGGAACCAGAATCTTACACAGTCTATTTAGCAGATGTTGACATCTAAAAGCTCTTCAGAAGAAGTTTTGACTACCCAAATGAACACCTGCTGATTAAATGTGGTAGTTTATATGACAGACAATATTCTGCTTCTTAAATCAACAAAATATTTTGCAAACAGCTTCAATTTGAACATATTCTAAAGATAAATGTTAATGCTGCATATCTCCTTGTATTTTCTATGTACATGTTTGATAACTATCATAGAAAGTGCATGTATATGCATGGTAAGATTATAACAATGAAGTCACAAATGTCTACCAAATCTGATTTTCTCCAATCTTTCTTTTATCTACTTTTCTATACATAATATTTTTTCTATAGCATCTATATTTTTATCTCTGCCATATTTGTAGAACAAGGTATTTGATATTCAAATAAGGCTTGTTATGGTATCCCAAGGAAGAGAAAAAAACTTCAACTGTGGAGTCAAATATTTTGTCTTTTAATTTTTCAAAGGTGATCAAAACATCTCCTGGCATTCATAATAAAGGCTGAGAAATACAGCATGCTGGGCTAAAGCAGAGTATCAGTCCAGAATTGGAGAAGTGACAGGAAAGGCAATCGCATATTAAAACTGAGGAATTCAAAGGATGTTTAACAGCAAGGATACTCATAGACAGTCTAGAAAAGGAGAGAAAATTTCAATAACATTTTTATATTTTTTGCCCAATTTCATGTTTTATTAACTTACAGGCATTTGGAATAGACAGGAACAAAGTAAAGCAAGTCATAAAGGATATGTATGCAAAAGCCAGATATAGAATATTCAGAAACTTAAGCCAAGAGTTGAAAGAGAGTAATAAGAAAGATTTTCGAGGAAAGATGCTTATGTATCTATCTGCATTTAGAGACAATTTTTATATCATTTCAAGTGATCAAAATCTCAATTTGTTGAGCTTGTTGTATGATGAAATTATAATTACAATGAATGCTCACTGATTTTTAAAAAATAATTATATGTAACTAAAATACCAAGACACACTCTTTCTTAATGCTGTAAGTGGCAGACTAAATGTAAAAAAAAATATAATATGGGAAAGTTTTAGATGTCTTAAATTTAAAACTTCAAACCAAAAAAGCTGATTCAATGAGAATGACAGAGCTATAAACCCTAGACTCCTGTGGCTCAGTACATTCATCCTACACTTCTCTGCCATTTCGATGGTTGATGAAGAGCAGTACAATTTTAGTTAGCATTTTAGCCACTTTCAAAAGATAAACATATGTGCCCATAGTTATTGAAGTTCTTATATAAAATATCTGCAATAGTTAAATCACAAAAATAGAAAGTAGATGGGAAAGAAATTGGAATTTACTGTTTAAAAAGTTTAAGTTTTGGAAAATGAAGACATTCTGAAAATTGATTCCACAGAAATGTGAATATAGATAAAGCTCCTGAACTACGCTATACAATATTTTTAATTTTATGTATTTTTTACTATAATTAAAACTCAAGATTGAAAATATATCCCATTTTGGAAAGAGGCTTTCTACTGGTTTCCAATAAAGTAAAATTTTCCCTCTTGCCACGTAAAATAACATTCAAGAATAAGAAAAATGAACATAACAGTACACAACAGAAGCCATCAATTGAAATAGCATAAGATCTTTTCTTCCTAAAATAATGGATCTTATAAAAGACACATGGCCCCCAACATGAGAAGGAAATTTTTAAAAAATTAAAAGTGAATACAAACAATTCAAAGAATATTCACCTCCTAAATATAAAAAAGATTCTAGTATTAAAAATGTGAATTTTTTTTACCAATTTGTCTATCAAAATTAAGGCCATTAAATTCAAATATTTGAATGTGAGAGGAGACAATTATGTCCATTAAGAGAAGTGAATTAGACAGTATCCCTTATAACTTTAGGGTCATAGTCTTTGATTGAACAATTTTACCTCTTTAGTTTCATCCTAAGTAAATATTCTTATATGTATCCTAAATTTCTTGCATTATTATTAATGTTTTATATTGATAAAATTCTTCATAAAGTAAATTGGAATGAACAGGAGCCTGGAAGATGGATGATGTGTTTCATTAAAACATACAACGTAAATGTGTCATGTTGTCATAGAAAGATCTTTATGACACATGAGTGAAAGTTAAAGCAGAGAAAATTTTAGTTTGGTACCCTTTTCATTTAAATAAAAAACAGATGCATGTCAACTTTTCAAGAATTTATAAACTCAATGAGCATCAATCTACTAAAACTGCAATCTCCATAAAATGATAAGATATAGGTTTTGATTTCATTAGAAGAATGCATTCCAGTTTCTTTTCATATGGTTTTCAGTGATTTAACATGGGAATTCATTTTCTTTTGTTGAATCTTTGCTTAATAGACATGCCAAAAGTAAACAGTAATATTAACATTCATTGAATATTTTTAAAGTATCTATTTTTTTTATCTCCTAAATCTTTTATTAGAACGCTAGGCATTGCTTGGTTTATTTCTCTGCTCGTACGTCACAAATCAATGTCTGAGCGAGTTTGGCTTGTCAGCTAGAATGCCGGGACTTCTTCCTGTTCCCAGGGCTGAATCATGATTTGGTCTTTGTATCTGTAGCAATGAGATCTTGATTCCTTGTTGATTGGCAGCAGGTCACCATCAGTTCCTAGAAGCAGAATCTTTGTTGACTTACAAAGAGCTTAATGCTGCGAACAGCTTAAGTATACTCTACTATTTATAATGGATATTCAGGGAGGGTATTGTTAGTATTATATTGAAAGCGCATAGATATTAGTAGGGTGCATGGATATATGAACTATTTCTACAAAACTTAACAAACAAAATGTGAAAACAAATCTCAGAAGTGTAGTTTCGGATAGTCAATTAGAATTCTGTAGGGGCTTCTGTCAACCTGCTCTCTGAATTACTGGAACCATTTTATAAACTTAACCAAGATCTCACATGGTTACCTCACAGTCTGGTTGGTACCTTGGGTCAGTGGCAGTGACATAGCACTTCCTTGTTGACTCATTTAAGACATAGAAAGCTGATAAATTATTTCTTTATCTGTAACATGAGGGCCTGCTTGTTGGGATTTCTGTCTTGTCCAGTTCCCACAGCCCCCAAAAAATTACACAGAGAGTCTGTATTAATGATAAACTGATTGACCCATTAGCTCAGGCTTCTTGCTAACTCTTATAACTTATATCAACCTATTATTCTTATCTATGTTAGCCACATGGCTTAGAACCTTTTTTGGTGGGGCAAATAACATCCTGCTTCTTTAATGATCTGGGCGGGACTGTGGAGCAATGGGCTTCCTCCTTCTTGGAATTCTCCTACTCTCATTCCCTTGCCTCTACTTCCTGTCTGGTTGACCCACCTATACTTCCTGCCTGGTCAATCAGTGTTTATTTAAAATATGATTGACAGAATACAATTATCCCACACCATTTATCAACTTGCTTTCAGTATGAGAATTTAATTTTGAAATGTCATTATGTCACTTAAGTATCTTATTTTATAGAATTAATATTATTTTCAGATTATATATCACATATTAAATATTACAAAAATGTAAAAAACTAAAAATTAATTCAAAACTGTGATATAAATATTTTAAACTCTCAATATGCAACTTTTCTTTTAAAACCATTCAAAATACAGAAAAAATGATAAATATGTTGTATATCACTGCATGTTCCAATAATTATCAATTTAATGTCAATCTTATGACATGATTTTTGTCACATCTGAAATTTAAAAAATATAATAGTGAAAATAGAGTCAAAAGATAGAAAAAGTTACAATAATGCCTATATTTTAGAATATAATAGAAAACTATGAAAAATAACACTATTCAAAATCCTGACTCAATTCATTACCATTAAGATACTCCTATACCATTATCTCAGTTCTTTTTATATAAAGACTCCTTTGCACTCTATGAGCAATTACACGGTAGAAAGTTGTGGGACCTTCTCTACCTACCATTGCTGTTTTCTTGAGAAGTCTTTCTTGTTTGGTATTACAAAAGAAACAGCACTGATGCTTAATATCTTAGAAATGCAAATAATTATTACTCTTCCTGACAATATAATTTGAATGGTTGGCTCTTCTGAGACTCTTCTGAAATGCCAGTCTATTGGAGATCCTTTCTATGCTTAATTTTTGAACTTTGCTGATGACACAAAGTCTCTGTCACAATCATAGCACCTTCCTCCTTTTCGGAATGCAGCTATTGCCAATGGCAAATGCCTGAAAAAAAAAAGTCTTAGGTTTTCTATTTTTGTGATAGAACACCATGATAAAAAAAAAAAATGGGGGAAGGCAAGTGTTTATTTCAGCTTGCATGACCTGATCATGGTCCATCATGGGAGGAAATTAGGGAAGAAACTGAAGGCAAAAACCTGGAGGCAGAACTGAAGCATAGACACTATTGCTGGGTTCATTGCCATGATCTGCCCAGCCAGCTCTTTGGCTAGCAGAAGCACCAGCCCCTATGATCCAGGACACCCACCATCAATCATTAATCAAGGAAAATGCCCTTCTGGATGGAGACATTTCTCAATTGTCATTCCGCACTTCCCCGAGAATTATAATTAGTGTCAAGATAAAATAACAATAACAAAACATTCAAAACAATAGCCACATTCAAAAGAAATTGTCTTTACAAAACAGATAATGGTGACACTGGGTGCAATTGCTGTAATTTGTAGATCCCTGATTATTCATTTCATAATGTTATAATAATATTAGGCAATTGAACCAGTCTGTGAGAGGTCAATTATGGACAACAATGGCAGGTGTCAGGAGAGTCAGTGTCTTTATTTCTTGCTTTAAATTTAAACCTCTATACCATGAGCTGAATTTATGATGGAGTATAGTTGAATATTATTGCCTATCTTTTAAGTGTAAAATATAATTCCACATGTGTTAACCAATACATTATTATAACGTAAATTGTATAGACTAAATAAATATTTGTATCTACATTATCAAGGTAAGGTATTCACACATATTAATGACACTATGAAATAGAATTGTTATAATTATGCCCCTTGCAAAAATGTCTTGCTTGGATTTTCATTTGAGTTTTAGTTAGTATTTTATAGTAATAATAATAGTAGTAGCTGTGGGATGATTAAAACGCCATGATAATGAAGGCAAATCCCTCAGGAAAAGAAGTTAAATTATAATAATTAAATAATGAATGAATGAAAAATGTAAAACAGCCTAATAAACCTAGAAAAGACCGAGATTTTTAAAGTTTATATAACAATTATAGCTTTTCAAATTTCTAGGAGTAAAAAACATTGATCCATAATTTTTAATAAGTTAGAACCATATGGAGTGCTAAAAATTATTTAAATGTAAGAATAAGTTAATATTTTGTTTTATTTTATTTTATCTTTTAAGTCTAATTTTCAGTGTACAGCATTTAATTGTTTCAGAGGAAGTTTGAAATGGCAAGTTTTCCACATATCTCAACCTCTTAGATAATAAAACATCAACTTTAACTTATTTTTAAGAAAAAGTTATTAGGTGGCTGCTATGACTAACAGTGTAGTCAGTCAATGGTTCAGACATTTAACTAGTGTGGAAAAAGCCTCATCTCTCAATAGAAAGGACTCACCAGCATGGAGAACTTCTCAGAGAAACACAAAAGGGAAATGGTTCCTTTCATATAAAAACAATTTTTCAGAGTTTAGGAAATATAAAGTATAAGAAAAGTAGTTAAAATTCATCTTGACTGAGTATCCAAAAGAAATATTAGACTCACCCAGTGTTTTAACTTTTAAGCTACTGTAACAGTATGTATTTGGAAAATTAAAGGAGCAATATTATCAAAATAAAGCAACATGGTTACCATTTATTACAACATTAGTAGGTCAGCAATGTTGACTTAACATAAACACTGTCATTTAGGTAATAAACTACTTAAAGAGGAATGACAGCACAGTGTTTTCGTCTAAAATCTTTGTTTGTATTTTTTCATAAGACTAAGGGGTATACTCACAGCAAAGTCTGCAAGTATGACTGTCAGATAATGAAAGGAAAAGTGTTTCAAAACTTTCAAGTTTCTCTACTGCATGCCACAGTCGGCACATCATATGACTACAGTTGTCATATGCAACATTCCGACTCATTGGAATGCATAACTACTGCTATCATAGCCGATATAAAACAACCACTTCTCTGATCAAAAACTAGTCAGAAACTGAAAACAGAATTTGATAATAATTTACCTATATTACTTTTTATGCTTCTAACCTGTACCTTAAGATTCTTAAATAAACAACACTGTAGAATACAAATATGCTGCCTGGTAACATGTAAGTATCTTCTCTATTTTGTTTTGCTTTCAGCAATATCTCTATAGTAATGTAAAAAGAATCAGGTTCAAATCCAAAATACAGGTAGTTTTATGGTGCCAATTTAATTAGAAATATTAGAGTTCTTTTACATCTCACGCCAGAATCTGACGTTTTAGCACCTTATTTTTATTGTTCTTTTAATACATGAGAAATTGTGTGCTTCCCAGTACAGGATTGAAGAAATATAAGATCAATACTTACTTATTTGTCTTAGGCAGAACCTGGAAACAACGTACCTGCCCCTCGACCGAAGAAGGAAAATGTGATACATTTACAGAATGTAGTACCACTCAACAGAAAAAAATAATGACATCTTGAAATGTGCGGGTAAATGGATACACCTAGAAAACATCATGTTGAGTGAGGTAACCCAGATCCAGAAAGATAAATATCATATGTACTCACTCATAAGTGGCTTTTAGATATAAAGAAAAAAAAAACAGCCTAAATTCACAGTCCCAGAAAACACAGACAAGAAAGAGGATTCTAAGAGAAACATACATAGATCTAATCTACAGGAGAAGTAGAAAAATACAAAATCTCCTGAGGAAATTGGGATCATAGGGATCATGGGAGAGGTTAGATGAGGAGGGGAGGGAAAGGGAGAGGAGCAGAGAAAAATATATTGTTAAATAAAAAAATTAAATAAAAAATAAAAAGACCAGTGCTTAGAAAAGGACTACTCTTGTGCTTTGTCTTTTTATACATTATCTTATTTTAAATATAGTTCTGATTATGGGTTGAGAGATATTTTCATCAGAAACGATTGACTTGTTTTCATTTTTTATATTTTTATAATTTTAAATTTTCACTTATATTTATTTTATTTTTGAAATTATTATTATACAATTTTCCCCTTCATTTTCTTTCCTGTAACCTTCCTATAAACCCTTCTTTGTTCTCAGTAGATATGCCACAGTGAGCAGGGGAAATACTACAAGGCTCCAACCCCACACAAAGTACTACAGGCAACTAAGGAATGCTGAGGGCAGGAGGAATGGTGTTTCTAGGGTAACGCCACACCAACAGGTTATCAATCAATCTGGAATAATACAAACAAAAAACACTTTCCAGACTGAACAGGTTATATTTAAACATATGCATATATGCATGCAACAACAATTTATGACTTAATTTAAAGGAGACACAATTACATACCCTTTACCAGGACTGTGATTGTAAGACAAAAGGGTGCACAAGTTACCTTGAGAAATAACCTCAAATATCTCATCTTCCACGGATTACCTAGTTATAGAGCATAGTAGGTGGTAAATGAGCTATTAAAGTAAGTAATATAATTCTATGCTGGAGTCCACGTTTTAAAGTAACATTTAACATAAAGAATGTGGCAATTTATATAAATAGTTTTCAGGGAAAGAACACATTATGTTTGGATAGAAAATAATAGCAAAATAATCCCAATATTTATGCCATTTAGGTAGCATGAAATTTTGTCTGTTATTTGGACAATGGAAGATTCATGTATGAGAAACATTAGAAAGCAAGAACAAGTACAAAATGAGCTTCGTTACATGTCTGATCTTTTAGAGAAGGTCATTTCTCATGAATATAATTGAACTCCAAAATTAACCTATTCTCTGATATTAATTTCTAGTTGAATACTGACTGATCTGCTTGGGGAGAATGTAATAATTCTTGTTTTTTATACAACAATTTTGTTATTCTATCTCCATTCTCCACATAGAACAACCTGCCTGTGTTTCCCAGAACATTTTCCATCTGAATCCACTGACACTACCTTCAATGTTTGAATACAGTCTCACATATTTTTTTAAATGTAGCTCTATCCATGTGACCTGAGTCTTCTTAGTAACAGAAAACCCTTCCTTGTCCTTTTGACTAGGTCACATCTGTCCTGTGCCATGCTTTCTAGACAAGCATCAAAAAATATTCCTGTTCTAAGCTCGATTTGTCTATCTCTAAGCAGATGCCATATTACCCTCATATTTGTCAAATTTAAAGGTCAAAAGTTCAAAAATTATCTCTGTTGTTTTTCATTCAAACTGTGTAGAGTAATTTTGTGCTTAACTGATAGTCAAAAGATTTCTAGTTTTTCCTTCTTTTTTTTAATTTATAAAAGTTTATTAATTTATATAAGTTTCCATTTCTGCGCCTCCTCCCAACACCCTCCCACTCCCCCCACTCCCTCTCCTCCTCCCTCTCCATCCCTAAGAGCAGTCAGGGTTTCCTGCCCTGTGGGAAGTTCAAGTTCCTCCCCCCTCCCTCCAGGTCCAGGAAGGTGAGCATCCAAACAGACTGGATCCCAAAAATCCAGTATATGCAGAGGAAACAAGTCCCCGTGCCATTGTCAATAGCTTCTCAGAAAGTCTCCAAGTCAGCCACATTCAGAGAATCTGGTTGGATCACGTGCTCGTTCAGTGCCAGTCCAACTGGCCTTGGTGAACTTTCATTAGATCAGTCCCCTTGTATCAGTGGGTGAACGAACTCCTCATGGTCCTGCCTTTCTTGTTCAGGTTCTCCCTCCTTATGCTCCTCATTTAGACCTTCGGGGCTCAGTCCAGTGCTCCAATGTGGGTCTCTGTCTCAATCTCCATCCATCAACGGGTGAAGGTTCCCTCTTATCTTGCCTTCCTTGCTCACGTTCTCTTTCCTTCTGCTTCTCGTTTGGACCTAGGGAGTTAAGTCCAGTGTTCCAATGTGGGTCTCTGTCTCTATCTCCATCCATCGCCAGATGAAGGTTCTATGGTGATATGCAAAATATTCATGAGTATGGTTATGGGCCAAGGCCGGTTCAGGCATCCTCTCCTCTATCCAGAGAACAATCTGGGGATCTCTCCTTGGACCTGGGATCCCTTCTAGAATCAAGTCTCTTATAAACCTAAAATGACTCCCTTAGTTGAGATATATACATCCCTTATACCATATCCATACTTCCCCCCCCCGTCCCAATCCCCCGAGCTTTCCCCATTCCTCCCCTACTCCCTTCTCTCTAACCCTCTCCCTTTCCATCAACTCCCCTCCCCCCCCCATGCACCCAAGGTTGCCAGGCACTCTTGTCTACTTCCAATCTCCAGGAGGATAACTACATGATTTTCTTCAGATTCACCTTCTTATTTAGCTTCTCTAGGATCACGAATAAAAGGCTCAAAGACCTTTAATTATGGCTAGAATCCACTTATGTGTGAGTACATACCATATTCCTCTTTTTGGGTCTGGGTTACCTCACTCAGTAAAGCGTTTTCTATTTCCATCCATTTGCATGCAAAATTCAAGATCTCACTGATTTTTAACGCTGAGTAAAACTCTAATGTATATATGTTCCACACCTTTTTTAACCATTCTTCTATTGAGGGGCACCTAGGTTGTTTCCAGGTTCTGGCTATCACAAATAGTGCTGCTATGAACATAGTTGAACAAATGCTTTTGTGGTATGATAGGGCATCTCTTAGGTATATTCCCAAGAGTGGAATTGTTGGGTCTTGAGGGAAATTGACTCCCAATTTCCTGAGAAACCAACACACTGATTTCCACAATGCCTGCACAAGTTTGCATTCTCACCAACAATGGTTGAGAGATCCCCTCTGTCCACATTCTCTCCAGCATAGGCTATCATTGGTGTTTTTGACTTTAGCTAATCTGACCGGTGTAAAATAGTATCTCATAGTTGTTTTGATTTGCATTTCCCTGATTGCTAAGGATGTTGAGCATGACCTTAAGTGTCTTTTGGCCATTCGAAGTTCTTCTGTTGAGAATTCTCTGTTCAGATCAGCACCCCATTTATTAATTGGGTTAATTAGAGTTTTAGTGTCTAGTTTCTTGAGTTCTTTGTATATTTTGGAGATCAGGCCTTTGTCTGATAAGGGGTTGGTGAAGATCTTCTCCCAGTCAGAAGGTAGCCTTTTTGTCTTACTGACGGTGTCCTTTGCTTTACAGAAGCTTCTCAGTTTCAGGAGGTCCCATTTATTCATTGCTTCTCTTATTGTCTGTGCTACTGGGGTTCTACCTAGGAAGTGGTCTCCTGTGCCCATGTCTTGTAGACTACTTCCCACTTTCTCTTCTATCTGGTTCAAAGTGGTCAGATTAATGTTGAGGTCTTTAATCCATTTGAACTTGAGTTTTGTGCATGGTGATAGATATGGATCTTTCATTCTTCTACAGGTTGACATCCAGTTATGCCAGCACCATTTGATAAAGATGTTTTCCTTCTTCCAGTGTATACCTTTAACTCCCTTGTCAAAAATCAAGTGTTCATAGGTTTGTGGGTTAATATCTGGGTCTTCTATTTGATTCAATTGGTCGACTTCTCTGTTCTTATGCCAGTACCAAGCTGTTTTCAATACTGTAGCTCTGTAATAGAGTTTGATGTCAGGGATGGTTATACCTCCAGAAATTCCTTTATTATATAAGATTGTTTTGGCTATCCTGGGTTTTTTGTTTTTCCATATAAAATTGATTATTATTCTCTCAAGGTCTTTGAAGAAGTTTGATGGGAATTTGATGGGGATTGCATTGAATCTATAGATTGCTTTTGGTAGAATTGCCATTTTTACTATGTTGATCCTTCCAATCCAAGAGCAGGGGAGATCTTTCCATTTTCTGGTATCCTCTTTAATTTCTTTCTTCAAAGACTTAAAGTTCTTGTCAAATAGGTCTTTCACTTCCTTGGTCAGAGTTATCCCAAGGTATTTTATGTTATTTGTGGCTATCGTGAAAGGTGATGGTTCTCTGATTTCCCTGCCTGCTTCTTTATCCTTTGTGTATAGGAGGGCGACTGATTTTTTTGGAGTTGATCTTGTACCCTGCCACATTTCTAAAGGTGTTTATCAGCTGTAGGAGTTCTTTGGTAGAGTTTTTGGGGTCGCTCATGTATAATATCATATCATCTGCAAATAACGAGAGTTTAACTTAATCCTTTCCAATTCGAATCCCCTTCATCCCCTTATGTTGTCGTATTGCTATTGCTAGAACTTCAGGCACTATGTTGAAGAGGTATGGGGAGAGTGGACAGACTTGTCGTGTTCCTGATTTCAATGGAATGGCTTTGAGTTTCTCTCCATGCAGTTTGATGTTAGCTGTCGGCTTGTTGTAAATAGCTTTTATTATATTTAGGTATGATCCTTGTATCCCCAATCTCTTCAACCTCTTTATCATGAAGGGATTTTGGATTTTCTCAAATGCTTCTTCAGCATGTAATGAAATGATCATATGGTTTTTTTCTTTCAGTTTATTTATATGATGAATTACATTGATAGATTTGTGTATGTTGAACCACCCCTGCATCTCTGGGATGAAGCCTACTTGATCATAATGGATAATTTTTCTAATGTGTTTTGGATTCAGTTTGCCAGGCTTTTGTTGAGAATTTTTGCGTCGATGTTCATGAGTGAGATTGGCCTGTAATTCTCTTTCTTGGTTGTGTCTTTATGTGTTTTGGTATCAGGGTAACTGTAGCTTCATAAAAAGAGTTTGGCAATGACTCTTCTGTTTCTATATTGAGAAATGTCTTAAGGAGTATAGGTATTAGCTCTTCTTGGAAGTTCTGGTAGAATTCTGCATTGAAACCATCTGACGCTGGGCTTTTTTTGGTCGGGAGGTTTTTGATACCAGTTTCTAATTCTTCGTGACTAACAGGTCTATTTAGATTGTTCACCTGGTCTTGATTTAACTTTGGTAAATCGTATTTATCTAAAAACCAGTCCATTTCTTGTACATTTTTCAATTTTGTGGCATATAAACTCTCGTAGTAAAATCTAATGATTCTCTGAATTTCCTCTGTGTCTGTTGTTATGTCCCTCTTTTCATTTCTGATCTTATTAATTTGAGTGTTCTCTCTCTGCCGTTTGATTAGTTTGGCTAGGGGTTTGTCAATCTTGTTGATTTTCTCCAAGAACCAACTTTTTGTTTCTTTGATTTTTTGGATTGTTTTCTGTGTTTCTATTTTGTTGATTTCAGCCCTCAGTTTGATTATTTCCAGTCTTCTACTCCTCCTGGGTGAGTCTGCTTCTTTTTTTTCCAGAGCTTTCAGGTGTGCTGTTAAGCCTCCAATGTGTGTTTTCTCCGTTTTCTTTAATTGGGCACTTAGTGCTATGAACTTTCCTCTTAGCACTGCTTTCATTGTGTCCCATAGGTTTGAGTATGTTGTGTCTTTATTTTCATTAAATTCAAGGAAGACTTTAATTTCTTTCTTTATTTCTTCCTTTACCCAGGGATGATTCAGTAGTTGACTGTTCAACTTCCACGTGTTTGTAGGCTTTCTGGTGTTCGAATTGTTATTGATTTCTAACTTTATTCCATGGTGATCCGACAAGACACAGGTGGTTACTAATATTGTTTTGTATCTGTGGAAGTTTGCTTTGTTACCGAGTATGTGGTCAATTTTCGAGAAGGTTCCATGAGCTGCAGAGAAGAAGGTATATTCTTTCCTATTTAGGTGGAATGTTCTATAAATATCTGTTAAGTCCATTTGATTCATTACCTCAGTAATTCTCTTATTTCTCTGTTGAGTTTCTGTCTGATTGACCTGTCCATTGGTGAGAGAGGTGTGTTGAAGTCTCCTACTATTAGTGTGTGTGGTTTGATGACTGCCTTGAGTTCTAAATTTTTTTTTTACATAAGTGGATGCTTTTATATTAGGGGCATAGATATTCAGGATTGAGACTTCCTCCTAATGAATTGTTCCTGTTATGAGTTTGAAATGTTCA
Organism: Myodes glareolus; assembly: GCF_982192425.1. Classification (NCBI taxonomy): domain Eukaryota; kingdom Metazoa; phylum Chordata; class Mammalia; order Rodentia; family Cricetidae; genus Myodes; species Myodes glareolus. The sequence continues at coordinate 15,292,926 of NC_142048.1, read as the reverse complement.
TCTTCATCTCTTCTGATTGATTTTAGTTTGAAGTCAATTTTGTTAGATTTTAGAATGGCCACACCTTCTTGTTTCTTAGGTCCATTTGCTTGGAAAACCTTTTCCCAACCCTTTACTATGAATATATGTCTATCTTTGTGGTTGAGGTGTGTTTCTTGTAAACAGCAGAATGTTGGATCCTGTTTTCGTATCCAATCTCTTAGTCTGTGCCTTTTTATAGGTGAGTTGAGTTCATTAATATTAAGTGATATTAATGACCAGTGGTTGTTGACTCCAGTTATTATTTGTATATGTGTGTGTGTGTGTGTGTGTGTGTGTGTAGTAGAGTTTGTGTGTTTCTCTTCTTTGAGTTGTGGTTGTGAAGGGTCGCTAGATGTCCGGGTTATTGTAGGCAGTGTTGGCAATGTTTGATTCCTTGGGTTGCGATTTTCCTTCTATTACTTTCTGTAAGGCTGGATTTGTGGCTACGAATTGTTTAAATTTATTTTTATCTTGGAATATTTTGTTTTCTCCGTTGATAGTGAATGATAGCTTGGCTGGGTATAGTAGTCTGGGTTTGCAGCCATCGTCTCTTAATTTCTGCAGTACCTCTATCCAGGACCTTCTGGCTTTCATGGTTTTCATAGAGAAGTCCGGTGTAAGTCTGATAGGTTTACCTTAATAAGGTACTTGACCTTTTTCCTTTGCAGCTCTTAATATTACTTCTTTAATCTGTATGTTTTGTGTTTTGATTATTATATGGCAAGGGGATGTTTTTTTCTGATCCAGTCTATTCGGTGTTCTGTATGCTTCTTGAACCTTCATAGGAATATCATTCTTTAGGTTGGGAAAGTTTTCTTTTATAATTTTGTTGAATATATTTTCTGGACCTTTGATCTGCAATTCTTCTCCTTCTTCAATCCCTATTATTCTTAGAGTTGGGTTTTTTATTGTGTCCCAGATTTCTTGAATGTTTTGTGAAGAGAATTTGTTGGTTTTGCCTTTTTCTTTGATAAGAGCGTTTATTTTCTCTATGGTATCTTCAGAATCTGAGATTCGTTCTTCTATTTCTTGTATTCTATTGGTTATGCTTGATTCTGTAGTCTCCATTCGTTTACCTAGGTTTTCCATATCCAGCCGTTTCTCGGTTTGTGTTTTCTTCATTGCCTCCATTTCAGTTTTCAATTCTTGAACTGTTTCCTTTACCTGTTTGATTGTTTTTTCTTGGTTTCCCAGGGTACCATTCAGGGATTTACTCATTTCTTCGAACTTTTTGTTATACTTCTCATCCATTTCTTTACTCATTTCTTCAAACTTTTTGTTATATTTCTCATCCAATTCTTTAAGGGAGTTATTCATATCCTGTTTAAGGGACTCTATTGCTTTCATAATGGCACTTTTTTCCACTTCTGGATTAAGGTGTTCAAGTCCTTCTATTGTATGGTCATTGGGATCTGTTGTTTTCATGTTGTTTTTCAGATTATTGGAGGAGTTCTTGCCTTGGCGTCTGCCCATGTCTTCCTTCAACTGCTCTCTATTGGATCTTCTGGTACCAGGTCAGGTTCCCTTGTTGGGCAGGGACTTCACTGACAGAAGGCCTACCTGTCCTCAGGCAGGCTTTTGAAACACAGGCGGTCCCTCCTTCCGGGTTGCACCTACAGCACAGGCCCAGCGTGCAAGGCAGCTGAGCTGGGGAAATTTTATGGCCCCAGGGGAAGGGAGAAATATATGAAGGTGTACCTGGATGAAAGCTGGGATGGGAGGTGGGAGAGCTTAGCAGGGTGGAGCCACCACTGCAGGATGACCTGGGAGTCAAGGGGGTTGGGGAAAATCTGAACTCCTCCTTTCTGGGCTTCTGCCTCAGGCCAATAGCAAACTCACCCCTCTGATGGATGTCCGCCAGAGGATCATTGTCCCTTGCTGGCCAGGAATGTCGCTGAGCTGACACAGGGCCCACTTGTCCTCAGGCAGGCTTTTAAAACACAGGAACTGCCTCCTGCTGGGATGCACCTACAGCTCAGACTCAGCTTGCAATGCAGCTGAGCTGGGGAAATTTTATGGCCCCAGGGGAAGGGAGAAATATAGGAAGGTGTACCTGGATGGAAGCTGGGATGGGAGGCAGGAGAGCTTAGCAGGGTGGAGCCACCACTGCAGGATGACCTGGGAGTCAAGGGGGTCGGGGAAAGTCTGAACTCTTCCTTGCCGGGCTTCTGCCTCAGGCCAGAAGCAAACTCACCCCTCCATTGGATGTCTGCAAGAAGTCAGTGCACTTTGCTGGTCAGGAATGTCGCTGAGCTGACACAGGGCCCACCTGTCCTCAGGCAGGCTTTTGAAACACAGGAACTGCTTCCTGCTGGGATCAGATTTCTAGCTTTTACATGTTATTTAGTCTTACTCTTACTCTTTCTCTCTACCTCTTTCTCAGAGTGTATGTATGCGTGTGTGTATCTGTGCCACCTATGTGTAGGCATTCACTGAGGTCAGGGAACTATTACAAGAGTTGGTTCTTTCCTTCCACTTTGTGGCTCCTGGGATTTAATTATTACAGTCATACTTGGTGGTAAGAAAATTTAAACATTGAGCCTTACTGTTTGCTCAAACATTTTTTTGTCTTTTTAAATTATTCATTAAGAATTTCACAGTATATTTTTATCATATTCTTCTTTTCTTATTGATTTTATTGAGCTATACATTTTTCTCTGCTCCTCCCTGCCTTTTCCCGCCCCTCCAACCCTTTTCCATATTCTGCATGCTCCCAATTTACTCAGGAGATCTTATCTTTCACTACTTCCCATGTATATTAGATCCATGTATGTCTTTCTTAGGGTCCTCATTGTTGTCTAGGTTCTCTGGGATTGTGATTTGTAGGCTGTTTTCTTTCTTTATATTCCAAAAACAACTTACGAGGGAGTACATATGATAATTGTCTTTCTGGTTCTGGGTTAACTCATTCAATATGATGTTTTCTTGCTCCATCCATTTGCCTGCCAATTTCAAGATATCATTTTTCTCTCTGCTGTGTAGTACTCCCAGTGTGTAAATGTACCACATTTTACTTATCCATTCTTTGATTGAGGGGGAGTTAGGTTGTTTCCAGCTTCTGGATATGACAAACAATGCTGCTATGAACAAAGTTGAGCACATGTCCTTGTGGTAAAATTGAGCATTCTTCAGATATATACCCAAAGGCAGTATTGCTGGGTCTTGAGGAAGGTTGCTTCCTAATTTTCTGAGAAATGGTGATACAGATATCCAAAGGAGCTCTACCAGCTTACATTCCCACCAGCAATGCAGGAGTGGTTTTTTTACTCCATGATTTCTCCAGCACAAGTTGTCATCAGTGTTTTTGATCTTGGCCATTCTTATAAGTATAAGATGGAATCACAGAGTAGTTTTGATTTGCATTTCTCTGATGACTAAGGATGTTGAGCATTTCTTTAAATGTTTTCCAGCCATTTTAGATTCCTCTGTTGAGAGTTCACATTGAAAAGCAAAAAACCCAGGACAGCTAAAATAGCTCCATACAATAAAAGAATGTCTGAAGGCATCACAATCCCTGACTTCAAACTCTACTACAAACTACAGTACTGTAAACACCCTAGACCAATGGAACTAAAGCAAAGACCCGGATATTAATCCACACACAACTATGAATACCTGATTTTTGAGAAAGAAATAAAAAATACAAAATGGAAAAAAGAAAGCATTTTTAGCAAATAGTGCTGGCATAACTGAATATCAACATGTAGGAGAATAAAAATAAATCTATATCTATCATCATGCACAAAATTCAAGTCCAAAAGGATCAAAGACTTTTACATAAAGCCACCCACACTGAACCTCATAGAAGAGAAAGTGGGAAGCACACTTCAACACATAGACACAGGAAACCACTTCTTAAATATAGCACCAGTAGCACAGACACTAAGAGAAAAAATTAATAAATGTGACCTCCTGAAACTGAAAAGATTCTTTAAAACAAAAGACATGGTCAAGAAGACAAAAAAGTATCCTACAGAAAGGAAAAAGATCTTCACCATCCCTAAATCAGACACAGATCTGATCTCCAAAATATACAAAATACTAAAGAAATTGTTCATTAAAATAACAAATAACCCAATAATAAGTGGAGTACAGACCTAAACAGAGAACTCTCATATTCTTTCCCATTCCCTATTCCCTCAAGTTTCTCATCCTACTCACCCAACTTTGTGATCTTTCTCTCTCTTAAAAAAAGAGATAGAGAAAAATAACACTATAAAAACATTAAGTCCAATTTGTGTTGCCAGTTACTCATGAGACTCATGAGCTTGAGGCCTGCCCCCAGCTATGTTTGAAATACCTAGTGTCATTTCATTGATGAACACTTATTTTCCATTTCACAGCAATTGTGAATATCTTCTTGTGTAGGAGAAGAAATTTGTGGCCACTTCTCTTCCCTCACACTGGGATTTTGCATGAAGCGAGGAGTGTATGTTCTGTGAATACTGTCACACTCTCTGTGTCTGAAAGACTGTGTTTCCTTGGAAGCATTCATCACCTGTTGCTCTTACAATCTCTGCCTCCTCCTTTACATATGTGTGTACTTACACATATATGTGTGAATATATTTATATGCATAAATCACATATGTAAATATATTCATATTTATCTAAACGTTGAGGAGAAGGGTTTGATGAAGATACTCCATTTATGACTGAATGCTCCAAAGTCTCTAACTCACTGGGCTTGTCCAGGTATGGGTCTCAGTGGTAGCTCTGTACTTCCAGAGAATCTTCTCTGGTGTGAGATAAATAGTGCACTTATCTATGGATAGAGCAACAGATGATTAAGCATTGTTTCAGACCTGTGTTTACATAACAGTTTTACCTTTCATTCAAAAGCCTCGAATGAATGAATCTAATATCAAGTGTCTAGCCTTATTGAAAAAATCAAGTATTGGTTTCATCTAATGCAATAAGGCATAAACCTAAGAATAAATCAATAATATTTCCTTTTCTTACATTCCCCAATTTATTAGTGACATTTCAATTTTCCATTTTTCAGTTTTTAAGAATATGATTATCTATTTCATCTACTTCTTTTCACTCTTGAAATTATTGCTAATTTTGTTCTTTTGAAGGCCTTCAGAAACTTTTAGCTTTCAAAGAACTTTTTATTTTCCTGGCCATTACTCTCATTGTCATCCTTACTCTCTGTGTACTTTCTCATTTTATTCTTTGAGTATGCTTCTATTGAATTATTAGAGTAGGCTGCCCACAGTTCTTTCAATTCACCATCTTAAGTCCACCACAAATTACTATTTCATTTAGCATATTCATGCATCAATTCACTATTAATGTAAATACTCACTAAATCTGAACAAAGGGTTAATGTAATATTCATCTCACCTTATATTTTAAATTTATTTTTTTGACAATTTCACACATGCATGCAATGTAATATGATCACAAATGCCCCTCATTTTTCTCACTCCAACTCCCCATAATCACCATCGATGTGTCCCATCCTCTTTAAGCTTTGTGTCTTCTTTTAATATTTTACTAGCCTGCCATGTCTAATTAATGTTGTTTACATGTACATGGGTGAGTGGGCATCCTTTGAAGAATGCCTATACCACCAAACTAATATGACTCCCTGGCAGATAACAACTAGAGAAAGTTACTCAATTAAAGTGGGGCATCATGCATTCCTCCCCAATTCCTCGAAGAAGTTTAGCAGTTTAGATATTATGCCAGTCATAAGCAGGTAACAGCATTTTTAGTAACTTCATGAATGCAATAACCACCTCATACCCAGAAGCCAACATTCACAGCATTCCCACCCTTCATCTGGTTATCATGACTTTTATTTTCTTTTATGATGTTCTCTGAACATTGAAGTCGGAATTGACAAAGATGTCTCACTTATGCTAAGGCAAAGATAACTTAGCACCCACAAAAATACATATTTTCACCACTTTGTCCAACTATGAGTTTCTACAACAGAATGCCCAGTGTATAAAAAAGCTCCTATGACCAAGATTAAGAATAGCCCAGATAATGGATGGAAATAGAAAATGCTTTACTGAGTGAGGTAAGCCAGACCCAAAAAGAGGAATATGGTATGTACTCACTCAAAAGTGGGTTCTAGCCATAAGTAAAGGACATTGAGCCTATAACTCGTGATCCTAGAGAAGCTAAATAAGAAGGTGAACCCAAAGAAAATCATATAGTTATCCTCCTGGATATTGGAAGTAGACAAGATTGCCAGGCAAAACTTGGGTGCATGGGGATGTTGGGGGGTGAATGTAAGGGGAGATGGTTAGAGAGAAGGGAGAAGGGAAGGATTTGGGAAAGCTTGGGGGAATGGGATGGGTGGGATGGAGGAAGGGTGGATATGGGAGCAGGGAAGTAAATATCTTAATTAAGGGAGACATTTTAGGGTTTGCAAGAGACTTGACTCTAGAGGGGTTCCCAGGTCCAAGGAGAGGTCCCCAGATTGTTCCTTGGGCAGCAGAGGAGAGGGTGCCTAAACTGGCCTTGTCCCATAGCCACACTGATAAATATCTTGCATATCACCATAGAACCTTCATCTGGTGATGGATGGAGATAGAGACAGAGACCCACATTGGAGCACTGGACTTAGCTCTCAAGGTCCAAATGAGGAGCAGAAAGAGGGAGAACATAAGCAAGGAAGTCAGGACCACGAGGGGTACGCCCACCCACTCCCACTGTGATGTTGGGACTGATCTAATGAGAGCTCATCAAGGCCAGTTGGACTGGGAGTTATAGAGCATACGATCAAGCTAGACACTCTGAATGTGACTGGCAATGAAAGCTGACTGAGAAGCCAAGGACAATGGCACTGGGTTTTGATTCTTCTGCATGGACTGACTTTGTGGGAGCCTGGTTTGTTTGGATGCTCACCTTTATAGACCTGGATAAAGGGGGGAGGACCTTGGACTTCCCATGGGGCAGGGAACTCTGACTTCTCTTATGACTAGAAAAGGAGGGGAAGGTGGGGAGGGGGAGGAAAAAGGGAGGCGGGGAAGAGGTGGAAATTTTTAATAAATAAATAAATTTTAAAGAATTCAAGGTTAATAAAGAATTATGTAATCTAAATAAAAGAGAGAGCTAAAATATAAATACCGTGAAGGCTGCCAAACCAGAAGAATAATAGCTTCCCCTCTATGACCTTCTGAACTAAATATGGGTTTTTGACAAGGTTTACAGTAGCAAGTACGAATTCTTTCCTGTGGAACAGGTCTCAGATTCAATCAGAGAACCCTGGTTATCACGTAACCGTCATGCTTTGTTTCGTGTTCCAGCCTGTTTGGTAAATCAGTATTGTGGTAGTATCATGGGATGCTTTCCTGTAGTTATGCCATCTCATAAAAGTGTTCTTAGAGTGTCCATTTTGATCACAGGCTCCATCATGTGGCTGGCAATGAAGGCTGACTGAGAAGCCAAGGACAATGGCACTGGGTTTTTATGCTACTGCATGGACTGACTTTGTGGGAGCCTGATTTGTTTGGATGCTCACCTTTATAGACCTGGATGGAGAGGGGAGGACCTTGGACTTTCCATGGGGCAGGGAACCCTGACTGCTCTTAAGACTAGAGAGGGAGGGGGACGTGGGAAGGGGGAGGAGGGGAGGGGGAGGGAAAAGGGAGGTGGGGAAGAGGTGGAAATTTTTAATAAATAAATCAATTAATTTTAAAAAAGTGTTCTTAGGAAAACTTTAAGTACTAAAACTATTAGGGGTAAAAATTGTCTCTGGTCACTTCGACAAGCTTTAAATTCCTATGATAAACTAGTTTCTGGACCAGCTATAAATTTCTATACAATGCAATCCAGAGCTAAAGGTTAACTGCTTAGTCATTTAGCTGCTATCTCTTCCCTTCTGTAAACAAGGCTTGCTTGCTGCAGATATACTGAATTACCTCTCCATATTGATCACAATTTGGGAGATGTTGTCTTTAAAAATGTGAACAAATTGGAGATTGAGTCTACTTCCATTATTCTATTATAGCTGTCCCATCAAATTTGAGTAAAGATTCCATTGGACTTATTTGGTCCTCTTGGGAGAGTTTCTCTTCAGATACCCCATAAGTGTATCAAAGATCCAGCTTTGAGTAAGCTCACTTGTTGGGGGAGGTTACTTGTTCATTCCCAGCTGCATAAACCAAAAATTATCACTGAGTAACTATATTATTTGCAATACTATTGTATCAATAGCTTAAGCATATTTCTGACTAATTCTTATATCTTCAATTAACATATTTCTATTAATTTGTGTATTGCCACATGGCTGTGGTTTACTTGGCAAGATTTCAATACATCTGTCTCCTATGAGCAGCTACATGGCTTCTTCCTGACTCATCTCTCTCTCTACATCTCTGTATACATTTCCAGCCTGACTTTATTCTGTTAAGTCATTGACCTAAAGTAGCTTTATTAGAGGTTAAGAAAATTGCATGCTCTTCCAAAGGTCCTGAGTTCAATTCTCAGCAACCACATGATGGCTCACAACCATCTGTAATGGGGTCTGGTGCCCTCTTCTAGCGTGTAGGCATACACACAGACAGAATATTGCATACATAATAAATAAATAAATAAATAAATAAATAAAGCAACGAATATACAGAAGCATTTCCCACACCATTTCCCCTTTTTGGTTTAAATAAAAAGGAAGGTTTTATCTTTAACATAGTCAAATTACATAAAACAAAACAGGTATCAAGCAAGAATTATAGCTACAATACTTATATCAACTCTATCTTTTATTACAACTACAGAAAACTATAATTATGACTATATACTCTTCAACTCAATCAAAGATTCCAGAAGGATATATTACCAAAGTAAGCACATAAAGTCCATTGTTAGTAACTTCCAAAATTCTAGAATTGACAGAGACATCTAGATATCTAGACAATCTCCCAAAGTTCTTCTGTAATGTTATAAGCACTCAGTTTCAGCCTACTGGCCCATAGTATCTGGCAGACTTTTCCAGGCAGCAGGAAATTTCAAAGACAGTTCTCCCTATATTGACAGGTTGTCAGTCACATTTTTGTGTGTCCTATAGAATGGCAGACACTTTCATGAAGCAGGGACGCTAAAGGAATGTCTCACCTTCTTTAGTTAAGTTCAGCAGTCATTTTTCTGTGGGTTCTGCATGTCCAGTCATCAAGCATTCTAGGCAAGAGGAGTTTCTTGCCAAAATGGTTAACAAACTCCATTAGGAGCCTCTTCTATGCCCATCATCCTCCAGAAGTATATTAGTGCTGCCAGGAGCAGATGAGTCTCACTGTCATGAAAAACCCTCTATTTTGAAGAAATTTTAAATGCCATATTCTGTACATCTTTAAAAGGTCTGAAGGTTATCTATAACATAATGAATATAACTACAAGCTTGACTATTATAGATGATTCTCTATTAACCTATATTTCTTAATTATACATTACATTTTCAAATGAGCTGCACAAACACAATATCTTAATCAAGAGCAGAAATGCATATTATATATATATATATGCATATGTATATATATATAAAACAAAATTGATCTTAAATTCCTATCAATAAAGCAAGATCTATACCAATGCAGATCTCTATAGCATATTCCCCTTTGAATATAAACAAATATTTTTAAACAATATTTTGAAATTTAGGCATAATTCTCTATTAACTGCTTCCTGCTTTTTTGGGTGAAGTAATTTTTGGGGGTGTTCACGGTGACTTTTCAGGGGGCTCTTGGTCTATTAAACCTTATTACTCTGGAAGGAATCCATAGGTTCTCATCCTCTGTGGAAACAAAAGAAAAACCTCTTTTCCAAAGCAATAAATCCTTAGACCCAAATTTTGAAGCCAAGATGTCTTTAAAATATATATGTTAGTTTAGTTTAGCAGCCCATACAATACAATGTCTCTCTGTAATTAGCTCATTCACAGTCAAAAAGTTCAAAAAATGCAATAATTTACATACTCCAGATTCTCTGTGTATTTTCCATCTTTATGTGGCTTATTTTCCTTTACTCCATTAATCTATGACTGTACACCTTTTCTTTCTGTCTCTTTAAAGACTTTGTTTTATTTTTTGAAACCATTTACTTCCTTTTATAACTCTCTATACTCATTTTCTTCTAACTTCCAAGCCTACATATATCTTTAATTCACACTATTAACCATTTAGATTTTTTTTCATCTGAATTTATCTTTATTTGTGTATCTGTAATTCTTTTCTGACCAGAACTGCTTCTCAAATGTTAAGCAGCATGACTAGAATTAAGGATGCTTTGCCTTTTGGCTCTGTCCAGTTCAACATGGCTCACCTCTGTGAGTCATGAATATCTCCACAGTTCCAGGTATGTAGCAGGTCTGTGTTGGGCCATTAAGTATTTTGCAACATGCTGCTCACCAACCATATTTAAATACTTCATAGCCAGACCTCACAAAAGAGTCAGAGCTGTTTGTGCTGGTGAACTAGGAAGCCAGTTTCTAAAGAAGCTGCACAGTCTTTTTTGCCAAGGATGAGTGAGGAAGATCTGTCTTAAAGGAGCTGTAGCATGCCAGCAGACAGAGCCTGAAGCTGCATTAAACTCTGTGTGTGAGTGTGCATGCGTGCATGTGTCTAAAATTCTTTTTCAAGCTCTCTCGGGTTTTTATGTAAATTTAATTGATCACATTGGTGTCAATTTGTTGGGGGATGCTGCTTGTTAGCTCCCAGCTACAGAGACCTAAAAACAATTACTCAGAAATTATATTATTTATAATACTATTTGACTAAAAGCTTAGGCATATTTCTGGCTAACTCTTATATCTTAAATTAACCCATTTCTATTCATTTGTGATCACCACATGGCTGTGGCTTACTGGCAAGTTTCCAGTGTACCTGCCTCCTGTGGGTGGCTACATGGCTTCTTCCTGATTCTGCCTTCTCTCTCTCTCTCTCTCTACTTCTGTTTGGATTTAGACTTTATTCCTTTAAGTTATTGGCTGAAAGCAGCTTTATTAACCAATAAAGGCAACACCCATACAGATGGACTTCCCACATCACTTACCAATGTCTTTTATCACCAAGAAAATAGCATAATACCTTTCAGCACTATGTAATCTAGACTGCAAGAAGGATGTTTCCTTTCTTCCTCCCTCCTGCCCTGTCTGTCTGTCTTTCTCTCTTTCTTTCTCTCTTTCTTTCTTTCTTTCTTTCTTTCTTTCTTTCTTCTTTTCTTTTTTTCTGTGACTCATCAAGGAATCATGTGGATTTAGATTTTATTTTTTTATTTATTTTGTGTTTGGATTTACATCCTGACTGCAGTTTGTCCTCCATCCTCTCCTCCTAGTCCTGTTCCTCTCCCACTACACTCACACATCCTACCGTACTGCCCCACTCAGCCCTCTTTTCTGCTTCAGTTTTTCTTCCAAAATGGGCATGCCTCCCCTGACTATCATCCAGCCATAGTACATGAAGTTGCAATGAGACTTGAGGATAAGGACTCTGAGACAGGAAAGCCAAGAGACATAGGATAGAACAAAACATGACTTGAGGGGAAAAAGCAATGAAATGATGCCTAATGATATTTATAGAATGGTGCCTGGACCAACCTGTCATCAAAGAGGCTTCACCTAGAAAGAGATGGAAACATATGCAAAGACCCACAGCCAAACAGTAGACTGACTTCAGAGAAGTAGGGAAGGAAGGGTGACAGTTCAAAGAGAGGTCAAGGAATCCATAAGGAAAGCTGCAGAATTGACTAACCTTGGATTCGTAGAGGCTCACGGAGACTGGAGCTACAACCAGGTAGCCTTCATTGGACTAACCTAAGCCCTCAGCATATATGTTATATTTTTGTAACTTATTCTTCAGATGAGACTCCTAACAGTGAAAACAGGGACTATCTCTGACTCTGTTGCCAGTTTTGAGACATTTTTCTCCTACTGGGTTGCCTTGTCCAGCCCTAATAAGAGATAAGGTGCCTAGTCTTGATATAGCAAGAAGGATGTTTCTTACCTGTATTGATAGTGATTTTTGTATGCTCTGTGGCCAAAGTATGTGATGCTTTCAGTCATAGTGTATTACCAGGTAAGTTATTCTGGCTAACCAAGAGCAATGGAAATAGACTGTGTTTTTTTTGTTGACCCATTGGGCCTTCCTGACCATTAACTTGTAGGGAGGTATCCGACATCTGAAAATGAAATTTTCATTTAATGTTCTGTGTCATCCATCCACACATTTAGAAAGATTATTGAAAATTATCCTCCTAACTAGTAGGTTTCCACGATGTTCTTTCTTGATCTTTTCTTTTGTTAACTTATTACCCATCCTATACTCTCCCACATGCCCACCTCCATCCCAAAATGAATCTTTAACCCCCAGAATCTCCTACTTCTTTTTCCATATTGCATATATTCTATCATCCTTCCCAAATGTTTGGGTTATAAGATAGTAATCTTCCTTATTGCTTTTCCATATACCCTTTTTTGGGTTAATACTTTACCTAAGAACCTGATTTCCCCACTATTCTCACAGCCATCCCTGATTAAGAGGAACTATTCCCTGAATTCTCTCTGTGTATTTTAGTTTTACTTACAACTCATGTTTCTTCCTTCATGAACTATATTCTCTCATATGCCATTTTATTTTGTATTTTACAATTTTTCTCCACTCAATCAAAATCATTTCTGATACATGGTACATTTTTTCTGCCTAATCAAAATATTTGTGCAGTTATAATTTTATTTTCAGGCTCAGATTAAAGTTTTAAACCCAGTTTTAAAATTCTTTTGAAAGGTACCTCAGAACAAAAAATAAGTCTCCCTAATACATTCATAAACTGCAGAAAATGAACATTTTATAAATGATATTTTCATGAATTCTCTATTCTTCATGAAATATGAAATAAAAGTTGCTTATGTAAGACAGTATTTCCTCTTCAGCGGGCAAGTTCATAAGTAATAATGATGTGATACTAGTAAATTTCTTCAGTGATGCTTAAGTAGAGAAAAGTACTGAAACTGTTTCTAAACACATCATAAAATGCCTGTCGATCAAATAAATTCATACTAGAAGACTAAGAGTTTCCCTTGAAAAAATCCAAGGGAATAGTTTAGTCCCCTCCCATCATTTGAAAACATGAGTACTTACTAGAAATGGTTAATTTTGCAAGTAGATGCTTGTTTTGTAATATTAATTATGCTGAAGTAAAACTAATCATTGTCTAGTATAAATCTACAACTTGAGTCTCCATGTTTGGTTATTAGAAAAATTTTATTTTTATTTCAAAATGCATCACAACTGTCATTTATTGACAGGCTCTCAGACGAAGCCATTTGGCTGCCTTCATCAAGTGCTCTGATTTACTGGACCAGCAGTGAAGATCCTGAAGTCGTTCATGCTGATTACTTAACCTTGTTCATTTATAGCACATTTTCATGGGCCTCAACCTAAACTAATCTGAAGCAATAAAATGACTATAAACACTTTAGCAGACTCACTAATAAAATTCTAGAACTGAGCTCCATTAATTATTCTCAATGATGATAATAATCTTTGTGCTTAATCAATTTTATATTTTCTAACCACTTTGTTATACAAAATTTTTATGCTCACGAAATGAACATTGGAAAATAGTTCAAAAGTAAAAAAGTATGCTACTGAAAGACTTTTTCTTCATGATATAAATTATTTAATATACTTTAGTTTCACTTCATGCCTGCCATGTTCTCATCTCTCTTGGGAGAGAAAGAAGGAGTGGAGTTTATCAATAATCGCCATGTTATTGCACACCTACACAGACACAGGCTTCATAGTTCATCTCCGTTTAACTTGGGTTTGTTATTGCACCATATTCTTTCCTCTGAAATAATTTCCTGCTACCTGGAAAGCATCCTTTAATTTCCTTTCAGGAGTGCCTCCTGAGGTGCAATCTTATTTTCCCTTCAAGCCAGCCCCATTTTCATCTGTACTTGACAGATGCTGTCATTGCTAACCAGCTCTCAGCAATGAAAACCTTTTCGGTTGATTAAAGGCACCATTTTGTTGTGGCCGTCAGCTGTCAGTCACTAGAAAGAGAGGCTCCCATCTGCTTGTGGATTTTTTTTCCTGATCTCTGTGATCTCAGCCACATTTGTGTAACTATTCACTTCTTGTCATGGCTTTGATGCATTTTATTAATTCTCTCTGCCTATTTGGTTTAAATTTTAATTTTATGTTGGATTAAACTTTCTCCTAGGAAAAAAAAACTCACCTGACTTTTTAGATACATTTCGTGTCTTTTAAGTTCTGTTGTGGCTTTTTAGAATAGTTTAAAGATAGGCAGTTTCATGCAGCTATAAGAATAAAATTACTTTCCTTTCATGTTTTCAAAAGGATCATGGTCAAAGGAATTGCTGATATTTAGCTTGCCTCACACTGCAAGGGAATGAGACAGAAGCTTTCGGTTTCTATGCAACATGGAAAAACATTTCAGTTTATATCAGATAACCAGACATGATTTTCTCAAGCAATTTGATTTCAACATGTTTGATTATTTTGTATGCTGTTTTGAATCTCTCCACCCTTGTTTATGAGGAAATTACCAAGTGGAAATCAGCCTCATAGCAGCACTTAGGTAGACAAACATAAAATGAGCTGTCCCTTGGAAGTAACAGAGAAGCCGAGAAGGAACTTCCAGATGCTAACAGTCAAGTATTTCAGAAACAATTCACATTCAGTTTTAATTGTTCACCTAAATATTCCAGGTAAATTCATAATATAAAGTAAGAAAAACATGATTTAAAATTTACTAGGAGATAATTTTAACTATAAAAATACAATATATCTTTCTGTTAGAAAGTTGCAAGACTGTGGTGAGGCACACCTTTAATCCCAGCACTTGGGAGGCAGAGGCAGGCTGATCTCTGAGTTTGAGGCCAGTCTACAAGAGCTAGTTCCAGGACAAGTTCCAAAGCTACAGAGAAATCCTGTCTCAAAAAACCAAAAAAGAAAAAATGTAATCAAACTACTTTTAAACATTATTCATATGCCTAATTCAATAAAGATTATTTAGAAAATTATAATATAACTTGATTTATATTGCCTCTATTTATGGTTTCCCTTCCCCAACATTCTTTCCAGCATAAGCTGTCATCAGTGTTTTTGATCTTGGCCATTCTTACAGGTGTAAGACAGTATCTCAGACTTACTTTGATTTGCATTTCTTTGATGACTAAGGATGTTGAGCATTTCCTTAAGTGTCTTTCAGCCATTTTAGTTTCATCTGTTGAGCATTCTCTGTTTATGTCTATGCCACAATTTTCTATTGGATTTTTTGTTCTTTTGATGATCAATTTCTTGAGTTCTTTGTGTATTTTGGAGATCAGCCCTCTGTCCAATATGGGGTTAGTGAAGACATTTTTTCATTCTGTAGACTGCCATTTTGTCTTCTTGACTCTGTCCTTTGCTTTATAGAAGCTCCTTAATTTCAGGAGGTCCCATTTAATAATTGTTTCTCTCAGTGTATGTGCTACTGAGGTTATATTTAAAAAGTGGTCTCCTATGTCAATGTGTTCAGGTGTACTGTCTACTTTCTCTTCTATGGGGTTCAGTGTGGCTGGTTTTATGTTGAGGTCTTTGATCCACTAGATATGGACCTATTTTCATTTTTCTACAAATTCATATCCAGTTATACCATCACCATTTGCTGAAAATACTTTTTCATTTTATATTTTGTGTTTCTATGTCAAAAATCAGGTGTTTGTAGGTGTGTGCATTGATATCTTCATCTTCAATTCTGTTCCATTGGTCCTCCTGCCTGTTTTTCTGTCAATACCAGGCTGTTTTCAATACTGTAGTTTTCTAGTTGAATTGGAAGTAGGGGATTGTAATACTTCCAGAAGTTCCTTTATTGTATAAGATTGTTTTGGCTATCCTGGACTTTAATTTTCCATATGAAGTTGAGTATTGTTCTTTAAAGGTCTGCTAACAATATTACTGGTGTTTCTATTGGCATTGCATCAAATCTGTAGATATTTTTTGGTAAGACTGCTGATTTTACTATGTCAATTCTATCTAAATATTACAGGGGATCTTTCCATTTTGTGTTGTATTCTTAAAATTTTTTCTTCACAGTCTTAAAGTAATTGTCATATATGTCTTCCACTTAACTGGGTAGAATTACTCTAAGATATTTTATGTTATATGTGTCTATTGTGAAGGGTGATGTTTCTCTGATATATTTCTCAGTCTATTTTCAACTGTATAAAGGAGGGTTATTGAAATTTTTTGAGTTTCTCTCCTATCCTGCCACATTACTGAAGGTATTTTATGAGTTGTATGTTGTAGGAGGTCCTTCTGTCTTTGTGTTACTTTCATTGGTTAACAAAGAAACTGCTTTGGGCCTGTTGATAGTGAAGAACTTAGGTAGCCAGGAAGATGGAACTGAATGCTGGAAAAAAAAAGGACAGAGTCAGAGAGACGCCATGGATCCACCAACAGAGTAAGACATGCTACCAAAAATTAGCTAGTAAGCCACTGCCACGTGGTGATAGACAGATTAATAGAAATGGGTTAAAGTAAGATGTAAGAGTTAGTCAATTAGAAGTTAGAGATAATGGGCTAAGCAGTGTTTTAATAAATAATTTCTGTGTGGTTATTTCAGGGCTAAGTTAGCTGGATGGCTGGGACAAATAAGTGGACCCTCCTCCAACAATTGTGGAAGTTCCTTAGTAGAATTTTGAGAGTCACTTATTAAACTATCATATTCATCAGCAAATAGTGAGAGTTTGACATCTTCTTTTCTGATTTCTATCCCCTTGGTCTCCTATTTGTTGTCCTATTAACATAGTTCGAACCTTAAGTACTATATTGAATAGATATGAAGAGAATGGACAATCTTGTCTTGTTCCCAAATTCAGTGGATTGCTTTGAGTTTCTCTCCATTTAATTTGATGTTGGCTGTTAGCTTGCTGTATGTTGCCTTTATTATATTTATGTTTGTTCCTTGTATCCCTACTCTCTCCAAGATCTTTATTATGAAAGGGTGTTGTATTTTGTCAAAGGCTTTTTCAGCATCTATGAGATGATCATGTGGGGTTTTTTTTTGTTTGGTTGGTTTTTTTTTTTCAGTTTGCTTGAAAGGTGGATGACATTGACAGGTTTTCATATTTTGAGCCATCCATGAATCTTTGGGATGAAGCCTACTTGGTCATCATGAATGGTTTTTTTTGGATGTGTTATTTAATTCACTTTGTCATTGAGTCATTATTGAGTATTTTGGCATCAATGTTCATGAGCAAGATTGGTCTGTAATTCTCTTTCTTAGTAATGTCTTTGTGTGGTTTGTTTATCAGAGTAATTATAGCCTCATAAAAAGAATTTGCCAATGTTTCTTCTGTTTCTGTTGTCAGAAACAATTTGAGGAATATTAGTGTTAGTTCTTCTTTGAAAATCTTGTAGAATTCAGCACTGAAACCATCTTGTCCTGGGCTTTTTTTGGTTGGGAAACTTTTGATTACTGTTTCTATTTGTCAGTTATTGGCCTATTTAATTTGCTTATCTGGTCTTGATTTAATTTTGGTTACTGATATTTATTCAGAAAGCTGTTCATTTCTTTTAAGTTTACAATTTTGTGGAATAGAGGTTTTTGAAATATGACCTGATGATTCTCTGGATTTCCTCCATTTCTGTTGTTATGTCCGCTTATCCTTTCTGATTTTGTTAATTTGGATATTCTCTTTCTGCCTTTTGGTTAGTTTGGGAAAAGGTTTGTCTATTTTGTTGATTTTCTTGAAGAACCAATTCTTTGTCTCATTGATTCCTTGTATTATTTTCATTGTTCATATCTTATTAATTTCAGCTCTCAATTCAATTATTCCAGCCATCTAGGCCTCCTGGGTGAACATGACTTTTTTGTTCTAGAGTTTCCAGATGCTCTGTTAATTCACTAGTGTGGGATTTTTCCAGCTTCTTTATGCAGGCATTTAGTGCTATGAGTTTTCCTTTAACACGGCTTTCATTGTGTCCCATAAATTTGGTTATGTTGTGTGGTCATGTTTGTTGAATTTTAGGAAGTTTTAATAATTCCTTCCTTTTTTTTCTTGCTTGACCCATTGTTGATTCAGGTGAGCATTGTTTGATTCCCATGTGTTTGTGATTTTCTGAAATTAGTATCTCTATTGAATTCCTTTTTTAATCCATGGTTGATGTGGCATTCTCCTCTGTATGCTATGAATATATTTTATTACCATTGGTTATTAAAGATGCTGTTTCGACCAAAGGAATATTAGACTAAATCTAGGTGGGAAACTGAACAGAGATATAGAGAGAAAGAAGACAGAGTCAAAGAGGCACGATATAGCTGCAAAAGGAGACAAACTTTGGATTCTAACCAGTAAAGTATAGCCTCATGAGCCACAGCCTCATGCTGATACATAAATTAATAAAACTGGTTAATTTAAGATGTTATAGTTATTTAATAAGAAGCCTAAGCTAATAGGCAAAGCAGTATTTTAATTAACATGATTTCTGTGTGATTATTCTAGGTCTGGGCTGCCAGGAACAAACAAACAGCTTCTGCATACAATGGTGATCTGTAAGATATATGGGGTTATTTCATTTTTTTTGTATCTGTTGAGGTTTATTTTGTTACCTACTATATGGTCTATTTTTTGAGAAGGTTCCATGCGGTGCTGAGAAAAAATGTATATTCTTTTATGTTTGGATGGAATGTTATACACATGTCTGTTAAGTCCATTTTGGGTCATAAGATCTGTTAGTTCCCTTATTTCTCTGTTAAGTTTTTATCTGGCAGACCTGTCAAGTGGTGAGAGTGGTATGAAGAATTCTCCCACTCTTAGTGGAGCTAATATGGCATTAATATATGATTTAAGCTTTAGTGGTATATCTTTTACATATGATGGTGTCCTTTATTGGGGCCATAGATGTTCAATATTGAGATTTCCTCTTAATCAATTTTTCCTGTGTCAAATATAAAGTGTTCTTCTTTGAAGTTTATTTTGTTAGATATCAGAATAGCTGCACAACCTGTTTCTTAGGTCCATTTGATTGGATTTTTTTCCCCAGCCCTTTACTCTAAGGTGATATCTGTCTTTGAGTTTGAGGTGTATTTCTTATATTCGGAAGAAGGATGGATTCTGATTTTGTATTCAATCTGTTAACCTGTGTCTTTTTATAGGTGAGTTGAGAATATTTATATAAAGGGATGTTAATGACAAGTGATTGCTAATTCTTGCTATTTTAGTTTTCTTTGATGATGATATTGTGTGTGTGTTTCTCTTTTTTTGAGGTTTGCTCCTGTGAGATCATCTATTGTCTGTATTTTTGTGAATGTAGCTAACTTCCATGGTTCAGAATTTTCCTTCTAGTACTTTCTGTAGGACTGGGTTTGTGGCTAGGTATTGGTTAAATCTGGTTCTGTCAAGGATAACTCTGTTTTGTCCTGTAGAGACCTAAAAATGTAAGCCTATTTCCACCTTCTCTGATGGTCAGAAATTTTGGAGGTAGCTTAAAATTGTTGACAACAAGTACAAGTGTACCTACATATCCTGAATCAGAATGTGTTTACTTGGTTCTTTTCACATTAAGATGGCTCATACAAGCAGATTCATTCCATTCTGTAAGATAGTCAGGATGTACAAGTGTACTTCTGCTTCTTCTTTTGTAATATGAGGCTACCTATGGAATGGCTGTCTTCAGGATACTTCGTATAAATGGCTTCATTGCCTAAACAATGGGATGCTAATGATTAGATGTCTCAGTATGTTAAAGCAATTAACTGTTTGAGTGGTGCTTTATATCAATGTTAAAGAAGTCTTTTGTTACCTTCTTCCTCTTTTGTATTGGGTATAAAAGCATATGGAAAATTAAACATGGGTGATTTTCAGTATACACTGGAACTCCTTCCCAGTTCTATTTTTGTTATTCTGTTTTTTTTTATTTTACATCTTTGTACTTTCTACTTATATATCTAATCCTCATGCCCCTACTCTGACAAGTGGTATTTTTGTCAAAGCATGTTTTTAATTTTATCAGTCTATGATGAATGAAAGTTTTACTGGGTATAGCAGGTTGAGCTGGCATCCGTGGTCTCTTAATGTCTGCATAACCCTTGACCAGGACCTTCTGACTTTCATTGTTTCCATTGAGAAGTTTGCAGCTCTTAATATTCTTTTTTTATTCTGTATGTTTAGTGTCTTGATTATTATGTGGTCAGGAGACTTTTTTTCTTGTCCAGTCTATTTGGTATTCTGTAAGCTTCTTGTATCTTCACGTGCACATCTTTCTTTAGGTAGGGAAAGTTTTCTTCCATAATTTTGTTGAATATATTTTCTGTGTTATTGAGTTGGACTTTTTTTCCTTCTTCTATTCCTATTATTTTAAGGTTTGGTCTTTTTTTGGTGTTGCATATTTCCTGGATATTTTATATTAAATTTTGTTAGATTTAAAGTTTTCTTTGACTGATGAGTCTATTTCCTCTGTCGTATCTTCAATGCTTAAGATTTTCTATTCCATCTCTGTAGTATGAGGGCCGGCTTGTTGGGGTTTCTGTCCGGCCCGGTACCCCACAACCAGCAACTCCCAAGGAAAAATCACACACAGGACTCCATAAGGTTATAAACTGATTGGCCCATTAGGTCAGGCTTCTTATTAGTCCTTGTAACTTATATTAATCCATTACCATTATCTATATTAGCCATAATGGCTCAGTACCTTTTCCAGCTGGGCAACTTACATGTTACCTCTTCCATGGTCTGTGCAGGAGTGACTGAGGAAGCTTTTGCTTCCAGAATACTCCCAGTCTCTTTGCTCCACCCCTACTTCCTGTCTGGTTTTCCCGCCTATACTGCCTGCCTGGTCAATCAGCGTTTTATTAAAATATGATTGACAGAATACAGACAATTCTCCTGCATCACATCTCTTGTATTCTGCTAATTATGCTTGCATTTGTGGTTCCTCATCATTTTTCCATATTTTCCGTTTCCAGGATTCTTTCAGTTTGTCTTTTCTTTACCATCTCCATTTTGGTTTTCAAGTGTTGAATTGTTTCTTTCACCCGTTTTACTGCTTTTTCTTGGTTTTCTTTCAGGGATTTATTGATTTCTTCCAATTTTTTGTTTGTCTTTTTCCATTTCTTTGAGGGAATTTTTCATTTGTTTTTAAGGGCCTCAAACATTCTCCTAAAGTTATTTTTTATGTCATTTTCTTCTGTTTCATTTGTATTGGGAGTGTTCAAGTCTTGCTGTTTTAGAGTCACTAGTTTTTGGTGGTGTCATGTTCTTCTTTGTGGTGTTATGTGTTCTTGCCTTGTCTACCCATCTTTTCCTCTGATTGATGTAGTTGGTGCTGTGTCTCTGGTGATCACTCTTCCAGGTTCCAGTGGGTCCAAGGCTCAGATGGTTGCTCCTCGTGGTGTAATCAGGGTCACAGTTCCAGTCACACTGGAAGTCACTCTACAATCCAAGAGGTAATTCAGGCCTGCTTCCACAGAGGTTCCTGTCTCAGGCCTGCTCCCTTAGAAGTCATTGGCTCAGGCATAGTCCTGTGGAGGTGGTTGACTAGGGCCTGCTCAGAGGAAGTAGCTAGTTCAGGCCTTCTTTGGCAGAGGTTGCAGGCTTGGGTCTGCTCCCAAATATATCCCTGGCTTGGGCCTGTTCCCTTGAAGGTTGTTGATCTGGGCTTGGGCCTGGTCCAACAGAGGTATCTGACTCAGGCTTGGTATAGGACTGCTCCCACAGAGGTCACTCATTGAGGCCTGCTCCAACAGAGGTTGCTGGCTCAAGCCCAGTCCAACAGAGGTATCTGACTCAGGCTTGTACCCTAGGAGGTTGCTCCTTCATACTTGATCCTGCAGAGGTCTCTGGTTCAGGCCTGGTCTGGCAGAGGTCACTGGCATGGACCTGCTCCCAGTGAAGTCCCTATCTCATGCCTGCTCCCACGGAGGTCCCTGTCCTGGGTCTGGTCCAACAGAGGTCGCTGGATCAGATATGCTCCATTGGAGGTCGCTGACTCAGGCCTGCTCCAGTGGAGGCCACTGGCTTTACCTTGTACTCACAGAGGTCCCTGGCTCAAGCCTGCTCCCATGGAGGTTGCTGGCCTGGGCCTGGTTCCACAGAGGTTACTGGCTTGGGTCCGTTCCCATAGAGGTTGCTTGCTTGGTTTTACTCGAGTGGAAGTCGCTGGCTCCAGCCTGCTCCCAAATAAGTTGCTGGCTTGGGCCTGTTCTGGAGGAGGTCACAGTCTTGGGCTTGCTTTTGTGGAGGTTGCTGACTCCAGCGTAAAGCAGAGGTTGCCTACTTGGGCCTGGTCCCATGTAGGTCTCAAACTTGGGTCAGCCTCTTTCATTCTTTTAAAGAAAATTAAGACCAATGTTCTTCACATAACTGAGGAGTGTGGTGTTGTTATTAGTTAGCCTCATAGTACGACTCAAGTGACTTTTATCACAGTTAAACTCTCTGTCCATCATCGTCTGCTTTCATTTCTCTAACTACATATTGATTTTGTAGATTCAGAATATAAACTGCTCTAAGTTGTCACAAAAAATTAAGTGAAATGAACAGCTGTATTTCGAAATTTCCAAATTAAATTATATATGCTGGAAGGCATCATTTGCTCATCAAGGACATCAAACAAGGATATGTGTTTCAGACAACTCTGGAGCTCCCTTCCTGCTGGCACTAGAAGGTATAACAATTTTAGTGATTCGTGCCTACAGTAGAAATGGAAAAAGGTCTTGGTACATGTGGAGAGCTTTATGTATAAGATGAAATACCAGGTCAGGTCATGTGTATGCTTCTATGACAGAAGTTATGATCTTGAATGAAGAAAACTCATTAGGGAAAGGCTCTTGGTGCTAAGCCTAATGTCTTGAATTACAATAATTAGAACTACATGGTAGGAGGAAAGAACTAATTTGTTTGATGACCATTCACATGCCATTACTTCACACACACACACACACACACACACACACACACACACACATACACACATATGCACGCACACACTCACAGTCCATGCTGTAGTAATTTTAAAGTACTATGATCTTGTCTGCTTTCTGAAAAGCTTCACCATCTCTTAGAAATTAACCATTTAAATGTCTTTTTTGATGCAGCAATCTTGGAAAATGGTCTCACTGCTCTTTGTGGAATTCATCTCATTTTTAGACAGCTGCAGATTTTCAGTAACTAACTCTATGTACACTCTGATGTTAAAAATGAAAAACTCTGAACTAATTGGATTTAGTAGAACTTGAGCCAAAAGGATGACTCAGGAATTAGTGAAAGTCCAAAACCAGAAAGCCCATCCAGGCAGTATGAACAGAGGGTTTTATAGGACAAAAACGAAGGAAACTTGATACGCCATAATTAGGCAACTGCCTTATTTGGGCATGCTCTAAGTAGTCATTGCTTCTTTGGCTGAAGCTTGAGGGTGTGATTTCTGACATTTTCTATTTGTTGTAAGGATTCTAAGCTCAAAATCAGTTGAAGTTTATTTAATGCTAAATTACACTCCAATTTTTTATACAGGAAGTCAGTTCAATTCTCTTGTTATTAAACTTTAACAGTAAACCTAAAGTGGGCTAGAATGTAGAAAATAATATAATAAAATGTCCCTTTTATTGTTTTTTCTTTCATATATATATGAAAACACAGAAATCACCATCTCCATACACTACTCTGACCATATAAACTTCCTATGGGTCAAGGAACAAAGAATCCAAGAGTTTTTTCAAGTCATTTTCTTAAAACTCTTTGCAAAAACACCAGTGATTTTCTTTAGTTTTCCAAATGACACTTAAAAAATTGACACTTAGATGTAATTTTGTTTATATAAATGCTATCATTTTTATATATAAGAACAAATTTTTTCAACATCACTACCTAAGCATCCAATGAAAGCAACAATTGCTGTAACTGTTACTATTCTATATGCTGCAACTAAAATGAATATAAAGCAAACTAATGAAACCGCACTAAGAACACACAATATGATTATCTGTGCTGGTAGCTGCTGAAGTAAATGGAAATGTGAGAGTTGTGCTTTGGAAACTGGATTTAAAAACTGTACTTAGAATTTATTGGGCCAGGCCTCCAGTATAGCGAGTATTAAGAATCTTTACCCAATAGTGCAATAAAGAATAGATGCTTTTGCAATTTTATAACAATACACCACGAGCGTTTTGCTAAGTCATTTTATTTCTGTCCGAGAAAGTGCAAAATAGTGCCTTCTGGGGAAAATGTTTTAAAATTTATCTCTATAAAACCAGAGTCCAAAACCCACATACATAGCCATCCTTCAGAACTGTATCCATCCAGCAAAAAACAGATAAGGCAGCATCATAGCTAAGAAGGCTGCAAAAGTAAGCACCTTGTTACATTTGTGCAGAAAGAAAGTTAATTTCCAAGTTCTTTCTCTAAAAGATGGTACTGGCAACCAGCAGCGACATCAATAGGAAAAAGTATGTCTCTCACACCAGCCGTAAACCATGTAATTCTCTGCAAGGTTGGCCTCCTAATTGTCCTCTGTCCTAAATCTTAGACACTGAATCAATAATTTCTGGGAGATTTGAAAGAAATGTCCTGAAATAAAAAATAAACTTGTTTTACTAAAGCATATATGAATGAAGTAGAATGAAGTCGTTTGTTAGGTAAATGAAATTAAATCCGTATTAGAAAAACTTTTCTCCGTTTTCATTGAAATAAAAATCCTGAGATCCAAGATTGTCTTTATTTCCTATTCTTGTGTATTAGATTGCTATATATGTAGAAAACATACATTCAGTGCATTGTGATTTCTGCAAATACATCCTAGATATCCCTCTGTCTTGGGTTTTTAGCAACTGTCAATCACGTCAGAGAGCCTGGATCTTAGTAGATTTCACTTCCTTTTGATTCAAGGTTTTCATTTGTTTTCTAAAAGTTTGGTGTTATGGTTTGAATAAAAATGCCCAGCATAGACTCACCAGGGAATGACACTATTTGAAAGGGTTAGGAGGTATGGCCTGTTGCAGTAGGTGTGACCTTGTTGGAATAGGTGTGGCTTTGTTGGTGTAGTTGTGGCCTTGCTGGAGTGGGGAGGGGGCTTGTTAGAGTAGTTGTGGCCTTGATGGAGGAAGTGTGTCACTTCAGGAGGGACTTTGAGGCTTCAAAAGCACAAGCAAGGCCCAGTGTCTCTCTCTTTCTCTTCCTGTTGCCAGTGGATCTGAATAAAGAACAAGCCAGAAAGTTTGCCTGTGTGCTGCCATGCTCCCCAGTATGAGGATAAAGGACAATACCTCTGAAACTGTAAGCAACCCCCAATTAAATATTTTCTTTTATATAAGTTTCCATGAGCGTGGTGCTTCTTCACAACAATAGAACATTCATAAGACAGGTATCATTTTGTGGTTTTATTTATTTATTTTTTGAGATTATAATATAATAGCATCATTCCCCTTCCATTTTGTCTCTTCAACCCCTCCTACACAGCCCTAGCTGCTCTCATCAAAGCAATTGCCTCTTTCTTCATTCATTGATGTTTCATTCATTTCTTGTGTGAACTAACACTCAGATTGTAGGAGATGCCTTTACCAACTCACTCCCCAAAGGATGATCTAAGTTTTAGGTTGAACCTTGGCAGCGTTGTGCATCACAGAATCACAGTGCTGGAAAGACTGAGGCAGGAAGATGGTGGTTTCAGGGCCACTTTGTTTACAGAGAAAGTCCTTGTATCAAAATAAATATTAACCATATCAAATGATGCCGTTAATCAAGCTTCTATTCAAATGGTTATTGATAATTAAAGATCTCTCTTTGTTGAAGTATCATATTTTAATACCCCTATTTAATTTTGGAGAAAAATTTAGAAGACCCTCTAGAACCAAAAGATAGTTTTAGTAGAAATTATTTAACTTCTATTTCAGCCTATATGTGGTTACTCCCTGTAGATGCTCATCTGATTTGCTAATGTGTTCAGAATTTTTGTGTTCATGCTAAGAAATTACAGACTTCACCATACTTGTTCTTGTAAAGTTTGACTTTGGAATTAGGAAAGTGTTAACCTCATATTTTAATTTAGAAGCCCTTATTGCTTTTCTGTTTGTGAGGCATAATTTTTAGATTTCTTTTAAAAACAAACTGTATAGAGCACTATGTCACATATCTATAGCCCAACATCTGGAAGGCTGATGCTGTAAGATTTCAAGCTGAAGATCAGCCTGGGCTCAAGAAGAACACCCCAATATCAAAATAAATAAATGATATTTAACAACAAAATCAGGTGGATTTGCCTGTATTTTAATAAAGATTTGTAACACAAACTTAGAGATTGGATAGCTGTGTGGCCACTCAGAGTAGCTGTTTCTTCTTGAATGCAACATAATAATTTTTATCACTCAAGATATTTATTTACTTGACTTCTACATGTTATGGACAGAGATTTTTAGTGCTCAACTTTTAATCTTTTAATAGCTGTAGAATCAGTTAGGATTACCTCCAATTACTTTTTAATACCAAAATTCACTTTATTTTTATGGAAGTGTCTCTTAGAGCTATAACAATTTTATTAAATGCACAAAATAACTTTGGTTTTTTTGATTCACTACTTTGTGTATAGTTTCAAAACTGAAAAATATAGCAATGATCTCATGGAGTTTGTTCCTTTTTGCATGTCAGTGTGGGGTAATGAAGCTGTATTCATGATGATTAAATACATACCACAAATATGAGTATGTAAGATCAGTAATTATAATGTATGTATGTAAATTATATAAACTTTAATCATGAGCAAGTTTTAGAAATTAACTTTATCACTGAATAACAATTCTGCATCTAATTTGAAATTATTTGTTCTATAAATATTGCCATCTGTATTATATGACATATGCTGATGTTCTTATTTAAGGTATAACTTGAGTTAAAACTTACATTCCTCTTTAAAAGAGTATTTTAGAATAAGTTTGCATCATTGGCTCAATAGCCAAGCAATATTATGGCCTTGAGATAGTCTAGTTCTCAAAATATCAGGGAGGGCATTTTTCTTCCCTGGAGACTTTATTATTTCTAAATACCAGACTCTGGAGTCGCATTACCATCACAGAGTATCATTTATATGGGACATGCATTTCACTCTCAGAGCAAAGCTTTACAAAGGTTCCTCAGATGTTCTCTAGTGGATTTAGAAGAGTCGGACAAAATAAGAATAGGTCTTTCAAAATTAGTTTCAATTTCTGCTATGTTAGTCTCAAAAAGAAAAGCAAGAAAAAAGACCCAAATAAAGATGCAAAAGTGTAAAAATGGGTTCTTCTACAATTCTATTTCAACTGCAACATTTCCCAAGTTAATGGTGCTTTGACACATTTTAATAGTATTCTAAAATTATGAGCTCTATTAACTATTTTACACTCTGAGTATGAGATTGTAGAATTATCTCTCTTCTAAAGTACTAAGAATAATAACTAAATTTTCAATGACTTAACAATATTTCTCATTTTTAATTATTAACAAATTATAAAGTCATATCATCTTAAATTTATTCTTCTAGAAATTGGTCACCAAGTCCAAATTTTTGTAACAAACAAGTTAGTCTTCATCAAATTTTGATGAAGACTGTTCTATTTACTATGAAAGGCCATGTTTATTGTGACTAAATAATTAAAAGGTACTAATTCTTTAATCTGCACAAAATTGTAGTACGAAATTATCAAGGCCAGATATGGAATACTTTTTCACACGTTGTTGGTCAAGGAAGTCCTCTAGGCACCCAAAGGAGTAGAAGCTCTTTACGTCTCTCTTAGTTGCCCAACACAACTAGATGAAAATTCCATATTACTGAGGATACCATAACCCTGCTTGCGCAAAAGAATGATGGAACTCTGCTGGAAACTTCCTCTCAAATGTCTTCTTCCACAGTGTCAGAAGGTACTGTGCAGGCTGCTTGGAGAGAGAAGGCAATGGTGGTCTAACTTAGATAAGAATTCTGAAACTGTATATAAACTTATCATGCACGGTATGACAACTGCAGTAATAGTGGCACACTGTTCATGAACAACCAACCTCTCTCTGATTGTTTTCCAGGTCAATTTTTTAGTAGAAATTTTAAAACTGATATTGCAACCTAGTTAAAAACCCAAGACTGAGTTATAAGCCCTAAAAGGGAGCCAAATATTTTCATTTAAATTGACACAGTGTCAAACTTTCTTTTAGAAATCTATTTTAAGCCTGTAGACATAAACTACTCTAAGCTTTAATTAGGGAAGCTTATCTATAATGGACAATGGTGAATTCAGGGAGTCTTTGCTACACAATGTGTAAGAAAAGTGGATTATTGAGAATTCAGCTCTAAACAGAAAAATTATAACACCCTTTATAAGACTCAGGTAATATCATGAAAGAAAAGACAGAGAGAATATGAAAGCTATAAGACAGAACAGGGATCAGGACAGGAGAATGCTATCTTCTGGGAATGACACAGCTACCACAATCATGAACTCACAAATGCTTGCAGTAGACTTATATAATACTGAACTTAGCAACATCCAGACCTAGATAAGGAGGGACTCACGGGACTTTACCCGTATTTGCTGAGCTATTGGAAATAAAAGATTCTACAGAAGAGTGGGTCAGTCAGTATCTTAAGAGCCTACTAGTCTGCACTAGATAACTCCATGTCCACGGCAGGGGATCACAAAACAAAACAAAAGGCAGAGACATGGGCAAGGATTCTTTACACTGAGGCAGGTTAACAGAAGTGGGAGATATACAAATGGGTAGAGGGTGGGAGAATTAGAATGGATTACATACATGTATAAAGTTTTTAAACAATACTTTTAATTATTTTTAATCTATTTTTTTCCTCTTAACATACATATCATACCATATATAGGGTCAGGATTCTTGAAGTTTAGTGCTGTTTTTAAATCCCTGAATTCTTCTGTGCAAAACATTATTACACATGTTCAAGATGCTCAGCTTTACCATCCTCTCTACATTTTTTCGGTGCTCTAAACTCTCTTATATTATTTAACCTTATATGGGAACTCATTAACATTTTTCTCATAAATAAACTTGGCTACTCTTTGTGAGCTTCCAGTTACATATAATTACCCTGTGTATTCCACTGACTTCTAAATCTTTGGCCTTGTCCCATTTCGAGTAGTGCTATACTTCCATGTTGTACCATAGATGCTACCATCAGTATCTCCATTTTCTTCAGCCAGTTTTCTATATGAAAATCCTTCAGAAGTAACCTCATCTGATTTATAGAAGCATTAACTGTGTTAATTACTTTAATACATTGAGATTCTTGCTTTCTTTCAAAGTCACAAACTATAACATCTATCAATTTATATATCTAAAGGTTAAGGTTTTGTAAAAACCTTTCTTCTTAAAAAGTATTCTAAAAATTTTATCCTTTCATTAAATTTACTTGTGTATTACTACAAGATTCATTTTATATCATTCATTATTTTATTTAAATTATAATCTTTTATTATACCTTTCTAAATAGAATTAGCACAAACAAAGGTTTTTTTGTCTCATAGCCAGAATTAATGTTTTTTAGTTGGACTTGATGTATACTTAAGCAAAGCAGAGTACAATTGTTGATAAATCAAAATAATTTAATAAAATTTACAAATATTCAATACTACACAAACAATTTTACTGAGACTAGAAAAATTAAAGCTTTTCAAATGTTTTAAAATGTTCATGAATTCAAAATGATTTCTCAGTAATTACTAAGATGTTTATGACTACATTACATATGTCAGCTAATTAAAGAAAATATTTTCAGCGTGGGGTTTTTTACCCAGTGACTATATCTTTCAAATAGTAAAGTAAAATAAATATACAGTTTATAAAATTTTCTCAGGAAGGTCGGTATAGAAACATTATTAACTGAAACCACTTAAAAGTGACAAAAAGAATGAGAATTATTCCAGAAAAAATCATAAAATTACAAGACAAAATGAAAAGAGTTAGAAGAAGTATAAATACAAATGCATTCTCACTGAATAAAACAGTGATAATAGTAGAATTTCATGGAATAAAAATTTGTAGTGATGTGCTAGTTTCCTAGGGCAACATAATAAATTAACATAAGGAAAATTTTTTAATATTTCTTGGACTAAATTAATTAAAACAATAATGCACAGTACAAGCAGGTTACCAAATTTAAATATTCAAGAATCTGTAATAATAAGATAGAAAGTAAAAACTAATATAACTGTACCAAGATAGCTCAAGAAAATTAGTATAATCTCTATAGTAAACAATGCAAATGAAAAGATAATTAGTCCATTAACAGAGGAAAAATGAAATAATAAAAAGGCTTTTGTGCTGAATTAAAGCATTAATTAAAAACCTTGACTATAGTTGAGACAGTAGAATGTTTGCCTAGTATGGGCTATTCCTAGGGTTTGATATGTAGGAGAACATAAGCCAGGAGTGACTCACTTTTACTATCCCTGGAAGTACAGAAATTCAAGGTCATTTTCAGCTATGCGTGGAGTTAGAGGATAACCTGGGATACAGGAAAACAGGCAAGCAAAAATAACACATATTTGCTTACGAAGGAACTATAAAATATATGTGGAACTACTTTTGAATATTAAAATGAAATACTATTGAAAACATTGTAGAAAAATTTTAAGAGTAGCTGAAAGAAGAGAGATGTATCTTTTTTTGAATGTTTAATTAAACGATTAATTAATGTGTTTGTATGTGAGTACTTGTGGTCACATATGGCGGTTGCTTGAATAGGAATGGTTCCCATAGACTCATCTGTTTGAATGTGTGGCCCATAGGGATCCCTTTTATTAGGAGATTTGGCCTTGGGGCCTTGGAGGAAGTGCGTCTCTGTGGATGCAGGCTCTGAGGTCTTGTATGCTCAAGCTTCCATAGTGCAGCACACAGCCTCCAGCTGCCTGTAGATCAAGATGTAGAACTCCCAGCAACTTCTCCAACACTGTCTGCCTGCATGCTGCCATGCTTCTCACCATGACAACAATGATAATGGACTAAGCCTCTGAAACTGTGAGCCTACACCAATTAAATGTTTTCCTTTATGAGAGCTTCTGTGAAGGCACAAAGAGATGGCGGAGCTTCACAAGTTGAGGCTTAAGGAAACAAAGCAAGAATGTCTTGCTCATAGTTCAAAGAGACCAAGGGCATAAAACAAGACCTCATCAATTGACTCCAGGCATATTTTGAAGAACATGCTGAAGAGGAAGCAAATGAAGTTGATGGAGATACTGAGAAGAAACCGAGGAAGAAGAACCAAAGCCCATAGAACTGCCCACTAAAAAAGAAGAACCTCTTGAAAAGATTGTTGACATGCCATCAGAAAAGAAATTAGGAAAAATTACATCTGGACTATCACGGACTGAAAGAATGCAGAGGAAAACTAAAGGATTCAGTGTACTTTTAAGCTTTTAAGAAGGCAAGTCTAACAGCTAGATTTAGAATTTCTTCAGTTCCATCTAAAGGTCTGTCATCTGACTCCAAGTCTATGGTTAACAAGGATAAACTAATGTAAACAAAACAGATATTTGATTTCAATGGTTCTTCCATCTCTAGAAAGTCTGAGAATCTTGAGAAGCTGAATAAAAGGAAGGAGATCTTTGTGGTTGTGACGAGATCAACTGGAAGAAAATGACAGAGAATACAAAGACAGGAAAAAGTGCAGTGTCGGGGATTGCGCAATGTAAAGCTTTCTGCCCCATAGTGGTTTCCATGTCTCAGACTCGTCTTGGTTCTTGCACACACATGCGCACACACTCACAGTCGCAGGCCTCACCTTGAGGAAGCTTGCACCTTGGGAACAGCCTTATTTACAGTAGTAGTTTTATTTAGCTGTTGCTCTGCACTTAAGATTGCTGTATTTTTGTTTTTAACAAATTTGCTTATTACTACAAAAAGAAAGAAAAGAAAAAAATGAATTGCTGTCATCATGGTGTCTTTTCACAGCAATAAGCCCCTAGGACACACGTGTGACACAGAGTACATGTGGAGGTCACATGACACACACAAGAGTCACATGACACACACAGGAGTCACTTCTCCCATACTAATGTGGATTTTGGGGACAGAGCTCAGATTGTCAAGTCTGGCTTCAAGAATCTCTAGCCACTGAGCCATCTTACTAGTCCAGTGTAAGTGTTTTAATACCTGGGCTTGGTGGAAGTTACCAAAGAGTAAAAGTTCATAAGAAGAGAAATATTTCACAGGAATAAGCTAAGCTATTAAAATCTTTTAGTCCTCTGTCTGTGTGTTTTTGTTTGTCACCACACTTTACCTTAAAATAAAGTCTAAACTCCAATCAAGTTACTACTAAATAAAAGTTAGCCTATGGAAATATTTTCCTAGATAATGTATTATATATGCATAAATATAAAACATATGTACACGAAAATAAAATAGAGCAGAGAAGTCAAATTATTATTTTAATTTTATCATGTCTTTTTAAATTGTTTATATCTATCTTTTATATGTATATGCATGTGGTGTGTGTGTGGTATGTGTGTTTGTGTTGTGTGTGTATAGTTTGAAGTGTGTGTGTGGTGTGTGTGTTTATGTGTGTATATGTGTGCATGATATGTATATACGTGGTATGTGTTTGTGTTGTATGTGTATGGTTTGTTTGTGTTGTGTTTCTGTGTGTGTTGTGTGTGTGTGTGTGTGTGGTGTGTGTGTATATGTGTCTCTATATGTGTGGTGTGTGTTTAGGTATATACGTATGTGTGTTTGTGAGGTATGTGTGTATTTATGTGAGTGGTGTGTGTTTGTATGTGTTTGTGTGTGTGATGTGTATGTGTGGTTTGTGTGTATAAATATATGTGTGTTTTTATCTATATGTATGTGCACCGTGTGTATAGTGCTTCAGAAAGTCAGAAGAGAGCATTGGAAGCCCAGCGACTGGAATTCAGTCAGTTGTGACTTGGATGTTGGAAACCAAACTTCGGTTTTCTGCAAGTACAGCAAGTGCTCTTAACCACAGAGCTGTCTCTGCAATCCCTTTGCTGATTATATTCAGCCTACCAGTCAATCTATCTAGCCAAGCAGCTCTTAAAGTAATATTGATCCTAAAGAATAACTTAACAATTTTTGTGTATCATTAAGTCAATGTTATGATTTCATAGCTCATATGACCATGTTAATTTTATATCTAGGGGTTGGGGTCATTTGGATGATGCATTTTGTGGGTATATATGTATGTGGACAAGTATTATCCAAATGTATAATCTACTCATAACTTTGTAGAAACAACACATGTGTCTCACTTTAAACTGGAGCCCAGTACTCTTTTTCACTTTCTGTATTAACAGCAATCCCTAAATTGTGTGGAGTAAAATGTTTTCTATGATGTATTAGTTCCTTAGTTCCTAGGGCTACCATAATAAATTATCAGAAACTGAGTGTTTTACAAAAATAAATAAATAAATAAATAAAAACTCAGTCTCTTTTCACTATAAGGGTCAGACGTCTTGAGGTGAAATTCTTAGCAGGGTCACCCTCTACACACGATAGGGAGAGTCTAGCCTGCTTTTTGCCACATCCAGTGGCTCTCTCATTCTGTAGCTAACAACTCTATTGTTCCAATCCTCAATGACCTGTCTTGTACACCATTCTTTTCAATTCTAAAGATAAATTTCCTACTTAGCCCTTAGCCTAGCAAACAAAACAGGATTTGAATCAGGGCCTGGAATGAGTAGAGTCACAAGAGATATAGAAAGATTCGATCTTGAGATTCCCTCGGAAGTATATCTTTAAAGCCACCATTTCCATGTCAGTTCTCAGGTGAGATTCTAGATAAACATGAGTTTGGTGGAGTCACTGTTCAATATTCTCTATCATGTATCTATCTATCTATCTATCTATCTATCTATCTATCTATCTATCTGTCTGTCTGTCTGTCTGTCTGTCTGTCTGTCTGTCTGTCTGTCTGTCTATTTATCTATCTATCTATCTTCCTCTCATCTATTTATTTTCTGTCTCATATTTTATAACCTGTATCTTGTAATATTTATTAAAGTTAAGGTAACATAAATAGATTCTATACCACGAAAACATCTAAGGTTAAATACTAATGATAGCATTCCATTTACTCAACTTACCTCTGACTGTGTTTTCATTGAAAAAGTATCATTACTATCAACAGATCCTATCATATAAGGGTTAAAATTAAACAATATGTCAACGTGCAAGCCACATGATTCTTTAGTGTAAAAGACCTTGACGTTATTCTCTGGGAAAGGAAACATTTATTACACGATTTGTGAAATAAGTAATGATAGTAAGCCTGCTAACATTGTCTTGATAATATTACCCATGTATGGTCTGCTACAATGTAACTCATTCAATATGTATTGCACTGATTAGTACCCCATAATCTCAAGTGTGTGATTTGCTCTGTGAATAAAATCAGGCAAGCAAAGTATGTCTAGTCTTCCTAAAGTATGTGGATATTAAGCTCTGATGAATCAATCTAACAAGGCAAATATAGACTACAGAACCTGGCTCACCAATGATTGTATTGTCAACACTCATGTTCAGTCATGGACCTCTCTTTTTGATGTTTTTCCCTGTATTTATTAAATTTATCATAGTAAATGAAATTGGAAATTTTGTGAAATCTTTCTGAGACAGAATATATATATATATATATATATATATATATATTTCTAGGTGTATTACAAAAGAAAGTAACATATTAATCGAGAAAAACCACAAACCATGCCTTGTTTCAAATAACATCTTACTGATTCTTATTTAGAATAACTCTTACAGTTGATCCAGTCCAGAACAGCTAATTGTAATTGTTTGCATTATGAGAAAAAATAAGTATGTAGTTTCCCTTACTTTTGGAATTTCACATTTACAAATTAATAATGTGAAGTTTATAATACTAACAATATTCTCAGTCTCTCACCTATAGAGAACAAAAAGCCTTTCATATCATAAAGCTTTGTCAAATACGTGGATGCATTTTCTAAGCTGTACAAGTTGAAACCTTCAGATATTAAAGGTAGATCTGTGTCCATAGGATAGGCAACTCAACTCCCCCTTTTAGATCAGTAACATTACATTGAATCTCGTTTCCTCATTTCGTAACATGACAGACAGCTGAGAAATGCGCTGAGATTTCTCACTCTGGAAATGTCAATCTTCAGCACTTCACCTGGCCCCTCTCGTTCTGTGGCAGGTGTTGTGCTTTCATTTTCATCCAAGAATTTTCTAAGAAATATGCTCCATGGCCTTAATATAATTGTTTTCAAACTCTCTCTCAACACCAAGAACAAATATGATACGTATTTCAAGAAATAGTAAGAATTGCATCTATCAAGACTTCATATTTAGTTGACTGACTGTATTCTTTCACAAGTCTCTGTGTGTATATTACAGCCTGCCTTACTACCTCCTTCTAGCCTCCCACATCTCTGTTAACTCTGCATCCTTCCTCCTGGCTCCTTTCTCACACTAATACCTTTCTCTTTGCTGTTGTGATCCTTTGATTCTAATCAAAGGTTCTCTGTGTGGTCATAAGTTTGAATTCTCATTTGAAGATTGTGGACTCATCCTTTGCTTCATAATTGAAATCGTTCAGTTATGTACCCTTACCTCAGAATCTAACAATCAACTGCTATTAATTCGGCAAGGAATTTTATAAGGCCACATGAACCCCTCCCATATCCATGATTGT
The DNA here is from genome assembly GCF_982192425.1 of Myodes glareolus. NCBI lineage: Eukaryota > Metazoa > Chordata > Mammalia > Rodentia > Cricetidae > Myodes > Myodes glareolus. The sequence goes on along the minus strand of NC_142048.1, from coordinate 15,257,288 downwards.
GTGTTGACTTTTCCAGATTTCGGCAGGCCCTGCATGGTAACAATAGTCAGTCATTATGGGATTGTTGGCCATGACTGTGCCACGCCCTGTAGATCAAATTTCACATCACTCTGTCTATTTGTTGGCTCTTACATTCTTTCTGCTATTTCTTCTGCAATTTTTCCTGAACCTTGTAGTGAGTGTTATCAATGCCCTTTTGAGGCTGAGCACTATGAGCACTATGTCCCCACTATAAACATATAAACTGTCTTCAACAGTCAGTGATCTCTGCACTCAGTGCTGATCATTAGCAATCTTCTCTAACAAGGACAGCATTTGTCTCGGCACAAAGATAAATATTTACATTGCACTTTAGTTCCATGTCATTTTCACTAAACCACAATAGTGAGATTTCTGTAGACTATTAGTCACATAACTGTGGGTTTTCCTATTATTATTAATTTATTAGTGTGTGTATTTGTTGATGTGACTATAGTATCATAGAGTCCAGAAGAGGGTGCTGGAGTACCTGCTGCTAGAGGTAATAACAGTTTATATGCAACCCAGTTTGGGTGCTGGGAACCACCTCTGAGTTTTCTAGAAGAGCAGCATGCCTTTATCACTACTGAGCAATCTCTCCAGAACCTCAAATATATAGATTTTTAAAAAAGGAAACAAAAATTCTTACTGCAGAAGTCTTGTGCTCAATAATCAAGCTTTTATCCATTATTTTTATTTATAGTATTTTCAAGCATTCTGCCTGCAGGTTTAGATTTCTAACAGCTATCCAACTCTTAAAAGCTACTTCTCTGCTAACACTAGAATACACTAAAAACCACTTTAAATTTTGTTGAATTTGTAAAATGTGACGGAAATTTCTTATTCCTTATTTTTAAAAAAATCAAAAACGTGTGAAGTGTTAAATTGATATATGAGCAAGATTTTTTTGATAGAAACATTTTGATTTTATTTTGAGAATAATTTAGTTTCCTGTTTGGCTGACATTTTTTACTAGGTCGGTTTTAACAAAGAGATTGCTAAGTGCATTACTAGATTTTCCTATTTGTTTGTCTTGCCATTATTTTGAAACTGTAGTGTATAGGTTGAGTTCTTGGTTAGAAACACATCTTTTTCCCAGGATTAGTATTGGCTAAGTGCTGAGCGTGTCTACACTTTATAAGTCATAAAGCTGAAATAAAAATAATTTTTTAAATCACACATCTGCCAGAATATGTTAACTTTGACTAATATTTTATTTTATTTCAATTTTATAAGTTCTCATTAGTTCTAAAATTTAAAACCCTGTTCTGGAATGCACAAAAAAACTGCATAAGTAGTATGTTTATCTCAGATATATAATTGTTTTGAGCTGGGGTCTATAATAAAATCTTAGTATAAATGAATTTGATAAACATCACATTCCAGTTATTTTATGTGTGTGCTCAATTATGTGGGGGTGGATAGGTAAGAGGGTAGAAGGGTGTTGGAGTGGGTAGGTACATAAAGAAGTCGGAGTACAACTTGCAGAAGTAGGTTATCTCATTCTACCATATGGGACCCAGATTAAGTTTAGGCTGACAGGTTACACAATAGGCATCTTTATCTGCTGAGTCAGCTCACTGCCACAATAAGAACAAATTTAAGTGACGTTAAAACCCATGTTTCCTTTGCTTTTCCTACATCTGTATAGTTAATAGCAGGGTCAGGATCTGTATAACTAACAGTAGTAGACATTTAATATGTGTGGTTTGGGAATGGCTCACTAAGTGCATGTGTACACATAAGTGCACATATTCCCAGTGTCAGTCCTTACCATCCATTTTTGTTGTTACAGGGTGTCTTCTCATTCAGGCTAGTTTTCCCACGACTTTCAAAGGACTCCCCTCTACCCCCCCTTGCCTCACTTCATGCTGTAAGAACCTTAGGCACAGACTTAATCTTTTGCATAAGGTTTTATGAGTCCTGCCAATCCAAATCAGGTCCTTCCAGTTGCAAAGCAAGCATTTTCCACCTGGACCATTTCCGCAGCCTTTATTTCTAGTCACTTAATGTTGCTTCAGAAAGGATGCTCTTTTTAAATAGCTTAAAAATTCACCCTAGCTCATGCAATTTTATTCAAGATGAAGATTACAGATGAATTCTGTACAAGTAGGCTTGAGTCAAAAAATTGTGATTATAGACTAATTCTTTCCTTTTTACCTTTCCCCACAAATGGACAACAGCTTCTCAGTTCTCCTATGCATCTGAAGTACAAGTTGTATGAAGTTTTCTTCGTTGGAGGTCAAACTACATGTCAATAATTTAGCATATATTTTGCAATGTAATGAAAAGATATTAGAACACATGCTTTTATGACTCAACTCTGCCTTAGTAATAATACAAACTTTTGTAAGGATCTTTCCTCATATAGGCATATGGAAAAAGGTTTAGGAACTTGAGAATCAAAAATTCAAAAGATTGCATGTTCAGCAAAGAGGACATCTTCTGTATTAATTATTTGAGGTACTACTATCTAAGAATTTTGAAAAGTATATTCCTGTGTTTGGGGGTGGACTGGGTGGGTGGGCATGTATACACACATGTAAGTGGCTTTAGATGCCAAAGGTGTCAGATACCCCTGGAGCCAGAGTTCCAGGTGGTTCTGAGCAGCCTGATATGAATGCTGGCATTCAAACTTGGGTCGTTTGAAAAAACAGTATGAACTTCTTCCCTCCAGTCATTAAGGGAATATTTTAGAGAAACTAAACCCTAAAGGAATACTGATAAAATAACAGAATGAAGTTGTTTATAGAATTGAGTTAGGTGGACATATATTAACATTTTTCTCAGATAAATATTTGTTTATTTAGCGACTGTTTTGAGCTATAGAAGAAGTTTCTAAATCTGTTAGCTAACTAGCACAGGATAATATTTAACTTTTTCAGTGTTTCAGAGAACTACTGCTTTGAATTTAATTTGAAAGTTTGTAATTACTGGTGAAGAATGACTATGCACTTATTTCTGTGGAAATAAACACTCCAGGTAAAATTCTGAAGATGTTGGGAGGAAAATATGCTATGAAATAGTCTAATTGTAAAGAAATTATTGCAACCTTTAAAAATATTTAAATTATAACTATATTTAAAGCACCACTAGAAAGAAAACATAACTGTGTAAAACTTGTAATAAAGGCAATTATCAATAAACTACAAAAATATTTATTTATTTTTGGTTAAGTTTAGCTTTAAATTTAGTTAGAAAAACAAACTGGATCACTTTTCATTAATTAATTATTTTTTCCATCCTAATCACAGCTTCCCTGCGCTCTATTCTCTCCTCCCAGTGCCTCCCCAACCTCCCCACCATTAACTTCTCCTTTCTCTACAGAAAAGAGTAGGACTCCCATGTATATCAGCCAATTATGGCTTATCAAGTTGTAGTACAACTAATCACCTCTTTTCCTATTAAGGTTGAACAATACAACCCAGTAGGAAAAAAAGGTTCCCAAGGCAAAGAACACAGTCAGAGACATCCCGTGACCCCTTGTTAGGGGTCCCACAAGAAGACCAAGCTACACACAGTAACATATGTGAAGAGAGCCTAGGTCAGTCCCATTCAAGTTCTCTGGTTAGAGGTTTAATCTCTTTGAGTCCCTATGAGACCGAATTAGTAGATTCTGTGGGCTTTCTTGTATCCTTAGTCCCTCTGGATCCCCACAGTTCTTCCTCCCCCTCTTCAACAGGATTCCCCAAGTTCTGCCTAAGTTTTGGCTATGGGTCTCTGAATCTGCTTCCATCTGTTCCTAGATGAAACTTCTCTGATGATAATTGAGCTAGGCAACAATCTATGACAATAGTAAAATATCATTAGTAACCAGTTCATTGACTTGTTTGTTTTTGTCCATCATGTTTGATTCTATTCTAGGTCTCTGGGCTGTAAAGCCTCTGGGTCCTAGCCTTCTAAGCAGTGTCAGAGGTGGGCTCCCTCCTCTCATGGTATGGCTCTCAAGCTGGACCAGTTATTGACTGGCCACTTGCATAATTTCTCGGCTACCTTTATCCCAGCATGTCTTGTAGGCAGGGCAAATTGTAAGTCAAAGGTTATGTGACTGGATTGGGCTCCCAATCCCTCTACTGAAAGTCTTGCCTGGTTATAGGATATGACTGGTTCAGGCTCCATATCTTCCATTGCTAGTAGTTTTAGCTAGAGATACCATTATAAATTCCTGGGAGTTCCTATTGCACTGGGTGTCTAGCTCATCACAGAGATGCCCCTTACGGCAGTTTTTCTCAGTGCTCTCTCACTCCACCTTCCCAATACCTAATCCTTCTGTTCCTATGTGGATCTCCGTCCACATCCCTCCTCTCTTCACCTGTGATGTCTATTCAATTTTCCCTTTGCATAATGAATATAAATCATTCCATAAGTATTAGTAGTGTTTTAATTGTATTAATAGTTAGATATAAATTATAATAGACAATAGGCAAATTATACTGACAAAATATAGCAAACAGGAAAATCATGGATAAAATATTAATGTCAGAAAAATTTTAAGGAAGTGTAAATAGAACAGTGCTTACTCTCTGATAAGAAAACTTTGTACGCCGGGTGGTGGTGGCGCACACCTTTAATGTCAACACTCAGGAGGCAGAGGCAGTTGAATCCCTATGAGTTTGAGGCCAGCTGGGTCTACAAGAGCTGGTTCCAGGACAGCTGAGACTGTTACACCAGGAAACCTGTCTGGAAAAAGCAAAAAAAAAGAAAAAGAAAAAGAAAAGAAAAGAAAAAGAAAAAGAAAGAAAGAAAACTTTGTACAACTATAAAGTAACACAGTACTGGAGAATGAACTAGGAAAGCAGACACAGGACTCAGAAACATTTATTAGTTTTGTACAAAATAACTTATTTAGAAAAAATAATTGTGATGAGTGCTCTACAAGATATTGAAAAATTGTAATTTCTTCTCTCTCCCCATTACTGAAAGGGCCTTTTTTTCTCTCTCCCATATTGTATCCCTCTACTAACCCCACTTCCTCCTGACAACACCTCTCACTCTGAACCACTTCTTCTTTGTCTCACATTAGAAAGCAAACAGGATTCTAAGGGATGATAATAAAATTTAATGCAATATATAATTACACATTATAAAAAAACCAAAAACTAACACAACAGAATGGTACAAAGCAAGACAAAAACGGCAGAAAAAGAGCCCAAGAGAAGGCACAAATGTGACATCTACCAGTGCCTCTCAGCCTTCCGAATGCTACAAACTTTTAGTGCAGTTCCTTAAGTTGTGTTCACCCCAAACATAAAATTATTTCGTTGCTATTTCATAACTGTAACTTTGCTACTGTTATGAGTCATAACATAAATATCCGTGTTTTATGGGGGTCTAGGAAATCACTGTGAAAAAGCTATTCAACCCCCAAAGAGGTCGTGACTCTCTGGATGAGAACCAGTGACATAGAGTCACTCATTCACACATTCAGGAATCCCATAAAAAACCCCCACATAACTGAAAGTTACAACAGAAGCAACAAGGATCTGTACAGCAAAAATGTGTGTGTGTGTGTGTGTGTGTGTGTGTTATAAAATATTTTTCAAAAGGAAAAGTCTTGATATTTGATGAGTTGTGTAGATGTTGCCTTCAACTATGGGAACTTTAATCAGTTTATGAAGAGCAACTGATAATCTTGTCAACATCTGGGTTCTTTGGACATTCCCAAGGAATCTGTTTGGCAAAAGTCCCAATCAGATGTTTCCTAGGTTCTCTGGGATCATGGACTTTAAACTGGTTATATTTTACTTTATGTCTAATATCGACTTATGAGTGAATACATACCATGTTTGTGTATCTGTGTCTGGGTTACCTCACTCAGGAGGTTTTTTTCCTAGTTCCACCCTTTTGCATGAAAATTTCAAGATGTCCATTATTTTTACCTCTGAGTAGTACTCCATTCTGTAAATGTACCACATTTTCTGTATCCATTCTTAGGTTGAGAGACATCTAAGTGGTTTCCAGGTGCTAGCTATTATGAATAATGCTGTGAACACAGTTAAACAAATATCCTGTGCTATGAGTGTGCATCATTTGGGTATATGCCCAAGAGTGATAACCTAACACTGTTAATGGGAGCTTCATTTGGTTACAAGAGATGGACATTTGGGTTTCAGTATTTCTCATTACTTGGCAAATTCATTTACATTGTATTCATAATTATATATTTTAGGAGGTTTCTACTGTGTTAGGTTTTCAGACTACCACTCAAAAGTTCCTTAATTTTACCTGCCTTTTAATGGTAAATATCTAGAAAATTATAAATTTGTTTTAGATTTTTCCATTTTTGTGCATTACTCAATTTTAAAGTATGCTTTATGGTTCTCTGGATTTCCTCCGTGTCTGTTGTCATGTCTCCCTTCTCATTTCTATTTTTGTTAATTCCTAAGAATGTGTGGTAACGGTGTTGCCTGGTACAAAATTCTTGCAACATCCTGATGGGGTCACCAGGGATTCCTGGGGAAAAAGTTTTTAGGTGTTGGGAGCTTACATTTAGGAATAGGATAGACTAAACAGGGTGCTGAAGAGATTCACAGAAAGGAAAAAAAAAGCAGGGCGTTCTACTAAGTTTGCTGGGAATGGGGCAGAGTGAGGAGAGACCACAACAGGTCAACAGTCGGCTGCAGAGCTGGGGATAAAACTGGAGACTGGATATGGAAGAGAGGAAGGAGGAGATGATATGACTGAAGCTCACCTTCCTGATTTGCTCACCTCCTTGGTTGTCGGGGAGTCTAGTCTGGAGGGTTCCCAGAGATTGCCTGCTGCAGTTGGGGACTGGGATAAAATGGCATGTATAATATTTAAAATAATTCCAGTTATTCATATACTAAAAGTTTAAGAATTCATTCAGTTATCAGACTGCAAGTTAATATGTTGTTAATGAATAAGCCAACACATCTTCAAATAAACAATTGTCTTTTATTTCAGGGATAACTGAAAGTCTTTAAAGGAGAGTTCATTTGCTGCTGTTATAAAATAATTGTTTCATGATTTTTTTTATTTCCCTACTGCTCACTAATAAATAAAAATATAGGATATATTTTTAGATGTTACCAAGTTATATATGTTGATGAAAAGTTTATAATTTTATTAATTACAAGGAATATTCAAAACATATATTTAGAAATAATTTCATTCTAGCTTTTTGAGTCATCCATACATCATTATTATTTTACATGTTTAATTTGAATTTATTAAAAATGTACAAAGTGATGGTGAATAATTTTTAATAAATTAATGCATGGAGAGGTGTTTAAAATCTAAAATGTACAAATGAGATTCAACATTTTATAAGTATTTTTTCAGTACTTATTATACACAAAATAGAATGTAATGCTTCAGTTGTGCACTTTCCCCAAACTGACTCATTGGGATTCATTTTGTTCTATGAGTTTTAGTGCAACAACCTTATTACTTATATCAATGCAAATCTGTGAAATGCTTCCTTCAGAAAGTTATACAGTTAGCTACTTTTTATAATTACTACTTAGGATGGGAAATTTTCCATGTTTGATTGCAATATCCTTTAAAAGCTGGCTGTTTTATGCATCTGCCGTGGTGCAATACACTTTCATCAATTCTTTTTTGTTGTTTGTTTGGCTTTAGAACTATAATTATTGTTATTAGTCTAACAGACATTATATCCTTGTCTTGTACTATGCTTGCCCCAATGATGAAACCACTGTGTCTCCAAAAGTATTGATTCCTTTCCTCAAGTAACAGTCTCTAACACCAATATCTTGATTGAAGGCATGGCTATGGCTTAGCAGGAGAGCACCTATCTGACACCTATTCAAACCTCAGCATACAAAGACACACACACACACACACAAACACACACACACACACGCCTAAGAGTTAGTATGTGAGTTAAGTGCACATTATTAATGTTATGTCCCTGCTCTTTTAAGGAAAACAAAGCTTCCTAACAGTTGGAATTACCTTTTTCCTAAGCTATCACTTTCCATTTAATCATACAAGCAGTTCATGCCCAAAACATGAGTGCAAATGACACCCTTCGGGAGGACAAAATATTTTATTAGAAAAATACTCCTAACCAGTGTATCACTATATTTCAAGATTTTTATATTTCAGTTGTTGGAGATAACAATCTAGGACCTAAAAGAGCAAATAGTTAGCAAAGCAAAATCATGAGGTTGATATACTCTAAGTAACCTGTGTAGATCTTATGTCAGCTGAAAGTGAACACAAGTATGCATATCCTATAATACTTTGTATCAATTTCCTATAGATTTAGACAAGATTGTTCTCTCCCTTAAGGTAAATCAAAGGTGAAAAGACATTACATTATTTCTCCACTTCACATCAGTGAGCTAACATCAGAAATACTCTCACATTCTGTTTTGCATTCCTTTGTTTTCCCAAACAACTAACCACATATTCTAAATACATTGAGGAGCAAACTAGAGAATACAAAGTATTCTATAATCTGTACTTGTTTGTTCTTCTAGCCGCATTTATCTTACTGCAAATATTTTATACATTAAAGTGAACTGAGATTCTTTGGGTAAAGCAACAGAAAACAATGGCTGGTGTTAACTCCCAGAAAGAACAACAAGTGACAGGGTTGTTCTTGCATTTCTTATGAGTACAGAGCAGTTTCAAAATCTGACTTTGAAGGTGAAAAAATCATGGTTAAAAAAAAAAAGGTAACTAAACATAGCCTTATAACTTACCTTGTTTTCTCAGCAATACTCTTCCATGCTTTTCTTTCTTTTTTTGTACATTTCGCACTGTTTTTAGAACCTGGGAAGCACTTGTTTTCTTTGCTGTCTTACAGCAATCCTACAGCAATTAACCTCAGTGACATGAGCCTGGTATATTGGTGGCAAATTCCACGCTATATCTTCAAAATGAATCATTACTAACAGTTCATGATCTTGCTTATTTTTATAAGAGGGAGATTCCTACTGATTTAGTGAAAAATCTCTCAACTTGAGAATTTTAGGCCACCTGTTAGGATAAATTTTTCATTTTCAGAATTTTGATAAAAGACGTTCAGCCCCAGTGGTTTCTGTGAAGCTATTTTGGAAGTCTACACACCAAGCACAATCACTTAGAAAAGTGAATTCCAAACCAATCAGTACTTCATGATTGGGGACATGTTCTTATCACACACTATATGTATAATTGATGTGTAGTTTCTCATGTTTTATTAGTTCTTTGAGAAATTTTTACAGATTATTTTGATCATATTTACATATCCCAACCTCGACCAGATCAATACCCAACCCTGTGTCCTTTAAGAAAGAAATAAGCACAAATTTGTGCTGATTTTGAATGCATGTAACTCTTGGATGCATGGTCTTCCTTTAGATTGCAGTGTGGTGTGTGTGTGTCTGTCTGTCTGGCTATCTGTCTGTCTGACTCTGTTTTGTATGACATCAGCGAATGAACTGTAACAGTTTCTCCAGCTATTCAAAACAAGTAATAAGGAAAGGGGGAACAAAGAGCTGCCTTGCGAGAAAGAAAGCTATATAATGCACCACATAGGAAAGCACATTTATACTCAGGGTTTACAATCAGAACAAGATTGGAGAACTCAGATTAAGTAACCCATTCAGCCTATAATGTCTTGAACTTGACTCTTAATTCTGCTATTAATTTCTCAGCTTTGCTGACAGCTCAGGCGCACATAACGTTAAAGAGAGTGGTTCAGAGAATGAGGAGCAATGACTTTATGCCGTACTTGGGAGACAAGTCAGAGCAATCTTCTCATCTGTAGGTGCAGAATGAAAGCCAATGAGAAAAAAGGAAATAAAAGACATGAAATTATCTTGGGAATAATAGATGTCTATGTGACTCTTTCAAATATATTTCAGGTTGGTTATTACCTACTTTCTGCTTTCATCTTACAGATCTTTTTTTCATGCTGTAGTATTTCAATCCATTTCCACCCATCTGCTTTATTCTTCTTGTGTTTCTTATCACCTTGCCTTAAAGTGTTTTTTTCTAGTCCAATTGGTCTCTTTCTAGCTTCTTTACTCACATTTATTACCATGAAAATATTGATGTTTACGATTAGAAGATATGAGAGAGAACATGTAAGAGTTGTCCTTGTGAGCTATTTCCTAAAATGTTCATATTATCATTCTTTATGTTGAATAAAAGCCCATTTATGTATATGTTTCATGTTATCCTTACCAATTCCTGCATCATCCATGCTGATTCCATTTGATGGCTATTGTCACTAGAGAAGCAATGAATGTGGATGAGCAGCTCTCTTTACTGCAGGAGGTAGAATCCTTTGCTGTGCTCAATAATGCCCTACATTGGGTCATATGGTACTTGCTACTTTGTTTGTTTGAGAAGCCTATGCATTGATTTCCATGGCTGTACTAGTTTAATCAACTACACTACAAATAAGGGACCAGTATTTGTTCCCGCATTACAGCCAGTGTTTGTTCTCATTTGTATTAATGGCAATTACCTTTATTTTGTGAAATTTATTGGGTTTTTTTTAGCAATATATGACTATAAATTTTTCTAGGAAATAGAAAGATAGTGATTTTAAGTATCTAAAGCCAAAATTTCTCTTTAAGAGGAAAATTTCTTTTTCTGGCACATAAGAATTTCATCCTGTGTGGTTTGGTCTTTATTGTTGTTATTGCTGTTTCTTTATAAAGTGAGTTAGTGTGTAGTCACTGTAGATGGAATTGGGTCAGATTTAAGTGCTATTACTTTCTTTATAGATACACGCATAAATAGGGCAGATTTTGAGTTGAGATCATTGTTTATTGCTTTATTTTTTAGTTTTTTAAGACATGTTTCACTTTAGCTTTGGAGCCTGTCCTGGAACTACCTCTTGTAGAAAAGGCTGGCCTCCAGCTCATAGAACCCTGCCTGCCTCTGCCTCTTGAGTGCTGGGATTAAAGGCATGTGTATCCACCATCTCGCTGAGATGTGATATTGTACCAAGTACATTGCTATAGTCTCCATTTCAAAGCTACACAATTTCCAATCAAATGCCTACCCAGAGAGTTGTTACAATATAATGATTAAATAATATTTGTAGAGCATATGTTATATGGTAAGGAGTTTTATTAGTCTTTGTCTTTACTTAGTCTTAGATTGATCCTCTATCTTTGGTTTTAATGTCTTTTATTCATGCTAGGTCTTTCAACCATGAATGATCTTTGTTAAAGATGTGACTCAAGTTAGAAACAGATCACCTTAAAACACAATCCAGGATAGTAGAGATTTGATATTTAGAGCTAGGTAGCATCAGTTAAGTGACCTCTTATAAATAAAGGAGGGAAGATGGAGGATGGTCCCAGTAGTATGACCAATATCACAACCAATCATGCACACACAATTAAACGTCAGTAACATGCACACATAATTAAGCATCTACATACTGAAGTATCCATGTTAGTGAGGTGCTCACTGTGTGAGAGCATTGGGATTATGATTTATATTAAACCTAGTATAGAAAGGAAAGTAGACCTGTGTTTGGTGAGCTTCTTAACCTTTCATGTGGTGTCTTCTTTGCCCTTGCTCTGATTTCTCTGAATACTGCAGAACAATACGTAGCTACTAATCCAGCCTTACAGAGAATATTAGAAGGAAAATCACTACCGAAGGAATCCAACATTCCCAACACGATCTACAATAACTCGTACATCTAGCGACCATTCACAAGCACAAATCAAAGAAGAAAAACACATACACTCTACTACTTAAAAAAAAAAAAATGACCGGAGTCAACAACCACTGGTCATTAATATCACTTAATATCAATGGACTCAATTCACCTATAAAGAGGCACAGACTTAGAGATTGGATACGAAAACAGGATCCAACATTCTGATGTTTACAAGAAACACACCTCAACCACAAAGACAGACACTTACTCAGAGTAAAGGGTTGGGAAAAGGTTTTCCAAGCAAATGGACCTAAGAAACAAGCGGGCGTGGCCATTCTAATATCTAACAAAATCGACTTCAAACTAAAATCAATCAGAAGAAATGGAGATGGACATTTCATACTCATAACCGGAACAATTCATCAGGAGGAAGTCTCAATCCTGAATATCTATGCTCCTAATATAAAGGCACCCACATATGTAAAAGAAACTCTTCTAGAACTCAAGGCGGTCATCAAACCACACACACTAATAGTAGGAGACTTCAACACTCCTCTCTCACCAATGGACAGGTCAATCAGACAGAAACCAAACAGAGAATTGAGAGACCTCTTGCAGGCTCACCTTTCAACATCAACCTATTTACTTATACTTTTCCAAGAGGATTTAAATGATAAGTAAAAAGTGAGAGCTATTTTAGGTTTCATACTAATTAAATGTTAGGTTTTAAAAATAGATTATTGCATCAAATTAAACACTTAATTATGGTGGCATACATAGCTGAGCAGAACAAAATGGCTAAGTGGTTCCAGTCTGCAATACAAAGGAACCCATCACTTCTTTGTGAGTAGCACATGGAAGACAAAAGAAAACTTAGACCCCACCAAAGATAATCTTTCTTTAAACATCAAGTCCACCAGTGTTGGATAAAAATTTAAAAAAAAAAACATGATTTCAAATACCAAACTATTCTTAATTTTTTTAAAAGTACACTAATTAAGCAATAAAGACTTTACCTCTGGCTACTTATCTTGAAAATGGAAATACCGAGGGCCATTAAGCCCACTCTTTTATTACTTCCCTGGAAATGACCAAAACCACAGGCTTTATAGACATTTCATATCAATTTTCAGAAATCATTCAAATTAGCAAGTCACATGTAGTAACATAATCCCAGAGTAGATGACATGTCAAGAGAATTGGGTCCAAATACATTAAAATAATAAGTTTTCATGGAATTAAGATGATTTAGGATCATGCTTTTATATTATATGTACAGCTGTGTTTAATCACTTAATTTTAATTTGAGAACTCTTTTTTAACGGTCAATTTTTCTTATTGTGTTTATAAAAGTTGCCTTTTCCTGAACAAATGTCTTGACAACAGAAAACACTTACATCTGGGAAACACACACACACACACACACACACACATATTTGTATGTATCTGTATGTCTATATATCACATGCATGTAGAAGCCAGGAAGAGAGTCTCAGATCTCTTGGACTGCAGTTACAGATGGTCATGGGCTGGCACATGGTTCCTATGGTTCTTGGAATTCAACTGGTTTGGAGACAACTTAATAGCTTTCTCAAGTAACATGCCATATTTTTATAAATATTTCTTTAAAATGAGTATCTCAAAATCTGCTTCACAATTAACAGCAGCAATCCATAATTACTTCCCAGTATAAATGTTATATCCTTACTTACTTAAGTAATCCTCAAGCTACTAAAACCAGGAGCATATGAAGAAGTGTAGAAACAAGCCATATCGCCCCCAAAATTGTGGCTCCTTTAAAACTCTAAAGCACACTATGGTTTATTACAGACCTGGACCATGAAGTTCACCAGAGATCACTGAATATCACAATAACAGTGGAGCACAGGACCTCCTAATGCACCTTCAGCAAACTAATTATAGCCACCAAGTGTCTTTTTCAAATATCTACATGAGAAGGACTGGTTTCCTACAAATATAAGGCTTATCTGCCATTGTAAGCAAACTGACCTTAATCAACAGTATTAGAAGAAGAGAGAAAATACTAGTGATTTTTTTTTAATCTGACATAGTTTCATGAATACAGGGACTATATATAGGACAAAATTGCCTCAATTAGAAAAAATTTTCAGTTCATTCCACAGAGGAAAAATGCTAAATATTTATCAAGTTAACATACATGTTTAATTTTTTTACAGAAGGAAAATGTACTGCAATAACTCAAGTAAAAGTGGTGTTTTGCTGACTTTTTGCAGGTAATAGCAGCTATAAGACAGAGAATGCAGGTCTAGCATGTAAGTGATAATTCTGGGCACCAATCCCAACCCTAATGTAAAATTATCCAACTTTATGGCCTCTTTGCTCTTCTCTGCTTGCCACTAATAAGTAAACTGGCTCTTGGGTTTGGCTATAATACAGAAATGTCATAGAGATCTCAGAATGGTGGCAATTTTCAGACTAATAACTAAAATGAGGAAAATAACAGGACCCTTTTGGATAATTCAAAAAATATGCTTTCACACATAAGACTTCAGAGGAGTCTAACATCTGAGGAAATTAAAGCAGTGGATCTCCCCCAGCAATAAAAGGAAGGGTTTTACTTCACATAATACTCTCTCAGATGATTAATTTTCTACCACAATAGAAGATATAAGAAGTTCCAAAATTTTGACTCTGCTTGAAAATGCCACATTTCCGAAATTTTTCATTTTATCATGTCTAAACAAAACTTTTGTTGAATGGTTGACCAGACATTTTCTCTGGGTTACATTGTTTAAAAGAGAGCTAAATTAGGCTAGTTTAGTTTCTGTCATTTAGAAAACAACCATCAGAACTTTATTTAAAATTTACATAGTTACTTGTTAGTTAACTAGGAACCTTATTCATGTAAGTGGATAGCCAATTGAAATTTGCCTGTTACATTCTTCTGTGCACGTGTTCACATATATAGTTAAGTTTGTCACAAAGTTTGATTATCTGCATGTGTGTTTTCTTCCTGCAAGGATACACTGTCTTTGGACAAATCTGCTAACCATCTGAAAGTAAAGAGCTCTGTGAAGAAATTAGAAAGGAAACCAGATTGTTATGAAGAAAACAACAGAACCCCATCACTTGTCATTATAGGTGAAGTGGCACGAAAATCCCACTCATCTCCTCTCACCTTGCAGCTTCTTTGGAGCATTTGTCAGATATTAAAATCCAGACAATAAATAGTTTTCATATTTGACCCTAATTACTCCCTTACTAGATATCAAAAGCAGAATGTGGAGCCATGTAGGTTTTCTCTGAAGCTGGATTTCTTCTAGATTTCTTGATGCGTTGCTCATCTGATGTGTTCTACTGAACTCTTCAAAAAGACCTGTTTATATTTTTCCATAAAAAGGAACTAGAATCAACTATCTTTTATTATGTTTTCATTTGTATCCAAAGTATATATAAGCAAGGCAATATGTATAACATCTAAGCAAATATTCAATAATGTTTTGAGAATTTGAGACCCGGACAGTACATATGAACAAGATAGTGGCGTACTGATGATGTACAAGAATAAAAAGAATAGCAAGTAACGGGGTTAGAGGATGAAATGCAATTGAAAGGAAGCAAAGAGACCTCTCTTGCATATATATACATATATACATACATACATACATACACATATATAGAAAAGCAAAGGAGCTTTAATAGAGTATCTTGGATTTAGAAATTATAGAAATGAGTTTGAGTACTATCAACCTAAGGGAAACATGCACAACAGCCACTTTTATGAGGAGACATAAAATAATAATAACAACACAAACCAGAAATAATAAGAACCCAGGGAACAATCACTGAAAAATGTTCAAGTTGAGTTCTCAAGTGATCTAGGATATAGCTGCACAGGGAGATAAAATAGTGGTAGCAAATGAGAATGCATTGTTTCGACAAATAAACAGAAAAAATATATACTAGAAGGCTTAATGACCAAAGTATCATTAGCTGGAATGCCACCCTCACACATGGTGTTCTTCCAAGACTCCCATTTGGAGGCTTAAAGATGCTAAAACTTTATAAGTAATCATAGATCATCAACTAGTGTGTTCACTTAAAGATTTCTTCATTTGTTTTTAATGTAAATATTACTGCCAAGGATCAGTAACTTTCCCTGATAATTTCATAAACAAACAGAGCAAATGGCTTAGTTCTTGGAAGAAACAAACAGAGTGGAAAGTAAAGTTTAAAGCTAGATAATGAAAAATATCTCTATGACTCGGAGCACATGAGAAGCAACAGCACATATCAGGAAACCATATTCATTATGTGTTGGGCACTGTAGTTATGTAGGCAAGGAAGACTCCCCTAAGGTTCAGATGCAACACCACCACATAAACAAGACAGTGTTTATTGAGATGAGAGGTCTTCATAAGACTGTACTAGAGCCATGGAGACTAGAATGAGTGTTGAACAGTTATTTCTTTAAAACTGGTTCAAAGGAGAAACATATTGACTATCCTGTTCCTTCAAGTTGTTCTCTCCCCTTTCCTTCTATTCTCCACCTCCCCTTTTGCCCTCCCTTCTACCTCCCATGCCCCTAATGTTCTCAGGAGATCTTATCTATTTCCCCCTTCTGGGTGTTACAGGATGAGTAGATTACTTGTCATCTGGCTACTTACACCCGAAATAATCACACAGAAACTGTATTAATTTAAACATTGCCTAGCCCATTAGTTCTAGTCTCTTATTGTCTAACTCTCACATCTTGATTAAACCCATTTTTAATATCTGTATGTTACCATGAGGTCCTGGCTTATCAGAAAGATTTAGCATGTCTGACCTGGTGTCTCCATGGCGGCTCTCTGACTCTGTTTTTTTCCTCCCAGAATTTTGTTTTGTCTCCCCATCTACCTAAGCTCTGCCCTATCAGCAGGCCTAAAGCAGTTTCTTTATTAACCAATGAAAGCAACACAAATACAGAAGGACCTCCTATACAGTTTCTCCTTTTCAGTTTAAACAAAAAGGAAAGGCTTTAACTTTAACATAGTAAAAATACATATAACAAAACTGTTATCAAGCAAGAATTACAGTTACAATATTTATATCAATTTTATCTTTTATCATAACAAAGGAAGGACATCCTATACCATCATAATCTTTCTTAAATTTGTTTTGTGGTATATATGTTTAGAGAATCATAAATACTGGACCTAAGTAGCCTCAAGTAGTTTTAACATCTAAATAATGAAATCTGATTAGTCAAATTGATTATCTTTTCTGTCATGTATACTTTACTCAGCATATAGATTAAATATCCCATGATTTAATTTCTTTGAAAGAAAATTGATAGTTTCTAAATTGTCTATTGTTGAACACAAGCAAATTGTTCTGTTTTGTTATACTACAGTGATAGCATTTAAAAGGTCATGCTACAATGTTAAAAGTGATGATCTTGCACATCACATGGTCTTGCAAACCTAGGGAAAAAACCCTGGAAATTAGCATAGCACTTAATTCTTTGAGAATCAGATAAGTCATAGAACTTTCCCAGCATGCTGTGTTTATTGAGGATGAAGTTGTTCTCTGTACACAAGTGCTGTGACTCTATGTATATAAATCTTTGCTTTTTTATCTTTACCTAGTCATCTCCCCTGTCTCCATCCAAGCAATTGCATGAACACATGTGGTTTGAATAAGACTGTTTCTTTAATGTATTAAAAATGAAATGCTTTCTTTCTTAAATTATTTAAGGAAAGCAAAGTCTTTCAATAACATGTGAATATATATCTCTGCATCTACTCTTGTTTTATTCTTTTGTTTAGACATCCCTCTTGCTTTTCTATTTGTATTTTATTTTAAAAAAACAAAGAAACTTTGTTCTAGTCCCACTCTTTCCCCTCCTCCTGTTCTCCCCAATTTCCTCCCCAATCCCCTAGCCACTTCTCAGAAAGGATAATGAATATTGCTTTGAGGAAGTACCAAGATCCTTCCTACTATATCAAGGCTGAGCAAGGTATCTATCCAAAGAGAATGGATTCCAAAAACCCAGTGGAAACAGTAGGAATAAATTCTGGTACCACTGCCAAAAGCCCTGTACTCTGCCCAAGTCATATAACACTTATCCACCTTTTGATGGCTTTGTTTAGTCCTATGCTGGTTTCTTCCCTGTCCTGCCAGAGTAGGTACTACATCCACATAAAAACCTAAGAGAACTTGAAGAGGAATTCTACACACACACACACACACACACACACACACACACACACACAAACACACACACACGCACACGCACATAAAAAATTTTAACACAGTTTCTTGCTCTGTTTCCTGGAGGCATGTCACAGCTCCTTTAACAGAGGTCTTCCTGATTCAGCAGTAGCAGAAAAAAAAAGTGCAGTTATGAAATGGTAGCTTCCTTGACTGTGTGCCAGCATAAACTCTGACTCTCTCAGGAGGTCTGGCATAGAGCATTTAAATGGGGTTTGTAAACAGAGTACTACAACTTGATTAATGGCAACAAAGACCTCCTGCAACCTGACCCTGGATCTGGAGCAGAGGGAATGGCTGTCAGAGGCAATGAACAGACCTTGGATATGTTACACTAGGCAAAGAAATAAGGCAAAAGCAGCCTTAGGTCTAGTAATGTGGCTTAGCATTTTAAGAAGTACTTAAGGACAGAAAAGGATTTAAGATACCTGCTAGTACAGATTCAGATGTAAAAGACATCTAAACAAGACACACTATGTTTAAAAAATGTATGTAGACTTGGGAGAGAGGGGAAAAAGAGTAAAGAGACAGTAAATGTAATATAAAGGAGTACAAACAGTCATAGATTAAAGAAATAAAGATAGTAAAGTAAATATTAAACTTGTAGAAAAAGTAAGAGAGTAAGAAAATAAGCCACATAAAGATAGAATATACACAGAAAGTCTGGGTTATGTATACTATTATGTTTTCTTTGAATATTTGACTGTAAATGAGCTAAGTGCAGAGAGACATTCCATTGTATAGACTGCTAAGCTAAACCAACAGATACATTTTAAAGGTATCTTGACTTCAGAATTTGGGTTTAAAGCTTTGGATAAGAGAGTCTTCTTTTGTTTCCACAGAGGATGAAACTTGTGGAATCCTTCCAGACTAATGTGATTTGACAAACTAAGACTCTCTGAAAGGTTGCCTTGAACACACCCAAAATTATTTTGCCCAACAAAAAGCAGGAAACAGTTTGGAGAGAACAATGCCCAAATTTCCTATATAATTGTTTATAAATGCTTGTTTTCATTTAAAGGGGGATATGCAATAGAGATTTGAGTTGGTGTGGAGCTTGGTCTATTGATACAAATTTAAGGTCAATATTTGCAGATGATATGATGTTGTACATATGTGACCCCAAAAACTCTACCAGAGAACATCTAGAGCTGATAAGTACCTTCAGTGATGTGGAAGGATACAAGATAAACTCAAAAAAATCAGTAGCCCTCCAATACACATATAATAAAGAAGCTAAGAGAGAAATTAGAGAAACATCACCTTTCACAATAGCCACAAATAACATAAAATATCTTGGGGTAACACTAACTAAAGAAGTGGAAAATGTATTTAACAAGAACTCTAAATCTTTGAAAGAAGAAATCGAAGAAGATACCAGTAAATGGAAAGATCTTTTATGCTGTTGGCTAGTAAGGATCAACATAGTAAATATGGCAATCTTATTAAAACCAGTCTATAGATTCAAAGCAATCCCCATCAAAATCCCAACACAATTCTTTACAGACCCTGAAAGAACAATAATCAACTTCATATGGAAAAACAAAAAAAAACAGAATAGTCAAAATAATCCTATACAATAAATAAACTTCTGGAAGGCATCACCATCCCTGACATCAAGCTCTATTACAGAGCTACAGTAATGAAAACAGCTTGGTATTGACAATAAAACAGCAATGTTGACCAATGGAATCAAATTGATGACCCGAATATTAATCCACACACCTATGAACACCTGATTTTGGGTAAACAAGTTAAGATTATACAATTGAAAAGAGAAAGCATCTTCAACAAATGGTGCTAGATATCAACATGTAGAAGAATAAAAATAGATCCATATCTATTGCCATTCACAAAACTCAAGTCTTACTGGATTAAAGACCTCAATATAAATCCAACCACACTGAACGTGATAAAAAAGAAACTGAAAAGTAGCCTTCAATGCCTGGGCAGAGGAGATCACTTACTAAATATAACACCAGTAGCACAGACACTAAGAACAACAATAAATAGTGGAACCTCCTGAAACTGTGAAGCTTCTGTAAAGCAAAGGACACAGTCAATAAGATAAAAGGGGAGCCTACTGACTGGGAAAGGATCCTCACCAACCCCACATCAGACAAAAGACTGATCTCCAAAATATATAAAGAACTCAAGAAATGAGACATTAAAATTCTAAATAACCCAATTAAAAATGGGTTACTAAACTAAACAGAGACTACTGAACAGAAAAATCTCAAATTGCCAAAAGATACTTATGGAAATGTTCAACATCCTTGGCTATCAGGGAAATGTAAATCAAAACAACTCTGAGATACCATATTACATCTGTCAAAATGGATAAGATAAAAAACACTAATGATAGCTTATTCTGGAGAGGATGTGGAGTAAGAGGAACACTCATCCATTGCTGGTGAAAATGCAAACTTGTACAACCACTTTGCAAACCAGTATGGTGGTTTCTCAGAAAATTGGGAATCAACCTACCACAGGATCCAGCAATATAACTCTTGGTAATATACCCAAAAGATGCTCAATTGTACTACAACAGCATTAGTTCAACTATGTTCATAGAAGCATTATTTGTAATAGCCAGAACCTGAAAACAACCTAGATGCCCCTAAACCAAAGAATAGATAAGGAAAATGTGGTACATTTACACATTAGAGTACTACTCAGAGGTAAAAAAAAAAAAATGACATCTTGAATTTTGCATGCTAATGGGTGGAATTAGAAAACACTATCCTGAGTGAGGTAACCAAGATCCCAAAAGATGAATATGGTATTTACTCACTCATAAGTGGATACTACCTATAAACAAAGGACATTGAGCCTATAGTTCATGATCCTAGAGAAACTAAGTATTAAGATGAACCTAAAGAAAAACATATATAGACCCACCTGGAAATCAGAAACAGACAAGATAACCTGACAAAATTGGGAGCATGGGGATGAGGAGCAAAGGATGAGTAGAAGGGGAAGAGGAAAGGAGAAGGAAAGGGTTGAGAAGAACTGAAGGGAATGGGATCGTTGAGATGGAGAAGGGACAGATATGTGAGCAAGAAAAAGATACGTTGATTGAGCGAGCCATTATAGGGTTATCAAGAAACCTGGTTCTAGAAAAACTCCCAGAATTCACAGGGATTTCTCCAGCAAAGACACTCAGCAATAGAGGAGAGTGTGCCTGAACTGGCATTGCCCTCTAGTCAGACTGATGATTATCTTAATTTTTACCATAGAACCTTTGGCAAACAGCAGATGAAAACAGAAGCAGAGACCCACATCAGAACACTGGACTGAACTCCCAAGGTCCAGTTGAAGAGTGAGAGGAGTGAGAATATGAGCAAAAAGGTCAAGACCATGAAGGTTTCATCCACTGAAACAGTTTACCTGAGCTAATGGGAGCTTACCAAGTCCAGCTGGACTGGGAAGGAACAAGCATAGGGCCAAACTAGTCCCTCTGATTGTGGTTGACAGTTGTATGGCTGGGACAGACTGAGGGGCCACTGGCAGTGGCACTGGGATTTATTTTTACTGCATATACTGGCTTTTTGGGATTCTATTCTCTTTGGATGTGTACCTTGGTCAGTCTAGATGTAGTAGAGAGGTCCTTGGAACTTCCTCAAAGCAATGTGCCTTAGTTTCTCTTAGAATTAGATGGGGGTAGGGTATGTGGAAGGAATGGGAGGAGAGGAGGGAGTGGGAATTTTGATTGGTATTTTTTTAAATATAATAAATTTGAAAATGATTATAAAAATTTTGTTATATGTATATTTCTGCTCTTGATTAAGGTGTTGTATTTATGCAGATCATTTAAAACTGTAATGTATAATTAAGAAATATATGAGAGTCAAACTTCTAGTCATGTTAGTTAGGTTTTCTTGATATATTTCAGTTCGGTATTCTTCAAATATTTCAGAGACCTTCAGAATATGGCATTTAAAATGGTTTAAGAACTTAGAATTTTTCATGACCATAAGACACATCTGCTCATAACAGCACCAATTACTTCAAAAGGATGATGGGCATTAAAGAGGCTCCTTAGGGAGTTGGTTAGCCATTTGGGCTGTAAACTGCTCTTTCCTGAGCTATTTGACCCACCTAAAGCAGGTGAGACAAGCCTTCAGGGTTTCTGCTTCATGAAAGAGTCTGCCAAACATTCTGCAGGACAGAAAAAGGTGACTGACAAACTGCCAATATATGAGGAACTGACTTTGAAATTTCCTGCTTCATGGAAACGAGGCCGGTTTTGCCAAGAAGACAAGCTCCAAGTGGAGTGTCTATGGTGCTCAACAATCTCTCTGGAATAGATTGGTGTTGCCAGGAGCGATTGTGTCTAGCTATAACAGAACTCTAAGTGAGATTAAATGCCATTTTCTACACAGCTCTTTGAAGTGGTTGAAGATTATCTATTTATATAGAATATACTCTCTATGTATCTAAAAAACTCGATTAGTCTAACTATAAATATGACAAACATAGATGACTATTGATCTATAATTTTTAAGACCTATCTAACCTAAAGACTAAAACAATAAAAAAACTGTGTAATAAATGAGGACAATGACCTCCAAATGTAAACAATGTACAAGTATCTTGTTCAGAGGTAGAAATGTACACTGCAATATGGTATATGATATATACACATACATATATATACACACACATACATACATACATAAACAATATATAAGTATCTTAATCAAAGGTAGAAATCTGTATATATATATATATATATATCAATACATAAAATGTTTTAAACAGAGGTAAAAGCATGCATGCATAAAATATTTAATATAATTTAACTTTGTATCCATATACAAGAATTATGTCAATGTAATTGTTCATAAACAATAACTCACTATCACCGTCCTAAACAACAGCCCTCTGCATTACCAGAAAAAGGGTCTGGTAGCTGGAAGTGGAGTCTGAAGCAGAGAGAGAGCACACGGCTATCGCTGCTTTTTCAAGCCAAGGAGACCACGCCCAAGTGGGCTGGTGTCTTAAAGGCTATTGGCTGAAGGAGCAGAAAGAGCTCCTGCAGCATTCTGATATGTAAAATCTTTTAGAGGTAGTAATTTAGGTCTGCATAAGGAATTGGAACATGGTAAACTAGACTGTAGCTAAGATCCTAAATCCTTCTCCAAGACTCAGCTGGCAAATCTGATAGATTATAAGAAAATCTCACCAAAAACATCAAACATTTCCCTACTTCATCAGTTTAAAAGCTTTAATCTTGTTTGGAATGACTTTCACGTCTCTCAACTTAAACATGTTCTTCAAGTAGACTTTGTTTCAACATGCTGTTACATCTACCCTATTTTCTTCTCCAGTCCAGGAATAAACACTCATTACTGCATTCTTTTTCCTTGATTCACTAATATATAAAACTCACTTCTCATGTTACAAAACATTGGTTGCTTGCCTAATTTATTTTTTTCTCTAATATTTTCTCAATTCAATGCAGGCGTGCTAAATCCAGCCTGAGTTATTTTTAGTAAGTATATCATAGTCTTATCAAAACTGTCTACATAGTAAAGCCATGTTTTCCAAAGTTACATTTTTATAGGATTTGATTACTTTTACTTTATGTGTATGAGTATGTTGCTTGTATGTGTATGTTTGTGTACCCTATACATGCAGTGCCAGTGAAAATGAGAGGAGAGCACTGGATTCCCTATGCCTGGAATTTCAGATTGTTGTTAATCACCATGTGGGTGCTGAAAATCAAACTCTGCAAGAGAAACAGTGCTTATCATTCCTGGGCCATCTCTCCAACCCCAATCTTTTTTTCTTTTTATGTAGAACATAATAATTTATCTGTGGTATTTATTGACATTTACATTTAAATAAATTTCAATATATGTATATGAAATGTATTAAATGTGTATATATTATACATTTGTGTATTCTTATACATTTATCTAAATATTACTTAATTCTGTATATATATACATATTTAAATTTTTATAAATAGCTATGTAGAAAAAATAATTAACTAATAATACCTTACAATATAAAACATATGTTATTCAGTTTTCAATTTCTGTATACGACCTGATAAAACAATATAAAGGAAGAAGGGTCTTTTGTCTTCACAGCTATGCACAAAGTGGCTGTTGCTTCTGGGCACATGATGAAGCAGAAGATAGTGGCAGATAAAATGTGGCAAAATGAAGTGTCTTACTTCATAATAAAGAAAGGGCAACATGTAAGAATAAAGTAGTTGAGAACAAGGAGGTGTGGAACAAGGCAAATGCTCAGCTGAATGCCCACAGGGATGAATTTCTTTCCACTAGGTTCTGCTTCCTGAAAGGTTCACCACCCTTTAGTGATGCCATCTGCTGTCATACAAGCCTTCGTGCTTTTATTTCATATCCAAATCATAGCAAATTGATAATACAAGTCAGAAATCAGATTTTATTTTGATATCATATTTTAGACAAAGCGACACACATAGAATTACTTCTGTTCTTAAAACACAATTTGAAAATAACAATTTTTTGAAAGAAAATGTCTGGTGTTATCAATACAAGAAAAACATTTTTAATTTTATATTAGTATGTATTTTCTGAATAAATATAGTGGTTTCATAATGTAACTTTTGTTCTTATAGGTTGTAATTTGAGCACATTCACTTTTTTAAAGATTTATTTATGTATTATGTATGCAGTATTCCAGCTGCTTGTATGCCTGCACACCATGAGAAGGCACCAGATCTCATTATAGATGGTTGTGAGCCACCATATGGTTTGCTGGGAATTGAACTCTAGACCTATGGAAGAAAAGACAGTGCTCTTAACCTCTGAGCCATCTCTCAAGCCTCCCTGCACCACACACTTCTTATTATCCACTGTTACCACAACTGCCCCACCCTGCCTGCATATTTCCAGTCCCCTTTCTGATTTTACCTTTATTTAATAATCTGGTTCACATATAATTTCAGAGCTGAAATTATCTTAGAACTCTGGCTTGTATATCAACAAGATCTATAGATTTTTCTCACTTTGTTTATCATAAGAGTTTATATATTTCTCTGTGTGCTTGTGTGTCTGTGTCTGTGTGCAGGTATCTGTGTTTCTGCCTGTGTGTGCATGATGTGTTCATATATATCAAAGAACAGCATTTGACAGTGATCCCTCTCCTAGGAGGGATTATCAGGTGGCAGCAATGTCTACCCACTGAACTATCTCAACATTCTGAGATTTTAAACTATTTTGGTGGTTTGCCATAACGTGAGCTTCATTTGCTTTATCAAACATGTAAAAATCCACCTGTCATGTCTCCCAGATGTCTCCAAGTATTTATTACCTATTTATAGAAGGTTTTTTTTTCTTTGTATCTCGAGCTATCTTAAACTGAGGTTCAAATTGTTTAAAGCAGATAGGTAAATGACTCCTACTACATGAAAGAAGAGTGTGGGAACTCCCTTGACACATCCTTCAGAAAACTCCCTTTTAAATTAATTACTGAGAAAAGTAAAACCATCTTCCTATCATATCCTATACTTTAAGGATGGTGCATAAATCAGACTGAAAACACATAACATCATCTTTGTGGATAAAACAATTTATTCCAATGTTTGTAAGACTCAGTGGACTGCAGTTTGAGCCTGCTGCCACAATGGGATTTCTCTAGTATTTAGGTATGAAATGAGATTTGGACAAACAAAATACTTAAATTACCAGGTCTCTACTTTCTATTGGCTCAAAGTAAATCTAAAAATTCGATTTTTTTTTTATTCTCCAGATCTTTCTGGTGACTTCAGAATTATCTTACATGCCTGGTGTCATTGTTTTGGTGTAAACCAAAGCTACCAATCTCTGTGAGACTCAAGTGTGACAACTGGTCAACCACTGAGGTTTGCAAAATGCAGAGTAGAGATAGCTAGGTGAGAAAGAAAAGGTTCCCTCTCCATATTTTATACATATGGAGAGAGGCTATACTTCTTGGCTTCTAAAATGTAGAGCAGTTTAGTGTGTTGGTTCCTAAACTAACGCAAAATGAGCATAACTCACACACCCATGCAGCTCCACCCTTGGCAACTCCATACAGTGCTAAAAGACTGGAATCATTACACAGAAACCAGGAACACTATTTTCTAGAAGTGATTATTTTCCTGATGAGCTAGTTTGCTGCTTTACTACTATGTCCCTGCACATCAACTTTTCTTGCTTTTTCCACTGTCATTGACCCTCTACTTCCAGAAAACTTTATTGTATCTAAATTGTAATCATGGACAGTCTGTATGATCTGGGAGAGCAATTCTGAACAACAGAGGGAAGTGGACAGTTCCAGAGAAATGCACCAGCTAAGCCCAGATTGGCAGGAAATGCAGTGCTGAAAAAGCAAGGACTGTTGCTTCTATCATTTGAAGAATATTATTCTAAATCTTTAGCATGCTCCGTCCTGCCATGTAAAAATTATTTTGTTAGGTTATAAATATAAAAAAATCTTACAAATTTAAAAGTTGGTACTAAGTTGGGATTCTTGCTGCATTTTGAGAATTTCATTACAATGTCATATAATTTATCAAACATTTCTAAAATGACTTGAAAATATATAAAATGAAGATGTACAAACAGATGATATTAATAGATTACAGATGAGCAGGTGGGTGTTCCACTCATATGTTACTAAATTCTTGAGACACAGACCAATTGCATGCTGTGCTTTCTCTAGCAATAACCTGGTAAATTAATAATACAATCACCTGCATAGATATACTTTTATATGTCATTCTATCTAGATAGTGGAACTTATGATTTCTTTAACACATGCAAAACTCATCATCAAATGTTACCAATGGGATTTTTAGCTATGAAACATCAATGGAATTTTGTTTCTAATAAAGCTGAAAGCTAAGTAGGTCAATAAAATAGGAAATAAAGATGGAAATATTAAACTTCATGTAGAGTGGGAAAGCAGTATGCCCACAGGGTAGCTTATGAGTAGTAGTAGTAAGTCTTCTGATGAATCTACCAATATTCACAATGAGCAATAATAAATAATAAATACTGGCTACATTCTGATTCATGGAGAAATCAAGTGTGCTTCAAAATTTCTGATCTTTATATGAGTATATACATTTACTGTTATCCAAACATTTGTAATGCTTACAAGAAAAAACAAAAATATAAATAAATAAATTAGTAGCTGTGATACACAAGTGTATATTTTTCCTGTTTTGCTTCATTCTGTCAAACATTCAAAACGCAAATTGCATAATATAGTCTTATAAAAACTGCTCATATGATCATGCAGTAAAAAGGTTCAATTGAATAAAATTCACAAAAACATGTTCTAAAGTTAAAAATAACTTAAGAAATCAAAGATTATACCTGTCACCAAGCAAGCCCTGACTCATTTTTATAAAGGCTAGATCTCACACACTTATGCGGCTTTACAGGAGTCTTGGGGCTGTCAGAGGAGCTCAGTAGGTATTAACTTCTTGCTGGGGATTTGATCATTTCTCCAACCATATGTATCTTTTTATAGCAAAGGGAGAAAAGTTTCACTGGATGCAAAAGCTCTTAAAGAAAATATCTATTCACATATTGAACATATTTCAAAGGTTTGCACGTGTGAGTCTATAAAGCAATTCTATAATAGTGGAGCTGATGAGTGCCTAAAAATAAAGCTAAAATTGATTCAGAGGTAAGAAGAGACTGCAGTTGGTGTGTCTGACCTTGAATACTAGCATTTCTAGAAAAATGCCAAACAGTTTTCATACAAGGAAGATCATTCTTCAGTCTTCCAAATTATCAACCTTATTTAGTTTGGAACAACAGAAGGTTGAAGTTTTAATATTAAATATCAATATTTTGCACTCTTTCATAAAATTAAATAAGCACAATTCTTATGTTGTTATTTAGAGCCACAGAAAGAGAATATAAAAGCTTTACAAGAATGAATAATGAATTTCTCCTTCGTGTTAAGCCCATGGATGGCAGCCCCAAAGTCCTCCTTTAATATACTTCCCATGAATCATGTAGTCTCTGGAAGTTGGCATGCCAGGCAGTCAGTGCTAATTGTCATTCCGAAGTTGACAGCTCATCCTTGTGTGAAATAAACCATACCCTATACAATGCAATTTGGAAATAACAAAGATCCTTTTATGAAACCACATCTCTTTCCTTGCCTGGCACAACTGTATTCTTCCTCCAACCAATCTACTTCTGGTTGAAGAGTCGTGTACAATGAAAGCTCGCATATAGATCTGTATAATCATGGTTTGTAAGAAATGAACAAGACCTGAAAACATTAAGTCTGACTTAATCTAATTTTACTGAAATTGAATCTATAATAGCCTGCAATTTTCACATACTACAAACTACTGTTTATTTCTTAATAATTTAAAAATGGTGAAAAACATTCTTAGACTTCAGACTGTTCAAATCTAGATAAGACTAAAATACAGCAGCTAGATGATGAAAGCATTAAGCCTAACATCCCTAAACCAGGAATATTGATTCTCCCATGTTTCCAAAAAGAAAAGAAAACCATTTGACTCACACAAGACTATAGTTGTTGTAGTGCTCTCTAACTGTTTTTACTTTGTTTTCTCTTTTCCTTTTGTGTCATAAACCTAATCCTCTCAAACTGGATCAAAATCTATGCAGAGATATTCCTTAAAAAAACATTTTGGTCCTTCCATCTTAGTCAAGTAACCATTCCCTCTTGGCTGTCTCTACTTTCAATCTTCAGTAACTTCATTTCCACAAAACCTAAACCAGTCTTCTCACAGAAGAATAAGCTTATATTTTGGTTATTTGAAACATTATTAATTAAAAAAAACCCTCAGGATTTGAAATTGGGGTTCAAACTGAAGATCTGCAAAGCAAAACAGTCAGCCACTGGCTCTTAACCTTGACCTCAGTCTGAAATGGCGATCCTGCCTTCTGGAATCTCAGAAGGAGACAGTTTGTCTGAGAAATGTTTCCTCTCATTTTATAATCCTCTCTAGGTCTGGGATTAAAGATGCGCACTACCATCATTAATAGCATGCATCACCCAGTTTCTATGGCAACTAGCGGTGCTACTCAGATTAAAGGTGTGTGTCATTATGGCTACTGAGATTCAAGGTGTGTGTGACCATAATCTTGTCTATAAGGCTAACCAGTGGGACTGTTTTACTCTCAGATCTTTGGCCATACTTTATTTATTAAAGTATAATTGAAATGCCACTATAGTTATTTGTTTAAAATGTGCTTATGACTTCAAGTCTCATACAGAAGAAAAAACTCTGAAGTCTCTACCAGATCTTAAATTAAGTATTTGTCTTATTTTTCTGCTGATTTACTGCCCTCTATTTTCCCATTCCAGGCAAAGGCAGATTCTGTTGTTTCTGGAACATTTAAGAATCACACTCACCCTGGGAGTGGTTGAGCTTACTGTTCTCTTTACTTAGAACAATTTTCCCTCATGGATCTGCATTGTTTATTCCTTAATTTCCTTATCTTGGCATTTTGTTCTAATGCACACACTTGAGAACTAGAGATATTTGTCTTCCACTGTACCTCCTTTCATTAAACCATAACCTAAATGAATAAATAAATGAATTAATAAGAGTGATTGCCAGATGAATAAGGAAGAAATGGAACTGATACCCAACAAACAGGGAATATTGTTTCGAGAAAGAGTCATTCCTTGCTATATTGTGACACTCAATATACACGATTAAATAATTTTTAAACACACAGGCTGTGGAAAAAAATCACACTTTTCTTTGAGTATCCACTTTGACTCCAGCTACCTAGTCATTTTTGTAAGTTAAGGATCTGAACCATGAAGGTTACAATTATGAAACAGATGTGTCTACTCATATGAGAAATAATTGATGACTTTATACACTCTTAAGCATAATGCCCAGCAATTTGGTCAGAGCAAACAACAAGAAATAATATTATTGAAATTCTGCTTTGTTCATCTATTACATTAACATAAATGTGGAGATCACATAAAACAATAGGAAATTTCAAAAATTCAACTTAGAGAAAACTGATTTGTTTTAATAAATGATAAGCAAGGAAATTATAGGATTAAATAATTCAACCAAGGGAATGAATATTAATGACTATAATGATACATAAATGCTCATTATATATGTATTGAATACCAATATTCAGATATTTATTCTATAATACATATTGGGTGACAATGTTCAGTCATTTATTTTGGTTATATATTTCCCAATATTCCAAGTGTAATCTAAATATTATGTCTCATCAGTGGAAAAACTAAAGCAATTGATTTTTTAAAGTTTTATTGGTGTCTTATGGGTGAAGTAAAAGAAAAGTTGAGGAAAATCATCATAACTCACTGGAGGCTCATCCCTTTTATCTTAGCATCCAGAAGGGTGAAACAGAAGAACCAGTTCAACACTCCAGAGCAAAATACTGTCTCAAAAAGTGAGCCCATCTTAAAATTATAGTCAAATGAAATGAAATGATGATACTAATGTGGCAAACTTCATGCTTTGATACCAGCACACATTGAATGATGTTCACACTACACTAAACATGTGGGCCTCCCCAAGTATTTACAATTAGTTATGATAAAGAATTTAGATTTGCTTATTATAGCTTACTGAAATATACGGTGACCATTTGTTCTATATGATCAGTTTGTTTTATAGTAGCACGTCAGAACTTTTCTTTCTCTATTAATTTCACTTTGAGACAATAAATAAATTTCCCTACTCCTTTCTCCCAATCAGACTCCCCTGTCCCAGAAAAGACCATTGTACTCTCAGGCTCTATAAGAATAATACTTTTATATCTACATATGAATGAGATCATATGACATCTTCCTCTCTACACTTTGTTCATTGCACTTAATACAGTAATCTATAGTTCCATCCACATTGTCATAAATTATATGATTTTAGTTTCTTCTAGGGTTGAATAATATTCACAGTGTTTATGTATGTTCTCTCTATCTAGTCAGCTATTGATGGACACTTAGAGTTTTTTCCCCCATTCATTGATTTCTATAATTAAAGCCATGATACAGATTTCCACCAGTCAGATCCATTTTTTAAATTTATTTTAGTGCTATTACAAAACAATGTAATATGGGCAGAACAGAAATTTACCTCTCACATTTCTAGAGTGTAGGAGAAGTGGTTTCTGGTGAGAATGTGTTCTCTGATTTATAAATAGCATTGCTCTTTATGCTCTGTGTAGTGAATTAACACAGTGAGAGGGCCACAGAAGCTCTCTGGAGTTTCACCAGGGCACTAGTGTTAACCAAAGCCTCTCAAACCCTAATGCTATCCCATCCCCTTGGGAATAAGGAACTCAACACGTGAAGTGGGGAGGGTGAGTCACAGTGCTCAGATCACAGAAATCCATTTTTATAACCCCAGCACACAGTCTTTAAAAATAGGGTATGTTTTAATTGAAACAGAATTATACCACTTTTCTCCCTCCCCTTTCTCTTTCCTGACCTTCCAAATTAAACTCCCTCAAACCCCTCCCCTGAAACTCTGCACTCTCAACTTGGTACCCCCTTTAAATGCATATAGGTAAAATGTGAAGCCGTTTTTATTCCATTTACAAACCTTACCGTATTAACAGGAATGCAAATTGATCCAGTGTGCTTGTTTTCCTTAAAGCTATTACAGCTACTTCCAAGTTGTGCATAATCAATAGTTTCCAAACTTTAGTGTGCATTAGTAGCACAGCAAGAGGCAGAAGCATAAATCTCATCAAGAATGCAAATGCTGAATTCCCTGTGAGTTCACAGCTTCTCATTCTGAATATTTGACTTAAGAAACTCCATTTTAACATTTAACCGATGTTCGTGTGATTGTCTTGCCAACTCCGCACTTTAAGAAATATTGACCTTATAATAGAAAGCATGTGTTATAAAGGAAGTTACAAAGTTTTGCCACATTATCCCTAAGTAGATTATTTTAGAAACAGAATTTTTAGGAATAAAACTCTGTTCTGTTCTCCCCCCCACCAACAGTACTATGGAGCGTGATCTTTTCTGACTTTTAATAAATTATTCTTTAATAAATATTATATTAATCAAACAATAAAGACTTTTGTATCTTGGTTGCAATTATTCTTCAAAACACACCAAAATCAGTGGTGCTTTTGAGAGCAAAAATATATAATTATCCATAACAAACCCAGAAAACCATAAATTGTGCTTTACTTTTGCTTATTATAAAGTCCATTTAGAAAGAGTTTTGTGGAAGAAGCAAAATAGCATACAAGGAGACTCAGTCTCACCTAAAATTACATTTCCCTTCCCTCCCCTCCCCTCCCCTCTTTTCTCCTCCTCTTCCCTCCCTCCCTTCCCCTCCCTCCCTTCCTTCCCCTCCCTTCCACTCCCTTCCCTTCCCTTCTCTTCTCTTCTCTTCTTTTCTTTTTTCATCTCACAGCTGACTGGAACTACATGGACTACCAGGTATTTGGGGACACAAGTGTAGCTCCAAGTGTCCAGATCATGTGTAGGGGCACTTTGACTTGTTGTTTCTTCTGACTAGTGAATAAGCAAAGAAAGAAAGAAAGGAAGCAAAAAGTTTTATGAAGCCTGGAAAGGCTGGTGATAGAAAATGAGTGTCATACTTCACCTTTGCTATTTGAGAAATAATTACTTCACTGTAATGGTTGAGAGGCCGGAATCAAATTTTACAGTCTAGATGTTCGAGAGGAAGAGGTGAGAATGACAACTAACAATGCCTGCCAGCAGTGGTTCACTACAATTTGGATTAATGCATGCTACTCTTCACAAGTAACCTGCCTTGAAGGTAATTTTCTCTTGCTAAATTATGTGAAGGCTTCGGTTAATTTTGAAAATTATTTAAAATCGTATTTTGAGAGAGAATGCAAGGAAAAAGAAAGCCACATACAATCATGATTCCTCTCATGGGAATTTTCCATGACAGCCATCTCATTGGGGAATGTCTAATGCAAACAAAGGAATAAAAATTAAACTTTCACTCATTTAATAATAGGTAAAAATTTTCCAATATAAAAATAAAGTTTGTTACTATTATAAAAACATCTTAAATTCTAAATTGTTTTGATAATAAGTGAGATCAGCCAACTTTGCAGACTGTGTTCTCTTTTCCACTATGATGTACGTGTGCATTTTTAGTTGGTGCACAATTAAAACTCATATGTATGTCTAAATTGCTCTGACTTAAACTTATAAATAAATATACAAACATGAATGGAATAATAATGTTTATTTCGGTGGAAGACCACATGAAGCGCTTGCCCTATATGTCATCATTATACATCTCAGTTGCAGTATTACTTTGTTAACTTCAGTCTTTGTAACGATGCAATTGCTTCATCTTAACATTCCTCAGAACATGACCTGTCATTCACAATCTGTGCCAGCATATATTTTGAATTACCCCAATACTGTGCCTTCTGTTAAAACTTGATTAACAATATAAGAAGGAGAGCTGGAGAGAAGGCAAGAGCTGTGGAAGCAAGAGGAACTGAATTCGAATCATCAGCACCAGGGAGGAAGTGAAGCATGGTTATACTTGCACCTATAATCTCTGCCTTGTGGGGAATGGAGACAAGAGAACTGATGTGCCTTGCTGGCCACCAGTTTACCCCTAAGTACAGTAAGGGATCTTGTCTCAAGGAAATGAGAAAGAGAGAGATATAGTGGAACCTCTGATGTCGATTTCTCTCTGGTCACTCATGCCACGGATATACATACCTGCACATGTATGTAATTACAAATCACACACTTTACTTCTCTCTGTCTCTCTCTCTGTCTCTCTGTCTCTCTCTCTCTCTCGCTCTCTCTCTCTCTTTCTCTCTGTCTCGTGTTTGTGTTTTTTTTGTCTGTCTCTATCATCTCTCTCTCTCTCTCTCTCTCTCTCTCTCTCCATATATATATATGTATATATATATATATATATATATATATATATATATAATACCAATCAGAAGAGACAAACAGTGTTGAAAAGGAGAAAGTAAATTTAACCAAGTGTTGAGAAGAACAATAAATAAAAGAACCTAGTGACACCAATTTCATCTTCATTGTACTGGCACGAGATTTAGCCTTGATTTTTCAAAGTGAATTTGGGAGCCATGACAAGAAGGAGGCATAATTAAGTGGTACTGCTCAAGATTTGATCATTCTCTTCATTCTAGTCTGTAAGGTAGTCCCAATGAAATCATTCCTACTGTCATTTCTGAAGTGATGTAATCTGCTTCTCAGATGTGAATATTCATGTTCCAGCATGTGTCATCACCATCATGGATAACTGCCCCTATTTTAGTGTAGTACACCCTCTAGGCATTCTTAGAGGTAATGACATCTATTGTCACAAATATGTGATTCAGTCAGTCCTGTTGTTCCTGGAATCCAAGATGAATAGGAAAAAAGTAAGGAGGAGTTAAGGCACCAGATACAGAGTCAGAGAGACAGATGGTGTCAGGCTAGGAATTGGTATCCTCCTTCAACTATATTCACCCCTTCTACACATAGCTACTAATTAGTAAATGTTCAATGTGATCCAATACAGAGTTATTTATGC
Organism: Myodes glareolus; assembly: GCF_982192425.1. Lineage (NCBI taxonomy): Eukaryota > Metazoa > Chordata > Mammalia > Rodentia > Cricetidae > Myodes > Myodes glareolus. The sequence goes on along the minus strand of NC_142048.1, from coordinate 15,222,906 downwards.
TTTGTGTTATGGATATTATAAAATATATAAATATTTCAATGTTATCAAATGATAATAGGGACTAGGAATACTTTTCAGAAAATTAGTAGAAGTATTAACTTGATTTAGCATTGATTTGATAAATCACATTATTCAGACTGAAGATTATCATGTGGAAGGTCATACTGATAAGATTGCATTGAATGATTGCTGAATTGATCATTCTGTCTTTGGCTGGGATCAAGCATTCAAACAAGAGCACCATGCCTTTTTTCTAATCAGTCCCTTGGTATACAATCGTGCTTTCAATTCAGATATACGTGGTATTTTCTGAGGAAAACAGTGTTTGACATCAATTACAAAGCCATTAGTTTTCCTTCTTTTACTTGGACTATTTATAAATGATAAAAATCTGCTGAGTGGGAGCTAAGGGTATGATTGGTGGTAAAAACCCTTGTACAAATATTAGGACCTAAGTTAGAATGCCAGATGCCCACATAAAAACCCAGGTAGGTATGACTTCATGTAATGTAGCCATAGCTCTGGGGGTAGATACAAGAGGATGACTGAAGTTTGCTGTTTAGTCAGACTAGCTTAACCATGATACCATGACATCAGTAAGAAGCCCTGTCTCAAGTGAACAAAGTGAGGAAATGATAGAGGAGGACAGCTGATGTCATGCTCATCTTCCTTGCACAAATGCTCATGCACAAATCTGTGCACACACCTCAGGATGCTGAATTGATGATATTTAATAGTTATTCACTAGTTTATTCATAGCAGAAATCCATTAATGGCACTCATATGCTATATATAATAATCTATAAAATGATAAAATATGGACTTTAAGTACAATAAAACCTGAAATTAAATGTCATTAATGCATTATAAGTTTTTGATATAAGTGACTAAAGTACACACTTTAATGTATCTTATAATGAGCTTTAATAATTGGGACCTAACATTTATTGAGATTTTTATTTTATTTGCCTAATAATGTTATATAACATTGTTCCATTGGTTATCAGCTGTTAAAGAACAATGAACCGAGGCACAGTTTTTACAACTATAGAGTTATGAGAAAATAGTCAACAATTTCAAAACATCTCACAGCATGTTATAAAACTTGGTCTGTGATATTGAACTTGTAACAAATGAGAACAAACTTTGAAAATGAAGGGACCTGAGTTCCTTCTACAGGAGGTACTAATACATAAAATGCTGTTGTTTCCTACTAAAGCTCTCCTACTGACTTGTTATATATAGAATTTTAACTGAAGATCAAAATATGCTTTATCTAAATAAAATTCCTAAATCTTACTTGATTAAACCATTTCACTCCACCTATAAAATGTAAGTAAAATTTCCTAGATTACAAATATTTTCCTGGAACTGAGACTGTAGTTTGGTTGTAGGTTGTTTGCCTGCATGTGTGAAGCCAAGAGATTTTTCCCTCAGAATTAGTTTACATAGTAAAAATAAGTAGAATATAAAGCAATTTAGTTAGCATTGTAGACACACAAAATAAGATATTGACCAAGAAGACACAGATTGACATAACAAAGGACTTGTAATATTACATCATTTCTGAAGTTTTGAAAACATTGCTCAGGAAATTAAGGGCAAATGCAGATCATTTATCATAAGACTGCATCAGACACGTAACAGCTGATTAACTTGAAAGCTCATATCTGAAGAGGAAAGCAGAGGTCAGGAATCACACATAGCATCAAAATGAAGTAACACCACCAACCCTATTCATAGTCATGATGCTCCCATCAGCACACATGGCTGTCATCCTTCTTGTACCTGACTCTGATAAAAGTCATCCATCAATTATTTTAGGTGTACATTCTCGAGGTGACAATCAATCACTTTGAGCACTGTATAACCCCATGTTCATAACACATTAAAATACACTTAATTTTTAATGACAATTTTTCATGTTTCCTGATTTCAAAGTGTGTTTGCTTTGTTTTGACTTTTGAGAAAGATTTTCATATAGTCAAGGCTGTTCTCAAATTCACTATAGCCTTACAAATGACATTGAGCTCCTAATAGTTCTGCCTCTACCTCTCAGATACTGGAATTGCAAGTGCAGCCACACATATCTCATTCACTTTGTCCTAATTTTGTTTTTAGAATGTGTTTATTTCTCTGATGCCTTACTCCTAGGAACTGATTAATAGATAGTCAGAATGTCTAATTTCTATCATTCAATAATTCTGCCTTTATCAACAACTTCAATAACAATTTTTAAAAAGGTGATTTTCTTGTTTATATTGCACAATGGAAATAGTAACCACTTTAGAAGCTGTCCAATCTTATAGAATGAAAGTGTATTAAACCCTAAGATGTAAAAAAGAAAAACGTATAATTTTTGATGTTTCAGATGGAAAAGCATAGGCTCTGACATATCCATTATAATTTTATCTTTTGGCATTAAATATGTGTCATGAAGAAATGATAAGATATTAATGAATGGAAGGAAGTATCATGTTTTTTAAAATTCTTCATACCTGAACAAAAACAATCATTTCTCTTTCTATTTCTATCCCACCATTGGGATAGATGGGAAGTCCTTTGGGGACTGATACTAAGTCATGTTTTCTGCACTTTAACAGCTACTGAGAAGAAGGGGCATTCTTCAGAAGTTTTAATTGTAAGGCAGAGGCATAATCAGGTGACCATGAATTCACTTTCAATGGCACAGTCAACTCACCATTCTTTGCGTGGGTGACGACAGCCACTAGCAGTAAGCAGAAGTAGTTCATAAATACATGTATATTTTCACTGTTTCCACAATCAACATGGGGAAAGAATATAGAAGAACATGTCCTTGCTGTAGAAAGTCTTACAGCCAGTGGTTTCCCGCCCACTGGAACGTGGCCTCTTATACCATATATGCTGATGTAGAGCTTGCATCCAGCCTCTTCTCTGGCCACTTTTTCTGGTTACTGGATTCGGTTTCTGTTCTCGGTTCAAGCAAAAGATTCTGATTTGTGAGTTTACCGCTAAATAAATAACCATCTATTTCTCAATTCTGAGCTAGTGTTGGATTTCTTTTAAGCATCCTTTCCCATTTGGTGCCCATGGGGTCTATGGTAGAGTCTCCCAACTCTGACCACTCAACTTGAGTAAGCTCACACTAATAATAATAATGAATAACAGAGTGAATACTTGTTATTGTTTTTTTCATTTATCTATTTAACTTTTATTGAATATGGCTGTGTAAATACAAAGAATAGCTGTCAGAGCTGTGAGAGTGCAAACATGGACTGTGAATTGCTTTACTCTGGAGTTTTTCTTCACATAGGAAGGGGGAGAAATGATAATCATCATTATGTCTGGATACCTATGTGATGTATTCTGTACTAACTAGTTTAAACTTTTCAGTTAGTATTACTATGAAGTCATTGAGCTAGTGGAATCATGGTTGCTAGATCATAGACTTCTGTGTGTGAGGGAGTGCTGCTTTCTGTTTGGCAGAACAGTTTGTTACACAAACAGTGGATGTCTATTTCTGACACAAAAAGAAAAAAGGCCAAAATTCCTATAATAACTTAAAGACATGGCCTTATTATTTGGAAAAGCTGGTGTTGATGCTTCTTAAAGTTGTGTTTATTTCTACTATTTTATTAAGTCTGAAGACGCATGTAGTCTCTTTGCCTTTTTCTCTATTAAAATTTTTCACCTCTTCCCATTTCCCTTCCCCTACCCCACTCTCCCTACACCTCCTTTTCCAGTCCAAATAGCAGTCAGGGTTCCCTGCCCTGTGGGAAGTCCAAGGTCCTCCACACTCCATTCAGGTCTAGGAAGGTGAGCATCCAAAGAGACTAGGCTCCCACAAAGCCAGTACATGCAGTAGAATCAAAACCCAGTGCCATTGTCCTTGGTTTCTCAGTCAGCCCTCATTGTAAGCCACATTCAGAGAGTCCGGTTTGATCACATGCTCCATCAGTCCCAGTCCAGCTGGCCTTGGTGAGCTCCCATTAGATCAGCCCCGCCGTCTCAGTGGGTGGGCTCACCCATCGTGTCCTGACTTCCTTGCTCATGTTTTGCCTCCTTCTGCTCCTCATATGAACCTTGGGAGCTCAGTCCAGTGCTTCAATGTGGATCTCTGTCTCTATCTCCATCCGTCGCCAGATGAAGGTTCTATGGTGATACGCAAGATATTCATCAGTGTGGCTATAGGATAGGGCCAGTTCATGCACTCTCTCCCCAGCTGCCCAAGGAACAAGCTGGGGACATCTCTTTGGACCTGGGAACCCCTCTAGAGTTCAGTCTCTTACCAACCCTAAAATAGCTACCTTAATTAAGACATCTTCTTCCCTGCTCCCATATCCACCCTTCCTCCATCCCAACTGTCCCATTCCCCAGAGATCTTCCCATCCTGCCCTTCTCACTTCTCTCTCCCCCTCTTCCCTTACCCCTACCCCACCCCCACCCTCAATCTCCCAATTTTTGCCTGGCAATCTTGTATACTTCCAATATATACAAGGATAATTATATGTTTTTCTTTGGGTTCACCTTCTTATTTAGCTTCTCTAGGATCACGAATAATAGGCTCAATGTCCTTTATTTATGGCTGGAATCCACTTATGCGTGAATACATACCATATTCCTCTTTTTGGGTCTGGCTTACCTCACTCAGGATAGTGTTTTCTATTTCCATCCATTTGGATTCAAAATTCAAGATGTCATTGTTTTTTACCACTGAGTAGTACTCTAATGTGTATATATTCCACACTTTCTTTATCCATTCTTCCATTGAGAGGCATCTAAGTTGTTTCCAGGTTCTGGCTACTACAAATATAGTTGCTATGAATATAGTTCAACAAATGCTTTTGTGGTATGATAAGGCATCTCTTGGGTATATTCCCAAGAGTGGAATTGCTGAGGGAGGTTGACTCCCAGTTTCCTGAGAAACCGCCACACTGATTTCCACAGTGGCTGCACAAGTTTGCATTCCCACCAACAATGGATGAGTGTTCCCTTCACTCCACATCCTCTCCAGCATAGGCTATCATTGGTGTTTATTTTAGCCATTCTGACAGGTGTAAGATGCTATCTCAAATTTGTTTTGATTTGCATTTCCCTGATCACTAAGGAGGTTGAGCATGTTAAGTATCTTTTGGCCATTCGCATATTGGCACAGAGTGAGGTAATTTGGTATTCCATGTGGAAGAACCTTCTAATGATAGCTTCTAGCAAGCTGAGAATTATTATAAGTAGGCAATGAGAAGGCATTCTTCTAAAGGTACAGTGAAGAAATACTCTTTTAAATAAATAACTGTAAGAGGTCATTCTTTAGGCAATAGGTAAAGCATAGAAATGTCAGACTGTAAAGACCCCATAGTCTGAATTACCTAAATAACAGCTCTTAAATTTGTTACCATTCTCCATTTTCCAGATTTCTTTTTAACAACAAATAAAGTAGAATTCTAAGGACTGGTTGATTCTTCAATATGCTGAGGATCTAGTTGCTCCTGTGCCAGCTGTTCTAAGGCCTGCACCTACTCTATTGTTAGGGACCATTACTAACCCATAAAGTTTTGTCTGTCAACCAGTTTGAAGGTAGGGTTGTTGGTACATTTGAAATAACAGTAGCTGTTGTACCCTGTTCTTGTACAACTTAAATGGATGGTGACTATCTTTTATAAAACCATCTAATTTTTTTCCAGAAACATATGTTAATCTATGGTTTATTTCTAAGAGTGTAGAAATGCTAATCTGAATAGTCCATTGCTATAACAAATCACGTCCACACAAATTAATTGCTATGTTAGCTATACATGGTTTCAATATTCCTCTGTTTTCTGGCCTTATATATTCAACCCATCTTGCACTCTACTTTACCTGAAATAAAGTTCTAATCCCCAAATATGAATATTTATTTTCTGATGAGGCCAATTTTGGATGCCAGGATTCTGATGAAATTATTGTTACATCTGCAACTGTGTCTACCAGACATTCATTAGCAATGTAATTTATTCATATTTTTAAATTTTGGTCTTTGTTCATTTATAGAAGTTTCCCAAAATACTTTATGGTTTCTCCTGACTTTTTTTTTTTGGTTGTCTCATCTATCTCTGTCCATTCTATTATCCAGAACAGCATAGTTTCTTACAATAGATATTAGATGCTTTTATTGTTTTGGGAAGGAGTTTCTACTACAATGGCAAGAAAAGACTGAATAGAATTTAGTATAGGGTTGAATTTGATATAAGGGCCTCTTAGAAGCCCCTCAAGGAGTTTCTTAATGACAAAAGATTACATTAATATTCCTCATTGACCTATTATCACCAATCCTATGCTTGCCTTTGCTATACCTCCTACATAATGCAGAATGGAGGGACTTTCTGAATGGATTATTCTTAGTAAAAAAACATTATTTATAGGAAAGCCCTGTATACAATCACTTTCAAAGTGACTTGTTTACTACAATTATAGCATTTGACATTTTGATTTTTCCTCAAATTTCTGAAAATCACCTTTTCTATCCATGTACCATCGTGTTCATGAGAATCTAAATTAATTGTATCCCAGATCCATTCCTCCAAAGGTGCTGATATTGCCTTTAAAGATCAAATTATTCTTTTGCATAAAGAATTGGCATTCTTAAAAGCCAGAGATTTAATTATAATTTGTCCATCTTCTGAATTTGGTATCATTATAATTACTGCTGAAAACAATTTTTGTATGAAATCAGCAAAGTCTTCCTTTGGGTCCTTCATAACTTAGTAAATGCCTCAATTTTCTTTCCTATTTCTCCAATTCTGTTCCAAGCATTCAAAGCTGCTGTGTGGCATAAAGCCATGGTGTTGTCATCATATCCAGACTTCCTTTCTACAGTATCATAGAATCCTTCTCCAAAAATTTGATCTTGGGAGATTTCCTTACCTCTAGTTTTAGTCTGTTGTTCAATAATCTTAGCTTCTTCTCTGAACCAGGTACTCCATTTATAATTTTGAACCTCTCTAAAACTCCATTAACTAAATTATCCCAATGTTTTTAACACTTTATTTACAAAAGGTAAATGTATACCATATGAGACCATTGTTTCCTTGACTCTATTTATATCTAACAGTGACGTAGGAGTTCAATTAGCTGTAGCAGAGCCTCTGTCATTTGGGAACTTCCTGTAAGGTTATTTGATACATTAAGATTGGTTGTCTGAAAATCTTAGGTTTTTCTTCTCTATTATTATAATGCAATGCTGAAATTTACTCTCCACTAAATTCTTCTGTCTGAATTTATATCTCTCTGTGGTTTGTTTTATTAGATTTTTCAAAGGTCTGTATCTTAGCATGTAGGTTAATCAACTTTAGTAGTGATAGGACAAAAATTATAATGCTGACAATGCTTATGATTAACATCACTTAATTCCATGTAAATTAGATATCCTCTCATTTAATCATTTAATTTTCAAACTGTCTAGCATATCATCATACAGAGACCAAAATCCCTCCATCGTAATGGTTTTTCCCATTTTTTAACATGGCAAAAAAAAACTTTCTCTTTTAACTAATTCTTCCCTTTAAGAATTCCCAATTGTTTTACCAAATCTATCAATGATGTTGATGAAGATGTGAGGCTGATTGCCGCTGCATAAAACAGTAAAACCTGACTGAATCTCAAGACAGCATCTTCCAAGTTTTGCAGCAACCTGAAAAAGTGAAAAAGGCATTCAGGGAGAGTTTGCATCCCACAGTGAAGAAAGAGAGAGAGAGAGAGAGAGAGAGAGAGAGAGAGAGAGAGAGAGAGAGAGAGAGAATAAAAAAGAAAGCCCACATGCAATCCTGTTTTGTGTTGGTAGCTAAAAGTCCGCAGGAAAAATATCTTTTTGTGAATTTGTACTCCAAATGTTAGGCGCCAAATATAACAAACATTGTCTAGCAAAATTGTCAAGCTCCAGTTGAAAACATATCACAAAGTAAAATAAAGTTTAGAATGACTGAAGTAAATCTTTGATATCAAGTCTGATTTTCAAATGCATATTAATGTCATTCATACATACACATACATGCACACCTTACACATGAACAATCACATCAGCACATACACACAATTAAACAAAGGAACATATTTTGATCACAGTATCAAGATATATATGATTATGAAGAAAGTCAGCTATGATCTTGTCACCATCATCTTTATATGCAACATTAAGAACTCAAAACAATAAGTACAAGTCATTTCATGCTTTCAGTAGAATTTGTATGCTACATCTAGGTACTTTAATGGTATATTCACACACTATACATGCATATGTCAAACATATCTGATTCAGGAAAGAATATTTTTGTAGATCAATCAATGTGTGCATTCTCTTTTTGAGCAGTCCCTATGGCGTTGTGTTTGTTGTTCACTCATGAAAGTGTTGACACATCAGAAAGAAGATAAAAATAAAAGAATCAATTCTTCACTTCTGAAATCCAAAGTCCTAGATCTAAGGGGGTAGAAATATTATAGGGCATGATAGACAGATTTATAATAGGACAAAGAAAAGAATTTCCTACTCAAAAGTTCCAACATTCAGAAAAAGACCAAGTTTTCTTACCATGGCAAGATAGAACAGCAGAGAGTCAAAACAGAGCAAAGCCAGGAGCACATAGTCTATACCACTGAGCAATTGGAGTCTTCCTTCCTCAGCCTATTTCAAATGAGACAACAGGGACAAAAATGTGAGATATCCCAAGAGGACAAGAGAAGGAATGTGCCTGTTTTCTTTTCACCTCATGCAAGCTACAGCTAGATAAACAACAGGATGTTGTTTCACTCTTAAGAATAGGGGAAAAATAGTAAATAGACAGACACCTTGGAGTCCTTGTAGTTATAGACTAGCAAAGAAAGGAGGCACGAATCTTATGTTCACATAGAATGGAAGCAGCTGAAAGACAGGCAGTATAAAGGAATGCACAATACTGAAACATCTGAGATGTAGAAAGTTGTCAAAAAAGGTGAGCTTAGATGTGGTCATCCCTGAGTTGCCCAGCAAGTGAGAACCTAGAAATGAACTAAAAAGAAAAACATAAGAGAAGAATTATGCTACTGATCCAATCTAGAGTACCCTAGAGGCTATTCAGATATGAAGACTTCCCAGAGATCATGTAGAAATAAAATCAGACCCTAACACATGAAAGAAAAATGATGTAGAACTTTGAGATAACAAAATAGTTATCAACTACCTTTGAAAAAATACACAGTTAAATTTGATTTTTAATTATAAGATGTAGCACTGTATTTTCTGTATATTTATTAATTAACTTCTGAAGTGTCAAGTATTCTAGAGAGGAGAATTTTGTCCAGGTTTTCTAAAAATTTAGTGTAAAATAATTATCTGAATCTCAGGCTAATTGGAAGTTGAAATGAACTTGGGATTTCACTTATCTTGATGTTGTCATAAAAAATAACATAATATTTAATACCTTATAAGCACATGGAGTTTTATTTATATACCTTAATTTCATAAATAATTCCAGTTTGTTGTGATTACATAACATTATGGAACCTTAAATGTCTTAGATGAGAGCCAATGATGCCCTTGGTGTTTAAGAAGTGCTTATAGAAGGAAGGCACACAGTGGGCTTTTGCTTTATTTTATGTGTGGGGCAGTCAGAGGACAATTCAAGGCATTTATTAACCAATAAAATGTGGGATATAGATACTGAAGCACAGTTGTTAGACTTGGTGACAAGCGCCAAGACAATTTGCTGGCCAAGGAGCATGCATGTCTTTAAAACCTGTACTAGATTGTTTTGTGTGTCAACTTGATACAAGCAATCGAGTCATCAGAGAAAAAGCCTCATCAGAGGAAATGGCTCCTAGCGATCCAACTGTAAGGCATTTTCTCATTTAGTGGTAGATGGACAAGGGTCCTGTCCATGGTGGCATCATCCCTGGGATGCTAGTCATTAGCTCAAAAAGAAGTTGGGAAACAAGCCAGTAAGCAGCTCCTCTCCATGGCCTTTGCATAAGCTCCTGTTTTGGGGGCTCAACCGTGTTTGACTTCCTGCCATGACTCCCTTTAACAATGAACAGCAATACTGAAGTGTAAGTCTAATACACTCTCTCCTTCCCAACTTGCTTTTGGTCACAGTGTTTTATTGCAGCAATAGAAACCCTAACTATGACAAAGCCCTTATGTCAAACTCTAAATTTCTAACAACACAATGTATTATGAATTTATCCAAGAAGTTAGGGTTCAGAATTATGATATTTATCAATGAAACAAACTCATCTTTTCATTGATGCAAAATGGAGACTAAACTTACACAGAATATAAAAAAGATGCTGACTAGACTGTGAAGGCTAAGTGGTGAAGTCACTAAGGAGTTTAAACAGGAAGTTCTACACAACAGCTGCCACTGTTCACACAAACATAATTATTTTTAATTTAATTTCAGAAAATTTAAGCATGTTTGCATAATTTAAGTCAATGGAAAGAAACCACAGTGGGTAATGTAACAGCAAAGAAGAGATTGTCTTCCAACCCAGAGAGGGACCAAAAGGTACAGTCATGCTTTTCTGAAAAGGGTTTTTCTCTTTTCTTGATCTAATAAAAACCTTAACAGCAATAGAAAGCAAATGCTATAATTGTGATTGGAGAAATTAGTTTACATCATCTGCTATTTTAACCAAGAATTGACAGTTTTGTTCGCCCTGTTCCCAACTTTCATATTTAAATAACCCATAACAATATTGCATATACTGAAACAAATTTGAGACAGGTAGATTGATAAATTTGGTCTAACAAAGGGAATTTTTTATATTGCTCTGAAAGAAAAGCTAGAGCAAAAGAGAAACCCGAATTTATGTATCTAAAAAAAATGTGTTTTGTCCTCTCTAAGCTTGGCAAGTCAAATGTGCCATGTAGTCATTGCAAAGGTTGATGTGACTTACAATGCAGGGATACAAATGTATGCTCAATAAGAACAATGAACCAGAAGTTTGGTCTTCAACCCTTCAGTAGAATATTGTGTTTTGAATGTTAGGCCAAGTTTTAAAGAGGAAAGCTGACAAACTGAAACACCTATGTAAGTGGAACTGAGCCAAATGAACGGATGCAGCTCCATAAAACAGTATTGAATCATCCTTTTCATATAAACATTGGAGGACCAGAAGTGAGTACACTACACATAATTTGTTCTTTTGTAGGTACTTATCATATGAAATACAAAGTGTGTTTCTCTGGGATTATACAGAGAAGGAAAATGAAAATTTTTTTTAAACTATGAAAAGAGCTGCTGTCTATAGCTTTTAAGCAGAATTATAGTGGATTAGTGATAAAGTAAGAAGTAGGCAATTCCCTATCTGATTACATTAGAAATAAGCTACTCTAATGTTGACTGCATTTTTACACTCAGATATCATATCTACACATTTTGTAATATGCTTTCAGTCAGCTTCACAACTGCCGTAACATTCGCATTTGAAGATTAAGAACAGTAAGTGAAAAACTGGCCCCATTGCTGCCTGAGGAAGATAATCAGCCCTCCATCTCAAATTGCTACAGTTGATTTAAGAATGAGTTTTTGAGTGTTCTCAAAGGCACGGCAAGCATGAAGGATCATCAAAGTAACTGATCCTCCAAGGGTGAAATGGTTGAATATAAAAGTTTCTAGGTAGAGAAAAAAATGTGACAATGGTTTTTCTAGCTTGGTAAAAGCAATCGGGTAAGAACTTTTGAAAGGTTTTTATTCTTCTTTTTCTTATACAAATTCCATACAAGATTTAAAAGATATACCAATTGAGTAACTTAAGAACAAGTTCTAGTTTTTCAGTCTCTAGGCTGAAATAGAAATACATTAGGAAGTTTAAAAATACTGTTTATAGTTAATACTTGCTTGGATTATAGTGGTATCTATAGCAAAGAAAAAGGAATGAGTCTGAGGAATGGCCCACAGACTGACCTGTTTTTGCCATTGCACCCCAGCAGTCATCCAGTATCAGCATCGTCAAAGACAGCACTGAAGGAACTTGCCTTGTTCCTCAAATGTAGACTTTCGTGTACTTTAAAACAGTTCCAGTGAACGGGAAGCTGAGAGGGTTGTGTTGAAGATGGTTACTAAACACTATGCTGTGTATAGTATACATTCAGAGAATTGAAGGAGCAGATGACAGCCCATAAATAAGGTATAAGAATAAGGATATATTACCTTTCATAAAGGAGGTTAAGTCTTTTAAAAGAATAAATATATAAAATTAAACATATTTAATTGAATAAAATTAGAAAAAATAATTTTAAAAGTGATAAATAATTTATATTTTTAGGATAAAATAGGTCTTGGGGGAAAATAAACATCATAGACAGCCACTACAGGTGTTCACTTATTTACTTGTTTATTTGACTTCCTTGGAGTATAGCCAAGGACGAATTATTTTGACTGATGCTTAAAGGAAAATCGACTAGTGCTTAGAGGAGCACTTGCTTAGCATGTGTTAAAACTAAATTTCTTTGAAATAAGCACACAAATGTCCTCTAAACATTCAGATATATTGGCCCCAAGATACATTGAGATGTGTATGCAGCTCTATAGTTGTTCAATTTATTATTATCATTTCAGTTGAATCAGATTTAGGAAAGTAGGAAGATGTTGTTAGTGAAATGATGCATGTTCTCTGGGAACAAACTACTGTACCATTAGTCAACTGAATGAAAAAATGGAACAACATATTTACGAGAAAGATAATTAAGGACTTGAGTCCTTTGCAAAAGTACAAGTATTCTAAACCACTGAACTAACCACTTTTGCATAATACTATATTTTTTCAAAGACTCTTTGAGAAGGGTGTCCCTGAAAGTTAGCAGGTGATTCAGGACTCTTTATTATACAGTCACAGACAATAGTTCTTCAAATATCTTTATTAAATGAACAAAGCTATCATGATTTTCTAACATATCATTTCAAGATGTGTTTAAGAGCAAATACAGTGCACAAAGTTAACATTTTCTTCAAAAATTTTGAATAAATACATTTTATTTCAAATAATTCCACAGTTTCTTTTCATGGAGCATATAAATTCTGTCCACTGATTGATATAGATATGGAAATAATCAAGAAAGACATAGGAAAGTTCTTGAGCCACTATTAACTTTTTCACTGTGCATAGACAAAGAGAAGTGGATGTAAAGATAGAGAAATTGAAAAATTACAAACGTACAGAAAATTTACACCATCTATGCATTGACTTTCTATACTGGTAATGTCATCCTTAGACATTGTATTTACAAGTATCTTTTTACTTTCTTCACATCAAATTTGTCACTGAAGTGAGGCCGACATCCTGCCCTCCTGCCTCTAGACCCTGAAGCAGAGTGATGACATATCAGATCACATGAGATTTTCATATGATTTACCTAAATCGCATCTGCCTAAAAAGTGACTAGCTTTAACATTCTTTAAAAGTTTTATAGCGACATCATATGTACCCATGTCTATAAAGAAAGTTAAATAGTTACTTCATGTGTGTTTTTCCAAACAGCTTCCTAGTGAAACCCAAACAGCAGTCAGAAATATAATCAACCACCATTAGATATACAGCTCATATCTCAAATCTACCTGTTCAGTCTTGACCCACAGTGTGAGTCTTCCTCTCATATAACCATCTCTCTTCTTCCATGTGGTGGAAGCTATCTGAAACAGTTCTTCCCTTTATGGGCCTACTCCTCCACATTCTTTTATATTATATCTAGCATAAGAGTCTATTATTTTCATTTGGAAAAGAAGAATAAATAACTAATATTATAGAGCAGCCACTAAAATCTATGGAATGTATCTTACCAAACAACAGTTTTTGTTTGCTTATAAATTAAAATTATCAAGGACAAACAGAATGGTGGGATTACAGTGCATTTTAATCGCCTCATTGGTTCTGTCAGTTTATAGAGATATCACTTCAATTCACCACGTTCTCCCCACACATATGTCATAGGTAACATCAATATTATATTTTCTTAAAAGAAAATATATTTTTGAATATATATGGATACACACATGTATACATGTAACACTGCCTTTTGTAATTATATAATTTATATCTATTCACTTACAAATGCCACATATGTATGCATCTACATGTAAGGATTACATACATATATGCATATATGTTAATGGTATCATCACAAAAGACAGTGGCACACTGGAAAATGCAACATAATAACTAACACTGGCTCTGTATGGTTGGATCACAGGCACAGAATCTTCATTGAATTCCATAATTATCAATAAACTGAACACAATAAACAACAGCTTTGCCTTGCTCTTACAATAGTAGCTAGCACTCCTGAGCCCTTTATTCAGTTTTAGAACCACATCATTGTCTATATACTACTTTTGATGTTCCCAAAAAAGGATGCACTAACTTAATTAAATGATTAGTGGGTTTATGCCCTTGTAAAGACCAAAAGCTACCTAATCTTTCTTTCAAATGATCTGCTTATAGAAGTCTACATAATAAAGGGAGAATGTGTTTCCTATGATTACCACATTTATTTGTTTCTTTATATATATATATATATATATATATATATATAGTTGTCAAATGTCTGTATATGGAAATTTATATATATTTGCATGTAGGAAGTCCTAAATAATACTTTTTTTGTAAATTTTAATTTACAAATAACATTGAATTACCTCTGAAATGAAACCATGCTCTTATGACAGATTTCTGTATTACATTCAAGGATTTAACAGAGAATCCATTAAAATATTTCAGCTCATAATAAGGTACTTTGACAAAAAGCATCAGTTAAGCAGCGATCTCCTTTAGCTTGTTATTCTCTGATGACATTAGTACTCATAAAACTGTTTTGAGCATTGATGATGCTTTCCACATTTGATAGAAGGCATCCCTTAGATTAGAATGTGGTGTCATCTGTCTAATCAAATTTCCCAGGCGATACCTAAGAGAATTCTGTTCGAAACCAGTAACAACATCAGCTGTAATCTCATTGCCTTGTGGGATTATTGTGAGAACTAATAATACAATTCTGGTAAATCATTTTAGTTCCTCGGAGATAAGTGCTCAGTAAAACAGAATAATAATGCTTTTATCTAGAGACCACACTATTCTTTGCCTGCGCAGTCCTGGTTAGGGAGGTACCAGTTACACATTGACATCTGCTACTGTGAATTGGTGTGTCCGCCAAGAATGAAGGGGAAACTTTCATAAAATACAGACTTTCATTGGTTGTA
Source organism: Myodes glareolus (assembly GCF_982192425.1). Lineage (NCBI taxonomy): Eukaryota > Metazoa > Chordata > Mammalia > Rodentia > Cricetidae > Myodes > Myodes glareolus. Next base: position 15,207,724 of record NC_142048.1, on the reverse strand, counting down.
TATGTTTAGATCGTGATTACTAGTATTCAGTAAGGAGCCTCTTCACCCAGGGAGATGTAGTATGATGCTACAAGACAATGCGATGTAATTAAGAATTTCATCTATATGAACTTTAAATTAAAATGAAGCCTTAAAACTGCTGTGTGAGACTTTGATGATAATGTTTTTATTCAATTGCCCCAGATTTGAGGAAAGCATTTAATTGATGAAACCAGTTTTATTGTCAAGCTCCTTCAATTCCTCTGATCCTATGACATCACTTTATTATTTCCAATTTTTTCTTTACCTGTAATTAGAAAGAAACCATGCTAATACCAGTTTCTGACAAAAAACAAACAAATCTTGTAGTAACAACAAAATGAGAATTATTACTAAATCACAATATGTTTCCCTCCCTAGCTAACCCATATGATAGTCCATGTGATCCATCCATAATGTGTGTTTGTGTGTGTGTGCGTGTGTGTGTGTGTGGAATATGGGAGCCCACGTGTGACTCGGTTTCCATCTAGAGTCAATTCTGACTTAAAGAAGTCATTTGAGTTCAAGTTTACCTGCTCTGATTTTTCTAGTTAGCATGAGGGTTGTAACTTCTGTGTTAGCCCATAAGAAAGAGGATTTTTGTCCAGATGAAAGATCACATTATTCTATTAAGACTTAAACTGGTGTATGCCAGCTGGAGGCACTCGCCACTAGAGATTAGAAGCTGCTTGCTGCTAGTTGAGTTCTTGAGAGAGATTATGCACCTGCTTGCACTTCCAAGGACAGTACGGGGGGGCAGTTTAGCTGACTGTACTGCCCTTTGTTCTGCCTTTTGCCTTTATTTATTATATATGCTGATTGAAAAATAAACTCAGAGCTGGTTGGTGTTTATCGTCAGTCCTCCCAGTCTATCCTGTGATTTTGTCTGCATTGTTCATTTTTCTCAATCTGCTATTTCTTTAACCTTGTGCCCTCCCCCAGCCCCAGGTACTCCCTGTTGATTTCTGATGAAGTGGGTTCCAACATTATCTACATATACATATATAGGAATATATATATACATATATATTCCTGCTTTATGATTTGGAAACAAGTATTGGGAAATAGGTATGACATGCCAATAGTTTGAATGTCATTTACTGTTATAGTACCAACATATAACACGTATGTTGGTGAGAATAGGCAATTAAATAAATCTCAATTTCAGGCTTTTAAAAACATATATAGAATAGGCCAGAGTATTTGAAAACTAACTCTTTAAGCAACTCATTGATTAAAAAGGAAAGGGAAATTTGAAAGAATTTTGAACTATAAGGAATTAATTCTTCACAGCAAAATTTGTGATTTATGTACTTAGAATTAAATGTTCAAATTGGATAGACAAATCATAGTGTACTTTATAGAATTCAAATGAATGAAACATGACATCTAGCTAACAAATATTTGAATAAGATGACTTGTTTATTCACCTGACCAAAGTACTTGGATTTCTAGACATTGGCGTATACCTCAATAAAGCCTTGGAAAAGGGCTCCAAATGCATATATTACACTTGGTAAATTCTTATGCCTTGTGATTGTAAAAGTTTGTTTGTAATACATCAGTTTGAGGCAGTTAAAACAAAATTCCCAACTTTTTGATCTGAAGGTATGTGAAGATGGGGACTCCCGCCCCCACCTTTCCTTGTCATAGTTGAGCAGTGTCCACTCATTCGGTAGATTGCACAAATCTGTGTGAAAAATCTCCGAACTTAGTTGTAAATGTTTTTTTTTCTTTCCTAAACTGTCTGGATTTATTGTAAACAAATGTATTTTATCTTGAGAAATTATTACAAGAGTGATAAACTGAACAAAAGCAACAAAGTCAATCTTAAAATGCAATTAAAAATTGCTCAACTCTAGCAGCCACAAATTAACAATAGTTTCTTTAATGATTTAATGACATAATTTATCATAAAAGCTCTGCTTCTCCTTGGGTAGTAAAGATCTTGAGAAATGTATATATTTGTACCTACATATTATATAAGCATTATACACAGGCATATGTATACGTGCTGTTTACTGTGTGTTGAGGTACTATTTTAGATGCTGTAAACTCGTGTGTGTGAGTACCTCCAGTAAAATCTATTGAAAACAGTAGCCTAGTCATGTTACACGTGTTAAGAATATGAGGTTGGTAGCCAAGCGTTGGTGGTGCATGTCTTTAATCCCAGCACTCAGGAGACAGAGGCAGGCAGAACTTTATGAATTTAAGGCCAGCCTGGTCTACAAGATCTAGTTCCAGGATAGGTTCCAAAGCTACAGAGAAACTCTGTCTTGATAAACAAAACAAACAAACAAACAAAAAGAATGTGAGGTTGGTGAAATTACAAGACACCTAATCTTTTTGAAAAAGAGATGGGAAGTCAAGAAAATAACAGAAATCAAAAAGAAATACAATAATACTGTGAAAAAACATAACTCAAAGAATGAAGAACAGGATTAAATGTCAGATACTCATAGACTCTATGAGTGGCTCTCAACCCTTTGACAAAACTCTATCTCCAAAAAAATTTATATTATGACATATAACAATAGCAAAATAGAAATAAAAATACTTTTATGGATGAGGTCACCACAACCTGAGGAACTTTATTAACTTTTTGCAGAATTAGGAAGTTTAAGAAACATTGTGAGACCTGTTTTGCCCACAGTGTATAAAGTTTTATTTTTTTTTCTAAACCTCTTTTTGTTAAAGACTATGTACTTGTGTTGGGAAGGAATGGATGAGTGAATGCAATAAGGAAAGAGACAGTAGAACATAAAATATTCATATATTATTAATAAATAAGTAATAATTGGTATATTAATTTGCAGTCTGTTACTGTCAGCCACTGGCTCTTACCTCTACCTCAATATGAAATGGCTATTCTGGCTCCAGAAATCATCAGAATAAGACTGTGTCTGAGAGCTGTCTCTTCCTGTTTTATATTCTTCACTAGGTCTGAGATTAAAAGTGTGCACCATTGTCACCCAGTTTCTATGGAAAACTAGTGGGGCTACTGGTATTAAAGATGTGTGTCAGCATTGCCTGAACTGTATGGTTGACCAGTGGGGCTGCTTTACTCTGATCCACAGGAAAGCTTTATTTATTAAAGTACAATGTAATATCACTACAATTCCCTTCTGAAGTGACTTAGGGTTTGTCAAGTTGACAATAAAAGTAAAGTATGACTATGATCTTGTGCTTTAGAAATATGTTTTTTAATAATGAAGATATAGAAATGAGATGAAATAGTTCTGAAAGAAAGTAGATTAACATACAATATTGTGGCAGGACAGATGAGTAAAATTAATTTTTAAAATGTTAGGAAGTAAAAACTATAAGAACTGATAATTAATTATAGACAAGAAAAAGATATACAAAATATATAATTGTAAAAACTGAAAGAGGATGAGAAAGTAAATGGTGGTTTTTGAAATGCACACCTGGAATCTCTCTCAGGCTACATCTGAATAAAACCTGTGAATAGATTTGTTTAATATTTTAACCCCAGAGATCAACAAAGTATCTTGTTCCAATAGTTCTCAAGAATATGTGCTGGCCAGGCAAAATTCGGGAGCATGGAGGGTGGGTAGAGGGAAGCAGAGAGGAGGAGAGAGAGGAGAGAAAGGGAGGGTTGAGGAGAGCTTGGGAGAGTGAGAAGGTTGAGATGGAGGAAGGACAGATATGGAAGTAGGGAAGAAGATACCTTAATTGAGGGAGTCACTTTTAGTGTTAGCAAGAAGCTTGGCTCTGGAGGGGTTCCGAGAAGTCCATGGGGTTGACCCCAGGTAGGACCCTGTGGAAGAGTGAGTACCTGAACTGGCCTTGTCCCATAGTCAGACTGATGACTGTCATGAATATCGCCATAGAATCTTCATCAGGCAAAAGATGGAGACAGAGACAGAGATCCACATTGGAATACTGGCCTGAGCTCCCGGGGTCCAGCTGAAGAGCAGAAGGAGGGAGAATATAAGCAAGAAAGTAAAGACCACAAGGAGTTGGCTCACCCACTGAGACTGTGTGCCTGAGCTAATGGGAGCTCACCAAATCCAGCTGAAATAGGAATGAACGAGCCAGGGATCAAACTGGACCCTCTGGATGTGGTTGATGATTAGGGCAGAATGAGGGGCCAATGATAATGTCATTGGGATTTTTCTTTACTGCATGTACTGGCTTTTGGGGATCCTATTCTCTTTGGAAGCACACCTTCCTAAGCCTGGATGTAGTGGGAAGGGCCTTGGACTTCCCACAGGGCAGTGGGAGGGAAGTGGGAATTTTGATTGGTATTATTTATAAAGTAATAAAAACAGATGGAAAAAGGAAAATGTGCTCAATGAAGGCAACTTAAAGGTAGAACATTGGGGAGTAATGTAACATATTTAGTTTTAAACTATTTAGTTTGACAGTGTAGCACTTAAGAAAGAACACTTTAATAAATTTTAAGAAGTGTCTAGCACATAAAATTTTGAAATATAAGAATCAAATCACTTGGTTATCAAAGAATTATTGTAGACATCCTCATCACCCTGACCTCCCCTTAGTATCTGCTCACTCCAGTGGATGACTAAAGACAGAATCCTACAAGTCATAAATCTACATATTCTGAACTATAGCGTTAAATCAACACACTGCTTAAAATATGTTCTAGCTTCTCATGTTGACAAATAATTATGCTGATAGATTAGAGTACAGACATCTCAGAACCCTCAAAATTTCAAGTAAGAAAGTGGAGACACAGTGTTTCTGGGTCATAACCTGCTCCCTCACCCTTAATATATATAACTTGGAACATAAAGCAAGGCCAATATACTCACATGTTAAAGGTTCAACTCCTTCCTGAAAACTTCCATCCAAACCAATATTAATATGCAAAAATGTACACATTTATTGAATGAAACATTCTCAGTAGGATGGTGGTTATCCTGGAATGCCTTCACTTTGAATTTGGTTAAATATCTAAAGTCCATTCTTCTAAGACTCTCAGATCCTGAGAGACTCAGAGTTTTGCCTAGAGAGCAGACTGGGTTCTGGAAGGTTCTCTTCCAGCCTTGGTGTGAGAAAAATGATGCTTACTATAGTAGTTCAGATAGACTATAGATGGGAAGAAAAGAAAAGACTCAGATGAGAGAGAAAGAGAGGGAGAGAGGAAAAGAATAGAGAAAAGAAAACAAAGAAGTGAGAGAGAATGAGAAGAAAACTGAAATATGACCTCGTTCTTGGAAATCTTTAACTTTCCCCACTTCATTTCTGTGAAATTATTTTCTTCTTTATTTATAAATAAATGTTAGAATATATATTACGAATAAATATTAGAGCTCTTTCTAAATAGTTCTTCTAACAGATTTGAAGTACTGTCCATTCCTGTGATAATGCAATGTATGATTAAGTAATAATTGGGGTAAGAAAATGGCTCAATGTTCAAAGTGTTGCCGCATAGGTGTGATGACCTGTTTTGAGATCCTGCAGATTCTGTAAAAGCAGAGAAACTGTGTCAGCGCATTTGTTATCACAGTATGCTGGAGACAGACACAAGGTATCTATAGAGCAAGGCAGTTAAGTATATAGAAGAGTAACACATCTGGGTCCAGTGAGAGACCCTGCTTCAATAAATGTGGTACAGAGATGGAAGAAGATAGCTGGCTTTAACACTGAATCTTTACACCCACATGGACACATTCTCACATCTGCTAGCTTTCCTCACAAATTTGCAAGGAAAAATAGAGCAAAATGATTATTAAACCATCAGAATATTCAAGAAAGAAATTAGGAATGCAAGATGAACTAAGACTACACCCTGTAATCACACCAAACGGAAAGATAGTGTCTATGAGAATGGACCTCCTCCAACACTAAAAAAAAACTAAAAAAAACCTTACTAATGTTACCAACCTTCTTTAATTAATTCTATTTCACATTGTATTAATTCTAAGTATTATAATATCACCACCAAGAATCAAATATTATACATTCTTGTTATAAAATATTCGAGCAAAATTGTTGCCTATTTTCTCAATTATCACCTTTTAAATTACTTCTGTTTTCTTTTGCTCTAAGAAAACATATTTTGGGCTTTGCTCACGGAGGAAACTTACACATGAATTCACCCTAACAAGCATCTGGGATAACCAAGGTATAAAAGGGCAGAATTCAAGAAACAAATAAGCAAACACTAGCATTTCTCAATTCCATCAAGAATTCTTTCTTGAGAACTCAACAGATGGCAAAGCATAAGACACAGAATTACCGTGGCAAAGAGTAGGGTTTTTATTCCAGTATGTTGGAAGTGCAAATACAAAAAGAAAAGAATCGAAAAGAGAAGGATCATATCACTTGGGTAAATAAACCTTTACATTTCCTGAAAACAGATGCACATAATTTTGCAGGAATTAGTGAGTTACATTAGGAGTCCTTTAGGCATAATGGGCCAAATCTCCCTTAAAACCTATAGAAAATACAAACAGTTTCATTGGAGAATTTTTGTGTTGAGGAAGTAAATTGTACAAATGGAATAAGGGGAAAGAAGTAAATTGTAAAGATGAAATGTGTGTCCTGAGACCTAATAAACTACTGACAGATAAACAAATTTATTTCAACCTAATCATGAGAGACTACACACTAAACAGCAAAGAAACAGAGAGTGGAAGTGGGTAGTCATGTCAGAAATAAGTGCATTTCAGAACAATAAAAGCCATCATTAGAATAGCATGTGCATATCACAGCCTCACCTTATAAATAGCTAATGCACAAAGAGGAGAATAAAATACAAAGCAATCCAGCTCAGAAAGAAGGGAATATTTATGAAATAAAAGAATTACCTATACATTAGGAGTAGTTGAACTCAAGATACACAGAAAGGTAAAAGATAAATGATACAGAACAGAAGCAGATAAATGGTTTAACTATACTGTCGCCATCTTCTATTTTATTGCACTCAAAAAAACTAAGTAGCACAGCAAAATGCTTTCTAACAAAACGGATTATCCATCCCCAAAGCAATGGAAGTTAATGGCCAATGTCCACAATTAACTTAAGGCCTGATATAGATGATAAGGATAAACCAACAAAAACAATATAACAGATAAAATAAAGAATTATATGCATATTTTTCTTTTAAAATTGACTCATTAAAATGTCATTTCTCATGGAAAGAATCTCTTCATTCTTTAATAAGAGCAAGTATTATTAAATATCTGGTATACTTTGCATAAGGGAAAATCAAAATTTAAAAAAATCTTCACTTAAAAGGTTACACTACAATTTGTTTCAATTCATAACAAGCATACACTTCAACATTAATGTTGAATATCTATAATATAAAAATAATAATAATATATTAAATTTTGTATTGAGTGATTAGGGTTCATTTAGTCTCATCCCCAATAGCCTATATCAATGCCTTACTTAAAAATATGTATTGCAATCCTGGTCTCCAGTGTATCAGGAGGTGGAGCCTTTGGCCTAGTTATGAGAACTGTCTTCATATCTGAATTCATGAATGAATCCCTGAAGAGATTCCTTACATCTTTCCCAGCAAAACTACAGGAAAAAAATTCACCCAGAAGGATGTCAAATCAGTTCATGAACTAAGGATCAGTCTTTTGGAGTTGAACAAGACAAACCAACAGAAGGGAAAGAGCCTGAGAGAAGGCACAAGAATCAGTGACCCATTCTTTTGATCACCCAGGAATCCCAAATATATATTTGGTGAAGGAGAGTTGTGATTTTTGGGCTTTAGTTTGTTTTGTGAGAACAAACATTAAGTTGGGTGGATAGGGAGAGGGGGAGGAGCTGGGAGGTCTTGGGGAGGAGAAAAATATGATCAAAATGTTTTTAAATATAAAAACTGTTTTAAATAAATGAAAAATAATCAGTCTTTCAACATATACACTTTGGTGTCATAATCTTTGACCTCTCTTTATGAGCAGGGCCTAGAAGACTGATACTACTGAGAGACCAGTGGCTGAGGTCAGTGCTAAAAGGTATCTTTTATGACTTGCCCATGCTGAATATTTCCTATTTAACTGAGACTTTGGAAGATGGTTAGATTGCAAGGCAGGAATCAAATATATTTAGGATGAGCACCTCAATAATTAGCAATTACACTCAAAAATAATCACTCCAATGGCGAACAACAGTGGAACCCTGATGTTCTGAACATTACCTTCAGCAGTCTGCATTCGTTAAGGATTCAACTGTTTTTGTGCTGAAAACCTGCTATTTTCCAGCACCAGAAGAGAATTCAAAGTAAGAGAACACCTTTGTGTTGCCTGAAAATGTACACATGCACATACACAAATAAATAGAGAATGGAAAAAAAACCCTTACTTTTGGTACTACATTTCCTAATAAACCTATTTCTGATGATAAGCCATCTCCAAACCCATTCAGTAACAGTTTTGAAGATTATTTTATGATTTCTTACTGCTCTTCCAGACCATATTGTGGTAGGCATTATTATACCCATGGTAATACCCAGTATGTCTTAGTTGATAAAATTCTAATTTTGTTTAAACTATCCCTCCAACTACAAACAAGATCATGACCTTGTGAATAGATGCATTTATTGTTTAATTAATATGTTTTTATTAATTTTTGAAAATTTATACAATGTGTTTTGCTCATTTCAGCATTTATGATATTTTCTCAACCCAAAGAGACTCATGAGAGAAATTAATATTAATTAACAGAAGCCACTTAAGTAGCAGATAAATGCAAGCACCTCAAAATTGGGAAGAAAGATAAAGTACACATTTTACAGAGACTTAAATAGTAAACTGCTTATCTCCTAATCTAAGCATCACTGGTAGAAGAGAGAACAGATTCAGTGAGTGACACCATTGGCCCAGACTCTCAGGACAATAATCTTTTTACTTGGAAGGACATTTACATTGGTTCTAAAACAAAGGAAGTATTTTTAACAACATAAATTAATCTCAGAACAAAGAAGGTGAGATGACTTTAGTGCAGGGCACATAAAAGGATATGAGAGTTGTGATAAAAGTGTAGGGATCAGCTCAAAGGAACTAAAGTCTAGGCTTTGGTCTGCTGCTTGCATTCTGTAGTAAATTTGAGAGCTCACTCAACAGCGGCTTCCTTTGTCTTGTATGAAAAACAGTCCATTTTATTCTTCTCACTACCTCAGAAACAATAACGTTTGCCACTTGTAAGAGAACGTTGCAACGAATGTAAATTACCCTAAAACTATCACATTATGTCTTGCACATGTTATTAACAGTTTTTATTGATTTCTGTACCAGATTATTACAGGGCCATGGTGAGAGAGGTTCTTGTCACTATTCTGTCACGAGCTGTTTTTAGATTCCAACCCGACTCTCTCAAGGGAAGCTCGGCTTTCTCATAAAAATGGAATTTCCGTGCCTGAGTTAGTCTCCTGAGAGGAAGTGCTTGCTTTTTATTATGGACATATATTGAAACAGTCTGAAAAAATTTTATTCTGAGAACAAAAGATTGAAAACTGACTTTTAAGTAAGTGCACTTTGACTTGCATGTTACAAACCTCCAAAGTTTGAATACACTGAAGTTCCACAAAGAATCCTGCTTCTGAGAGTCAGCGTCAACCAAGATTTCTGACAGGATTACTGCCCTAGTTCACACAGATACTTCCTGAAATTGCAAGTGATAGTCGTCCCTGCCACCAACTCCAGTGTGTATTCCTACTCATGGATTTTGGCTAAGGACGAAGGTGCATCATTTCCTTTAACTTTGTTTTGCACAGACAACCTTAGGATTCTCAGGATATAACTAAAAATATAATTATAATTTGCCTTGTAATTACTGTCAAATACATAAAAAATAAGCACGTTAAAATGTACTTTTATTTGAAATAGCAGTGCCTTTATTTTGAGATGGGGAAATGACTTCGGTGTTTTTCTAAAATCAACCTTTGTCAAAGAATGTTGGGAATGGGAAAGAGATGACAACACATCTAGTTCCTAGAGAAGATTGATAGCTCGAAAGCTGAATGACTCATTGCAACTCCCTATCAGGAAAGAGTGAGATGGACACCTATCCAACAGTCAGAAAAGGGGGGGGGGAATCAGAGTATTGGAGAGCTGTGGGTCAGCCCAGGATAAGGAAACCCAGTTATTCCTGAGGGCAGGGTCATCAGGTAGGAAGAGAATAAAAACAGCATCAATTGTCTAAAGTCTCTTTAAAAAAAACTGTTGACTTCATGACAAATAACTAGATTTGGGGCCACATATAATATTCTAGAAGATGGAAAACAAATATAATGGTAAACTTATGCGGAAAATTATAATCAAACCACTTCTACTTTTCGATCTTTGAGAAGAACAAATGTTATGTATGTATGCCTCCACCAGAAGACTAAACTACTTTCTACAAAACTTAGGTGCCCCAGAAAGAGAAGTTATTGACATTGTCACAGATATTTGGACACCCAGGAACGATGTCATGATAACTTAAATGAAGAAAAAGAAGAGATAAAGAGGCAAGAATGGAAGGAGAAAGAATGAATGGGATAAAAATAGCTGGGGAAAAAAAAAACTGTATTGGGTACTGTTTGCCATAGCTTGGGTATGGCTTGAATCTGTTCCCCTAACATTCCTGTCTTGAAATTGACTCTCTAGGAAGTGTTCAGGATATTTCTTAACCTAACTTCAGCAGTGAGACTTTGTAGTTAAGGCTGTAGAGGAGCCGCCATGATTGAAACCTGTCGGTATGATACTAAAGAAGAACATAGACACAATGTATGCACACTTGATCTCACTAGCCTTCTTACTGCCCTGTTCTTCCTTGACAATGAGCCAACAAAAAGACTGTCACCCAAGGCTTCAACCTCACACTTTGAGAAAAGTGAGCCAATATGAATTTTATTACCTCAAAACTTACCCAGCCTGAAGGATCATATAATTACCTATAAAAATAGATTAACACTCTGTTGGGTCCTGCCTCAGTCTATTTCATTAGGCTGATGATCTATCCCCTGGCTCATGGATGCTAGATATATCTATTTATCTTCATTTTAGGATTGTCCTGAACCAAGGAATAGCTTTAATTCTCTGATGGTTACAAACTCCACACATGATTGCAGAGAAGTCACTCTGTCCCAGTGCTCTCCTTGAGAATAGATTAAATTAATCCCCACTTAAGAGACCATCTCCTTATTTATTTCCTGTACTGAACCTGGACTTTGCCACCTCTCTTCTTTTCAGTGCACTTACTTAGCATCTTAAATCTCTCTCCTAGCTTTTGCTGCCAGAGGACTTGAATTAAGACTTTGCTTGCCCATTTAAATAGTCCGAGACCTCTACCTCTCAGATAGCTCTAGAATAAGTCCCCACGAAGTTCATCTTTAGTAACAAAAGAGAAAACTATTAAGCTGTGCCTGCTGTGCAATTGGTTCTCAGCCCTCCCACCTATGAAGTACAATGCAGAGAACAAGGTTTCAGGGATTCCCATGTGGAGAAAGTACTTTCACTGTAGGGTTTTGTTTTTTTTTTTACAGTGCATGCAGTTTGCAATGATGTAGTCTGTTCAATGTCAAGGAGGACAGTTCAGCTTGGCCAAGGAGGGAGGGAGTCCTGAGTGTGCAGGTAATAGCACCAGGGGCAATTTCTACCTTGCAAATGGGAATCATGCAAATCAAATCCAGCCATGCAAATAAGATCCGACCTATGCTGTCATGTTACAGCATTGCCGATACTAGATGTTTAAGTTAATAGTAGCAAATGGAGCTTAAATTGTTCAAATAAAAATTTCTCTCCATATAGCAAGTTAGAAGTGATCTCAGTTTTATTTTAATAAGATGGTATCCGTATAAATGATTTTCCAGTTCTTTGGTTTTAGAAGTTATCTATTCCTCACTTACTAGCGCATCAAGACCTCCCCAGTGAGCCTTGGAACAAATAAGTCAATTGTTTTTCTCATTGCATTTGCCTCTTCCATCATGGATTTCACTTCAATCTTTCTCACAGGGAAGATAAACTTCCTCTCTTGCCTTCTAACTTCACATACATTTATGAAACTGCCCACCCTTCTGCACAAGTCATGCACTCTTCTGGAAGGTCTCCTTTTGATTTATTTGATGATATGTGCTTTTATCCTACATTGGTGATATTGATTTAGATTTCTGATCTCCTAGGCTTTTGGATACTGTACACCCTTTACAGTTTGCCCCTGACATCAATCTTGCTCCTTTTCTTCTTCAGCGAATTGGTGACACCCACAGTATCTAACTCCCTGTAAATTCATAGCTGCAGTCAAATAACTCACCACGAAATGAGGCACTCACAGTGTTTCATTTAACTGCAGAGGAAACAAATACTGGTCACAGAAAGCATCTGGCCTCACTGGTCATTTGAAAGCAATGGAGAACTCCCCAGGAAGTGGATATGGGGGTGTAAGTAAGAGATATTTTATTAATAGTTTGAAATTATTAAACAGAAATTTTAAAATTCTATGAATTCAAGTCTAATTAGACATTACTCATGTTTTTACAAGATTTGATTTTGGGCGGGGAAAGCTTATACTCAAAAGACTATTTTTTCATCATATTTTTCTTGTTCCCTTGACTACTCAGTTCTGACTCCCAAACCTTCTGAAGTGGAAGTATCAATGGAGGAAAATGTCTAGAAGGCTATAGAGATGTATACAAAACTACCATTAGAGGAAACTCTAATTAAACTTTATGTTTGCCTTTATGTTTGCACTCTATGGTTGTACACAGCCCTTCAGTATGATCTTTCCTTGTATACCTACTGGACATGTCTAAAAGTACCCACCATCCCACAGCCGTCTTTCCTTGGATCACTGTCTCTGGGGCTACATAGCTTCTCCCGGACTTTGCCTACTCTCCCTATCTTTTCTGGCCTGGCTACACTCAGTTAAGTCATTGGCCAAATGCAGCTTCTTTATTCATTAATCAATAAAAGCAACAGATATGCAGAAGGACTTCCCATTAATTAGTCAATTTTTAGTTAAATAATTCATTAGTCAACTGTAACATTTAATATTTGAGAGGTAAGTGGGGATAGAAAGGAATCTATTTTCTCTCTTTGGTGGAATATTACCCTGAACAAAAAAACTTATTCTCTATGATTCAAATGGGGTTATGTGGGGTTAATTCTGAATCATATAGGTTGAAAACAAAAAGAGAAAATATCATGGTGTATATAAATATCAGAACCTCCAATTTTGGTATACAGACCAAAGAACTACAAGTTAGATTTTTAAAAAATTCTCTAGCTGTGAGATGCACAGGTAGAATTTAGAAATTCACAAGGCAGCCCTTTCTCCTGTACCATTTTCTTTAATAATTTGAGTGATTAAATATCAGGTTTTTGTGATTTCTCCAACTGAGGTCCAAACTAATGCAGATTAAGCTTGGAATCTGGTTTGCATCTTTAGTCAGCAGATTTGCTAAATGACAAAGAAGAATCTCATGAATTTATCTTCTCTTACATGTAATCACACAGTTTAGAAAGATCAATGATAAAAATCTCTTCTGTTGAAGAGAACTCAAGAGCAGAGCCAGATCAGTTTTAATTGCTGAAAGATGATCTGTCATTGCCTCCTCCAGAACACAACCATCAAATAACTTGTTCTTTGGCAAGAAAATAAATGAGAGTCAGTAATTCTGGATTGTGCTTAAATGTCAGCAATATAAATTCATCAGATTGCTACTAAGCTTTTTTTTTTTTCATTTGACTGTGTGGGTGACAGGCTTTCTGAAAGATGGCTTGACTTGACCTCAACAACAAAGAGACAAATAAACACAAGGTACACAGTTCAACCCAAGAAATGCATTGAGAACTATGATTAAGCCTCTGTGGTAACATAGATTGAACCAAATGTTAGAAATAGATGTTCCCAGTTTCATCTTCCAGTGACACATAATCTTCAGTAACACCAACCCACACACCAAATCATCCTCACAAGATCTGAAGAAGAGGGCAAGATTTTACAGTGTACATGACATTAATAATAAGCTGACAATAATAATAATATTTTTTGAGTCAGGATTGCTTGAACTCACTGTGTAGTTCAGGCTGGCTTTGAACTTGGAGATACCTGCCTCTGCTTCCCCAATGCTGCGATTAAAGGTGTGTGCCACCACACATGATAAAAATAATATTAATAAATAATAAGAAAAGACTCATATGCTAGAAGGAGAAACCTGACTGAACTAACTCGTACAAATTTTCTTTGGCCTCCATGTGTGTATTAGTACCTGCAAGTATTCACACACACACACACACACACACACACACACACACACACACACACACACACTTTTATTTGAAAGATCAGATAATGAGAATGAGAAAAACAAAAAACAAAGTGTTAGGATAACCTAAACAAAATTATTCTCAACTGTATATCAAAAAAAGAAACGAGGGCATGGAGGACATGGAAATGCATAAAGATGACATGTTTTAAATTCAGTAGGGTGTGTATGTCAAGAGACTTGGAAACAAGCTTAGGTGAAACATAGGGACACTTTGTCTTCTGTAAAGAAAATAAAGACAGGGTCTAAGGATGCACTGAATACTTCTACAATAACCACACAGAGACTATATTATTTGCAATACTGTTTGGCAAATAGCTTAAGCATATTTCTGACTAACTCTTATATTTTGAATTAACCCATTTCTACTAATCTGTGTATCACCCTGTGGCCGTGGCTTACCAGTAATAAGTAATCAGGTATAGGTGAGTTTGCCAAATCGACAAGAGGGGTGGTTCAAACAGGGAAGCAAACTATTGTATTTAGTATTTTTATGACATGTTTGACAACAGCTTTAATGATTCTACTGTATTTTACTGAGATATTTAGATTCCCAAAAATAAGGAAAATCAGTAAAACTGGCTATAAAACACATAAAATTTACAAACATTCTAGATGTGCCAGATGAAATATCAGTCTCGAATAAGTGGTAAATATGTAATTCAGTTCCTGCTGTATGACAATGACTTTAGGTTGGGTATTTCATCAATGATAGGATTTTCTTTCTCACATTTATGGAGTCTTGGGATCCAGGGTAAAGTTCCAGCCAGAGAATATTCTGGTGAGGGCTCTCTGGAAAGCTGTGCTACGCACCCACCAAGGTTGAATGAGCACTTTAGAGGTTTTTTAAAATAGGTTATTTTTATTCCTTGAGAATTTCATACAGTGTCCTTTCGTAATCTATGAAGGTTTCGCTCCTGTCACTTCCTTCCCCAACCCCACATCTCTGTCCCATCATTTTAATGGTTAGTCTTTCAACACATGAACTGAAGAAAGCTGCAAAACAATTCCCATTACAACATGTCATCACAAACAGAGTGAAATAATATACTAATACCCCCCACGTAGCACTGAATGAAGATGTGATGATATTCAATGTTGGGAATCTCCTCTCATCTGCAGTGCTTCAGAGATTGACTTTCCTCTGGGGGACTTCAGTCCAATGTCATAAAGACAATCATGACTTTTCCTTTTTGTCTCTATAAACAGAGACATGAAAAAGTATCCAAATGATTAAAACTGCTCATTTTAATGAATTAGCTTTTTGGTGCTGGAGAATTGTCTATATTCTGTCAATCATGTTTTAAATAAATGCTGATTAGCCAGGCAGGAGGTGTAGGTGGGAAAACCAGACAGGAAGTGGAAATGATGTAAGGAGAGCAGGAGAATTCTGGGGAGGGGGAAGTTGATTCCTTTCATTCCTGCCCAGATCACTGAAGCAGCAGGACGTAAGCTGCCCCACTGAAAAAGGTACTGAGCCACATGGCTAAAATAGATCAGAATAATGGGTTAATCAAGATGTGAGAGTTAGCTAATAAGTAGATTAACCTAAAAGGCCAATCAGTTTTATAACTTATAGAGATCTCTTGTGTGATTTTTCTCTGGGACTAAACAGCTGGGGGGCCGGGCAGGACAGAAAAACCCCCAACAAACAGGCCCCCTCATGTTACAGCTTTTCAGAATGATCCTTCAGTGATTTAATTTATTAAATCGGAAGCCTCCTGATTTCCGTCATGAAATGCCTGAGGTAGGAAGGTGCTCTTGAGACAGTCACAAAGGATTTGTCCTACCAGTTTGGATCTGTGATCTTATTTTAAGTTGTGTAGCTAAATGCATAATTCTTACCTCAAAAAGGGCAATAGTCTATTTTTGAGTCAAATGTTGTGGGGTATTCTTCAGAGAAGACTGCTTGGACATTGGTTTAAGCCAATAGAAAGTCTTAATTAGCTGGCTGACAGCTACACTGGGTATTTTGGATCCCTTGTAGCACCAAGTCTTTCTCAGGGTGAGCCTTTTAAGCATGCACGCACACACACACACACACACACACACATACACACACACAATACATGATCTGTGTTGACATACTTTAATTACCAAGAACAGGTAGTCAGAAGCAGAACAGATGCTATAAAACCAGGAAAATACATTTAGAGACTTTCCCAGAAGTATGAACTTCAATGAATTAGATTTTTGCTTTTTTTCTTCCCTTTCTTTTTATTTATTTATTTATTTTTATTTATTAAAAATTTTAACCTCCTCCCATTTCCCTCTCACTCCTCTTACTCCTCTCCCCCCTCCCTCTCCAGTCCTAAGAGAAATCAGGGTGCCCTGTCCAGGGGCAAGTCAAAGGGCCTCCTCCCTCCATCCAGGTCTAGGAAGGTGCGCATCCAAACAGACTAGGCTCCCAAAAAGCCAGTACATGCAGTAGAATCAAATGAATGGAAATAGAAAACACTTTACTGAGTGAGATATCCCAGAACCAAAAAGATGAATATGATATATACTCACTCATAAGTGGATGTTAGCCATAAACAAAGAATATTGAGCCTATAATTTGTGATCATAGAGAAACTAAGTAAGAAGGTTGACCCAAAGAAAAACATATAGTTATCCTCCTGGATATTGGAAGTAGTCAAGATCACCAGGCAAAAGTTGGGAGCACGGGGGTGGGGGTGGATTGGGGGGAAAGGGAGATTGGGAAAGAAAGGGGAGAAGGGGAGGATTGGGAAGAGCTTGGGGAAATGGGATGGTTGAGATGAAGGAAGGGTGGATATGGGAGTAGGGAAGAAGATATCATAATTAAGGGAGCCATTTTAGGGTTGGCAAGGGTTCTTGGCTCTAGAGGGGTTCCCAGGTGTCCAAGGGAATTTCCCCAGCAAGGTCCTTGGGCAGCAGAGGAGAGGGTTCCTGAGCTGTACTTCTCCCATAGCCACAATGATGAATATCTTGCATATCACCATAGAGCCTTCATCTGGCGATGAATGGAGAGACTGACAGAGACCCACATTGGAGCACTGGACTGAGTTCCCAAGGTCCAAATGAGGAGCAAAAGGAGGGAGAACATGAACAAGAAAGTCAGAACCACGAGGGGTGCGTTCACCCACTGAGATGGTGGGACTGATCTAATGGGAGCTCACCAAGGCCAGCTGGACTGGGACTGAACAAGCATGTGATCAAACTGGACTCTGAATGTGGCTGACAATGAGGATGGACTAAGAAGCCAATGAGATCTTTGTTTTTGTTTTGAAAGTTGGTATGTTCTACCTATTCAGTTTTATGGCCTAAATGGTACTTCTACCATGGAGTGAGTTTTATTAAGATCTGGAGAGCTATTAAGGTCTTGGGCTTATTATTAAGGTCCTGTTACACAAACAGAAGTGACCATGGCCTGAAAAGACAGATTTAGGCTACCCCAAGTCTCATATTCTGACAGGAAGCAACTTCATGAAATTTTTATATTTAGAAAACAAAGAAATGTCATAAGTAAAGGGACCTTCCAATTCATTGGTGGAAATACTAAGTAGGTATTTACACTGAAGCAGAGACATGGTGGTAATATGGTTTAGATGCTGACTGAGATTGTGACTGGTAGGAACCACCATTTATTAAGTTGTTATATTACAAAAGTTTTTTAATCTTAGTCATAGGATGTCAGGTCTGACACAAAGATGGGTTAGGTTCGGCTATATTGAGGGCTAGCACTAGCCCAAAACAGATTGTAACTAATTATAAATGAAAACTCTGGACATGAGGATAATATATTCTCCATTATCATTGAAATTCTAATGAGGCAATCAGCTTGGCAGAAAGTTCCAGTTTGAAGGTGTGACTGCTTTCTGTGAACTGTTTTTTTTTTTCCAAGTGATAGGATGAAAACAGTTTTAATGATTTGCTTAGTATAATTTCATACTAATTTTGCCTTCATTCATAATATTGTAAATTATAGACACAAGATAAGAATCTAATTAGGTAATAATTCTTTCTTTATAAGTTTAAAAGTTTTACATGACAACGAAAGTATTTGGCAATGAAAAATAACTTGGAAGCTTGATATTAACAGAAATTTTCTTCCTTTAGATGTGTAAAGTTTTGTATAATTTCCTTTATCATCTAATATCAGTTACATTTTCTCTTTGTTTTATGTATATGCTAGATTTGTTTCTGCAAGTAGTATATGTGTTTAATTAGATCAATAAAAAGAAATCATATGTACATACCTAAAAGTATTGACATGACAAGGTCAAGATCTTTTTTGCACTCTATAAAATGGCTGCACTCAGGAAGATGGGAAGTGAATGACTTGCATTTTATATTTCACTGTGAGTGAAACCAGTGGAGCAGACATTATAGACTGGACGTTGAACAACTGTGGTGAAAATGGAGGAAGAATATGAGTTATCCCAAGGATGGTGATATGTCTTCACTGCTCTGTCATTTGGGTCATTGCAGGGAACTAGTTTTCAAACAATGTCACTCTCAGAACCAAAGGAGTGACAGCTAAGACCCCATCATTTAAGAGACATGAAAACATCATGATGTTGAATATCAAACTTTTACATCTAGCCAATGTTCTGTCAGGATTTAGTAAAAGCAGCCAAATATAATTTTATCACAGAACAAACAAAATAAGGAAAACAGTTAAAGATACTTTCACTTAAGAATTGTACTACTTTTAAAAAGAAAACCCATGACTTTAAGTCAACATGTTATAGTGAAGTGTCTGTCAATGACTATTTAATTTATATAACTGAAGAGTCTAAGTTCCTAATGTAGACTATAAATAGACACCCTCATTTAATTCACAGTACATACTGAGGATGGCTATAAAGAGTGCTGGTTTCTATCTAGCAATGATGTTCTAAGATCCATAAAGCCAGAAAGCACTAAACAGAATTTTTGCTTCTTATTTACTGGGTTTCAGAATCTTATAAGTTATTCTAGCTTCACAACATATGAACACCAGTATCTCTTTCCCAACATTTTATGTTTTTAATTTTTCTTTGAAACCCAAAAGACATTGGAAAAAATAGTGCGAATTCTAATTCATCTTAATAATAAAAACCCAGAGTCAGACAGAGGGATAAATGCTAAAAGGTGAGAGAAGCAGAGCAGCCATGCATTAGTTCTTACCCCTACTGAATCCTGAGACTGAAAAGGTGACCCTGTCTCTACAAATCCTCAGCTGAACACCTTGTTCTCCTGTCCCCTCCAGCCTTACGTTCCTCTCTCAGCCCAAGTACACCATATATAAAACTTGACGATAACTCAAATCCTGTTTAATGTTCTTATTTATTCTATTCTATTCTTATTCTATTCCTTTTCTGTGTAGTGAATTCCATAGGACTAATACCTTTCCCCAGTATGAACAGAAGCCAGGTATCTACTTGATTTAACATGTATTCATAACCTTGGGTTACATACATGAGACATCTGCCTATAATCTGTGCCTAAAGTGACAAATAAACAGGACGGTAAAACACGGTTGAAGAAGACTGAGTACCTAACAAAAACAGCAGAACTAATGTTTAGTGGGAGAGCTTCAGAGGAAGCTTTCTGGTAGAAATACTACATAAACTGTGGTTTATTGCAAAAATAGGAATTACATTGACATCTTTGAAATCTGAGAGGAAGACAAGAAAGACTAATGCAAATTAGACCTTGGAGCCATGGTGTGAGAACAAGGGAGACAAAATTGAGATGAGTGTATCAGGTGACGAAGCACTCAATATGTCCCTTTTTAAAAGGAGACTTCCATTAACATCAATGAAAAGCTATTAAAAGATCCGACGCAGGAGGCCAACATGATCATAATTGCATTATGTAAATGGGGTATTAGAATGATAATTTTATGTTTATGTTTATGCTAAAGCCTCGAGATTGTAAGTATCAAATCCTCCCAGGAGTAGGCCCCCTGAGGAAGAATAGCAATGGGTTTCTCTAGCAACTGTTTTTGCTGTCCTTAGCTGACCATCCACCTGTAGGCTATAGCAGCGGGTAGAGACACTGAACATGTAGAGAGGAGGCTAATGTAGAGTTCGTGTGACACAAGTTACAACACAGTCCCTTTCACTCTGAGAAGGCTGGCTTTCCCACGGAGAACAGTCCAGACAATTTAATTTTTTGGTCTTTTTAGTCTTGGAGATGAAAGCTTGGAAAAGATAAATAATGATTATCTAGTTCTAGTGTCCAGAACCAATGACATGGAAGCCAAGGCTCAGATATAACATGTCCACAAGCTCAAGTCTTCTGAGATTTTTTTCACAACACAATGCTCAAGTAACAACCAGCAAGATGTAAAATACCCAGTCAGGAGAGATTTTTGTCCCGTTTTATCCTTTGATTTACTTTGGTCATACAAATGCTAAAAAACATGATGAGAAACTTGGCATTTTTACCCTCCTTCCTACACACTACATGGAGAGTTGGCGAGGGAAAAAAGCCCGAAATATCCTAGCTTTTTATTATGTTTTGGGAAAAGACATATTAATCATGAACTCTTTGGGGCATTTTAATATGACAGGGCAGAAGGAAGGAGACTTAGCTCCATAAAGCAGCTTGGTAGGAATAAACAGGGAACAGAAATTTGACTTGTCTCTAGTTTGTGTAGTGGTTTGTAACAGACTTGTTCAAGAAGGGAGTCTGATTGCCACAGAAAAATGGAGATTCAACTATCTTGATGCTGCTTTTTAATGTGTTCTTCTATTAAAGATCCTTATGCCTTTCTAGAGAGATGTCACTATTACCATTATATAACATCACCATTATATAATGCCCCTCTTTATCTTAGCTATTTTTCTTATATTGAAGTGTGCTGTTTGCAGTTAAGAGACTGCTGCCAGCTTTCTTTCTTGTTTCAGTATTACCATCTTACTTCTTCCTTCCCCTCAACTTGGTTTTCAAATATTTAAACTGCAGTGATAGTTCAAGCCCCAGTACTCAGAAAGCTGAGAGAGGGTAACTCTGAAATGCTGGAGGCTATCTGGAAAAAAAATGTAAGTTCTGGGAAAGCCTAAACTACAATGCAACATTCCTTCTCAGAAGAAATAGTAAGGTTTATAGTAAAACCGAACAGGAAAGTCTTGAGTTCCTACCTATCACCTCCACCTCCCAGCACAATCCTGCATGCCTAATTAATTTGTTACAAATGATGGGGCTGCCTGACCTTTCCAACAAGCAAAATCTGGTGTCACAGTGGTACCCTCAATACCAATGATGAAGCATCATTCTGACCCCAAGTCAATAATATGCTAGGGTTCAAGGTTGTTGTCTTATATCTCATAGACTTGGACAACTCTATTAGGACAGATCTCTTATCTATCACCACAGTATTGCACAGTGAAGTTCACTGTGCTAACATGCCTATGACCGCATTAATTCTTTCCTTCCCCTTGTTCTTGGTAGAGATTCTTGCCTTTTTACTGGATTTATAGTCTTGAATTTTCCAGAATGTCGTATGGTGTGTGTCCTGGTTGATTAACTGTCAAGTTAAAATAGCTTAGAGTCATCTGACAAAGAGGTCTCAATGGATGGATTACCCAAGTCACACTGGTCTGTGGGCTGTGTCTTGACTGTCAATGGAGGGTCCAGTCCACTGTGGAAACACCACTCTATGGGAACTGTAGAAGAAAGGTTATGTAAGTCAGAAAGCAGAGTTCCTCTGTGGTTTCCACTCCATGATCTGGTCTGAATTCCTAATCTGTCATCTCTCAATGATGGACTGTGACCTGCAAACTGAAATAAACCCAATCACCCACTGAGTTTCTTTATATTGTGGTATTTACCCCAATAAAACAGATAACACTAGAAGAGTGAGTATCACCTACTATGCTGCCCTTTCAGCTTAACATTGTGGCTACACAGTTTACTATTAATAGTTTTTTGTGTCTTTCATACATTAAAAAACAGGATTTGGTATAATGCCTGTACCTTTTCATCTTGAAAGGTATCTTGATTGTTTCCAAATTTGGCAATTATGATAAATCTGCCATGAAAACACATGTACAGCT
Organism: Myodes glareolus; assembly: GCF_982192425.1. NCBI lineage: Eukaryota > Metazoa > Chordata > Mammalia > Rodentia > Cricetidae > Myodes > Myodes glareolus. Next base: position 15,185,443 of record NC_142048.1, on the reverse strand, counting down.
TCTGTGCTGATGTGGTTTTGAATCATTTGAATTATTTGACAAAGTATGGTTAGCTTTTATACCAACTGGGCTGCACAATGGATTTGCGGGTGAAGACGCTTGCTGCCAAATGTTACAATATGAGTTTGAGCCCTGGAACTCACATGGTGGAAGGAAAGAACCAAGTCCTGCAAGATGTCCTCTGACTCCCACACATACTCTGTGGTGTGTGGACTTCTGATTGCACACAATCACATACAACCAAAAATTAATACAAAAAGCAAAAAAATCGTGGTAATCTTCCAAGTGTGTGTTTTGCATTTCCACAGGCAATGCAAGCATTTTGATGTCCAATATTCTTGTCTGCTTTAGTTCTGGATTTTACCCATCGTGGCAATGGCACCTCAGTGCAGTAGTTTAGTGTGTCTGTTATTTTGTTGTTTCAATTGGAATTCCAGTGGCATACTATGGAAAATGTCTTTTCGTGCATTTACTATCAGGTGAGATCTATGGTCTATGCTTATTTGGTTTGATTGTTTTTGTATTGCCAAATTTTGAAAGCTTTTTGTATATTGTAGATAAGAATTCTTCTTCAGAAAAGTCTTAGACCAATGTTTTCTACCAATTTCTTGCTTAGCTTTTTACTTTGTCAGTAATGATTTTCACAGATCATAGTTATGCAATCTGCATTACCCATTATTATTATTTTATGATTTACTAAAAGTTCCATCACCATGAGTCAGACCATTGAGGATATTTTCTGGCAACTTCTACATGTTTTGTATTTTGTGTGTGGTGTGTTGTCTTATGGGCTACTTAGGACTCTGCTGGTGAAGATCTAAGGTGTGCGTCTGAATGCATAATTTGCATAGAAAGTCACAGCTTCTTAAACATCACATGTTAGAAAGAATCGTTTCTTTATTGAAAAGCAAAGTATCCAAGCCGCTAGACAGCTGTTTCATCTAAGAAATCCTCAGACTGAAAGTGAGGTCCCGTCTCTAGTGCTAGGATTAAAGGCAGGCATCCCTACTGTCTGGCTTCAGTGATGAACTAGTCTGGCTACTGGGATTAAAGGTGTGTACCATCACTGCCTGGTCTGTATGGCTGAGCACTGTGGTGGTTTTAAGTTTTAATCTTCAGGAGAGTTTTATTCATTAAAATATAAATGAAATATCACTACATCTTTGTCTTTTATCAGGTGACTGCATTTATGTGGGACAATTATGTTCTGTTATGTTGACATGTCTATCTTTTGCCAATATCATGCCAATCTGATTATTGTGTCTTTTTAATATGTATTAGTGTCAATCCTTTTACTATTATATAGTTTCTTCATTTTTTTAATATTAAATTCCTCATCAGTTTTTCACTACCTAAAAAATAAATTCCTATACTTTATAAACTGAATTGCATTGAATCTACAGATGAATTTAGGGAGAATTTATAGCTGGCCAGTGTTGATTCTTAACTGTGAAACGGGGACATTTCTCTGTTTACCCCATACTTGAAATATTATTTATTAGGTCTTGTGGATTTTCTGTTTCTTTGTCTTCAGTCTGATTCTTTGTGCTTAGGATTTCTTTCCTGTTGACAAATATAGGTGTTTCATAATCAGTGGACTCTGAGAATCACTTTTAAAATGGTTTCCTATGTCATTGGATCAATATGTAGCAAATTTATATGATTTATATTTTTTCCTTGTGTTTGTACTTTCCCACTTTTTATAAGTCCTCTTTTGTCCTGACTTATTTGTTTTGGAGAACTGTTTTTGCTTGCTTGTCATCTTTGCTAGAGTTAACTTTTAGAATGTCTTAATGATTGCCCTGGAGTTCTAATATAACTGTAGGCAAAGGATACTATATCACTTCACAGAAGTGAAAGCATCTTTTAGAAAAATTATTTTCAATTTTATTTCCCTTTCATTATGTATGATATTGATTTTTTATTTTACATATTCAGAAATATTTTCTTATGCTGCTATTAGTATTATTCTGAATGGTTATTTTAAATCAATCAATAATAGAAAACAAAAATCGCCTTTTTCTTCTTTGACACTCTCATTTTTCTATGTATTTATGAATTTCTGATAACTTTTGTTTTCATGAAGACTTTCTTATATTTTTGTCATATTCCTTAATTGATGTTTTCTTGCGTTCTATATACACAGACTATAGTTTGTTATTAACCTTATAAAAGTTTTTTTTAATTGCTCCTTCTAATCCTTTACAGTTCTTTCTTTTTCTCCTATAGTATTTCAGGAAAGCATTTACAAAATCATGGAATCGTCTCTCCATTCTTAGATATTCCACTTATCAATTTTTCTCAGCATCTCAATTTAGGAAGCTTTGATTGAAAAATCTTCAAGTTCATTTATTCTTTCATTTGCATTCTACAATACCTGGTGAATGTATTAAAATCATCATGTCTGTTGTAGTATTCTAGCATTTGTTTTCATTAAAGATTATTTAAGTAAGTTTCATTATTTTTTAAATTCCATTTTATTCTTCCACCACAAGCATAACATTTGAGATCTTTTTTTTTACATTGAAAATTGACACAGTAGACCATACAGTGATTTGCATGTTCACTCTCTCCACAATTCTCTGGAATTTCAAAGGCAAAGTCAATTTTAACACTTATTTGCACTCCAAATTTGTTTAACTCTTGCCTAGTTTGTGTTCTTCTCCTTCAACAAAACAGCATGATGAAAAGCAACATGGCAAATAAAAGGTCTATTTCTGTTTATAGTTTATAACCATGAAGGGAAGCAAAGGCAGGAAATTAAGACAGGAACTTTGAAGCAAGAACTGAGGCAGAAGTAAGAATGCTGCTTCCTGTCTTAATCTTCTTTGCTTGTTCTTTCTTATGCAACCCATGGTCTTCTGCCCAGGAGCAACATTATGTACACTGCTGGCCAAGCTCGTGGAAGCTTTTCTCCCTTTGAGGTTCCTTTTTCTAAGATGACCCTGGCTTGTGTCAGGTTGACAGAAAAAAAAAAACCCACATCACAATTCTTAGTTTATTTCTTTCACAGCAATTTCTAATACATTTTCAAAGATGTACTCCAATGCCATGCATAAATTCATTCCCCCTGCTGAAACTCATAATATAAATGACATAGTTAAAAGGAGCTTTAGTTTGATTGCTAGTAGTATTTATGGGATACTTCCTTATAGATTGTTTGCCAGAGAAACCCCAGAGGTGCCCCAAATAATATAGTTGCCGTTACTCTTGGTTAGCCACTAGGAATCCTTCATTGCTGAAGATACCACATACTTGGATATGAACAAAGAAGTGTAGCTGGAAACAAACAACTGTACATTTCCTCCTAGCTGGCTAGTGTTCCCAATGTTACTGGAGAGCATTCATCAACTACTTTCCCAGTTATGGGCTTTTGTACACTATAATTCTGAAGGGTCAGGCTAAATGTTCCCACTGGTACAGTGATGGCATGACTTTTATGGAATGAAAAATTGTTTCTTTGCTTAGAATCGAGACCTGACCCATGGTACTGGAAACACACACATTATTGTAAACCTGGACAAAAGTCAATGGCCCACGAGATCACAAGCCCAAGGGGTGATTGCACTACTGATGTTTTGTTAAATGGATGTGTAGCTAAACTGCCTGCTAAATGAGTGAGTATGTTCGTGTGTGTGTGTGTGTGTGTGTATGTGTGTGTGTTTATACTCACTGAACAGTTATACTCTCAGTCTTTATCAGAGAAGCTTCTTTTTGCAGAGGATGGTAGTTGATATAAAGATTCATAACTGGTGAGAAGGCTGAGACTAAATGGCTGTTCAGCGCTTTGCCCTAAACTAGATGTCTCCATCTTTTCCTTCAAGATTATCACATAAACTACACAGGGAGGGTCGAGAGGAGCTCTGTGATACTGTCTCTGGATGTAGCAGGGCTGTTGTGAGGGCTACAGATGTGGCCCCCAGCACAAGTTCTGCAGATATAAGAAAGAAGACAGAGCACAGAATGGGGAGTAGATGTGGGGGGACAGGGAGAATAACACAAGTGGAAGAGGGATAGGGGTGAAAATGAGGGTGAATTTATTAAAGAAGACATTCCACACACACCTTGTAATTGATGCACCTTTGTGTATCAATCGGCAAATTGATAGCCAAAGCTCGATATTTAAATGTGTAAGCAGATGTATATATACTGCATGGGTTGCATGCATTTGGGTACTAAAAGTTATTACCTCTGGGCTGTGGTTGCTTATGACTTTAATTCAAGTGCTCAGGAGGCAGAAGTAGATGGATCTCTCACTTTGAGCCCAGCCTGATCTACAAAGTGAGTTTCAGGCTACACAAGAAAATCTGACACAAGAAAAGGTAACTAGAGAAAATTTTTCCTTTTATTTTTACTTAAAATATAATTGCAACATTTCTTTCCCTTCCCTTTCCTACCTCTAATCCTCTCATATCACCTAATTTCTTTAATATTCATTAACTCTTTATCTCTGTCTAGTAAGGATTTATATAAATGCATAAAACATATGTAAATATGTACATCCATAAAATATAAATATGACCTGTTGAGTTTCTTTAATGTTGCTTGTATGTATATGACTTAAGAGCTGACAACTTGGTATTGGATAATCTATTGGCCTTGCTCCTAGCAAAGACTAATTTTGTCTCTCTAAGCTTTCATGATCGCCTGTAGTTATTTATTCAGGGGGTGGAAGTCCACAAAATTTCCTTGATCCATGTTATTGTGTCAATTAGTGTTGTCATTGTTTGGGTCCTGTGTAGGCAGCTGTACAGTTACCGTTCCTCGAGTGTGGTTTCCCTGTCCTTGCTAGGAAACAATCTCATATCAGGCCTCCGTTCCTCATCCCTAACGTTCCCTGAGTCTTCTGTGCAGAAACTATGTTGTAGATGGAGTCCTTGGGACTAAGTTCCCTACCATTACTTATTTTGACCAGTTGAGGTTTTCTGTACTCTGCTATGAAGAAAAACTTCTTCGATAATGTGTGAGACCTTCACTTAGCTGTGATTGTAAGGATAAGGATGTAGAATTCAGTTAGGAATTATGCAGGCCTAATAAAGCTATGGCAGTGGTTCTCCTCTAAGATACATGACCACACTGGCTCCAGACAGTCTCCAATACTATACATTAGGTCCTTCCTCTTGAGTAGACCTTAAGTACAGTTCCACAATTGGCAGTTTTGCCAAGGTATGGCAGCTCCTGCTGTGCAGTCAGGGATGTCTTACTGTGATGGTCATTGTGGTTCCTTGTCATTGTACTGTTTTCCTCCCTTGGGAGCTTGCTTAAGTGTCTTCTACTGTTCTGAAAGCTAGTCAGGGAGAAGACTTTAAGACCAAGTCTTCAGAGTGATGTATCTCTGAATTTTAAAAAGCAATTTTTTTTAAAAAAAAAGGTATTTTCTTTTGTGGCTCATGGTTTCAAAGGGTTTATGCATCATGACCAGGTATGGTGGATTACAGAAACTCACATCAGACAGTCAGGAAACAAAGAGGAGTGTCCATTTTCCCTTTTGTTACATATTGTCCTAATCCTCCAAGATGGCACTGCTCACATTCAGGGTAATTTTGCTTCTCATTTAACTCTCTGAAAATGCTCTCAAAAACATGCCCAAGGGTGTGCTTTAGCAATCTCCCAGGTCTTTTTAGTTAAATCAAGTTGACAATTGTGATTAAACTTCAGAATTTATGAGTTTGATTAAGAGATTTGGCAATGGGTAGTGCCATTAGGAAAGAAGCCTCCAGTCTCTCTGTGGACTGGGCTCAGATCTGAGCTTGACTTTGTGTTTGGGTGAGTATGGGATTGCCTCTCCAGTGCAGATCCTCTCATGGGTGACTTAGAGAGCGATAATTTTTCCTTATTTTTCTGCTTGAATTAGTAATAAGCTATTTACACAGTAGATAGATGGCACAAGTAGGAAATGAAATTGGTTTTGGTTTGTCATAGAAATCTTGGGCGAGTTGTCATGCTGCCCTGAATAATCTAAAATTAGATAATCAGATAGACGCCCAGGTCGCCCTGCAGTGCTGGCTACCCCCTCCCGCCTGCCATCCCAGCTCCCATCCAGATCCTTCATCTGGCGAAGGACGGCGATACAGAGGGAGACCCACATTGGAGCACCGGACTGAGCCCCCCAAGGTCCAAATGAGGAGCAGAAGGAGGAAGAACATGAAAAAGGAAATCAGGACTGCGAGGGATGCTATCACCCACTAATACAAGGGGACTGATCTAATGAGAGTTTACCAAGGCCAGTTGGACTGGGACTGAACGAGGACGTGATCTAACCAGATTCTCGGAATTTGGCCGGATTCTCTGAATGTGGCTGGCCAGAAGTCTTTCTGAAAAGCCATTGACTATGATACTGGGACTTGTTTCCTCTGCATATACTGGATTTTTGGTATCCAGCCTGTTTGGATACTCACCTTCCTGGACCTGGAGGGAGGGAGGAGGAACTTGAACTTCCCACAGGGCAGGAAACCCTGACTGCCCTAAGGGATGAAGAGGGAGGAGGAGAGGGAGTGGGGGGAGTGGGAGGGTGTTGGGAAGAGTGGCGGAAATGGAAACTTTTATAATTTAATAAAATTTACTTTCAAAAAAAAAACTTAAGAAAACATGAAAAAAAATATAATTAGATAATCAGTTTGAATTGCTGGTGGGAAGAGGCACAGGATGTGGCACCCATTATTCATTTGTTGCTCATATTATTTGTTTTTCTCCAGTGTCCATCCGATATTTGGGCTTTCTCCTGCTGTGTTGTTGTTCAGAAGTTCTACTTATGGTTCCGTTTATTTGAAGGCAAGTTGTGAAGGCACATGCCTGTAATCCTAGAATGTGGGAATCAGTAACCAAAGCCTCATCACAAATTCAAAGTCAGTATTGTCCATGTAGCAAGTGCCAGACCAGTCAGACCTACATACTTAGATCATGTTTCAAAAAACAGAGAGGAAGGAAGGGAGGGATGGATAGAGGTGGAGCAGGAAGGAATATAAATTAATTCAAAGAGACCACTTGTATACACTTACAAGAAATTTCAATGTCACAATATAGCATTATCATCATTCATGCCAATGGTAGTTATGTTCAGTTTTCAGACTGCTGTGGTTCTGAGTCTGTATTCCTAAAACTGATTATGAAGAACAGTTTATTCCTCTACAGTTTGCTCTGGGTATTTCTGACTGGAAAATAGGTGCACTACATAATTGTTAGTGGTGTTGACAATGGTGACAAATCTGGGTACGTATGGTTAAAGAAAATGCTTTCACATTTTAGCATGGCAAGGTCTCTATTCTTCTTTGTCCCTGGACCGTTCTGTGCTCAGAATGATCACTGTGACAGTTTTAACCTCAAATTTCTAGAGCCTGAATAGATGGTCAATTTTATCATATACAATTTTGAATCATTTGACAAAAAAAGAGTACTTCTTTTTCTCATGTGATTTCATTTTGTCTTCATTTTAACATACAATCATCACTAACTTTATCATACCTATTTTTTTTTTGAGGAATCAGGCTAACCTGACCATTTTCTCAAAGTAAGAAATTGGATAATAGTGATTATCACTTCAAAATCTTTCACCCACTTTCTAGGGATTAAGTCAAAGCTTTACTCTATAAGCTCCTGAAAAAAAAATGAAAAAAAAACCTGACTTTAGCCTCACTTTCTAGTTTAACCTGCTCCTTCTCTGTCCCTTGCCCCCAGGCTATTCTCTGAATGTACAAAGTTCTTTGCATCTCTGCTTCAAAGTTTTGTACAACTTCTCTCTTTAAGAAGTGCTTGCCCTATATTTCTTCTGTTCTAGGTTGACTTGTCCTTTCTGCCTCCAATGTTGTTTCCTTGACCTCGTTTCTCAGGGTGCAACCAAGATGATCTTGGAAAATGCAAAATGATTGTGCCATTCAGTACAGAAATACTTAAATAGATGAATTTAATTTTTAAAAATGTAATGCACAATACTTTCCCCTTTTCTGGATCCACCTCTATTTAGGTTTGCCTATTGTTGCCATTCCTTTCTTCCTGTTTTCTCATCTCAAGTAGCCGCTCTTCTTCACTCCAGATTTTTAAGGATAAGACAATTTCTATTTAATCCAGTCCTTTGATTTATGGCTGGATTAAGTAAAAGATCGTTCAAAAATAAAAGATCACTCACTCTAATGTGAATTTCAGATAAGTAACAAATATCTATTAAAATATGAAGACATACTTAGTAATTGATTGCCTTAAATTCATCTGACTTCTTGTATTAATATTATCTAAATGCAGCAGTTTGTCTCAGATTACAGCTGAGTCTCATTGCAGAACACAGTCAATGTAATCACCTCACTTCTTGATATTAAAGGTACACATTGGAAGAAATGAAATGCTTTCTTATCTATTTCTTCTACTTGATAGTTTGCTTTTGGGGACTAGAGCTAAGTATCTCTCAGTGTTTTGTCTACAGAATATGATAGGACTTAGTGCCAGGAATATAGATATCACTGAAAGAAGTCTTACTAGATAAAGGAATGAAGTATAAAAAAAAAAACATGAGAATGGATGTATCAGCAACACTTTCAAGTGTCTTTTCAGTAACACTTTCCTTCAATCTTCTAGAGTAAACCCACTAGGCAGTTTTGTCTGATTTCCTAGCACCTTTTCTGTGTATTTGTTTTCTAGCTCTTGTACTGTACACACCACACACAGTGGTTAGTGAAATCTGTTTGCTTGTGTTCCTGTACTCCTTCCCTGATGCACTCTGGGCAGGAGAGATCGAGGCATCATCATCTCACTGTTGACTTTTGCCTTCTTTCACACTGACTTGCTAATCCCTGCTAAGTACTGAACAATATTATAATATTATACTAGGGAAGGTTCTTGCAGGACAGTTTTTTTTAAAAAAAGGTAGTGTTAGTTGAATATAATCTGTGATTACTGATGAATTTGCTTTTCAGTTGTGATAAGAGTATGGTGCCTACCAGGTTATTTTTGTAAAGTGACTTGTGCAAATTTGAGCATGATTTCAAGAAAGAACACAAACTGAACATAATCCAAAGAAGGGCCCCAAATAATCATGCCCAATCCATTCCAAGTCGCATGCTGTGATCTAAGTGCCTGCTCTCAAGTAAATTGCATGACAGTCCTTATGAAATGGACGCTAATCTCTTCATAACTAGGTGTTAAATGTAAGAAAATTAGGCATAGCTATATCTCTAAGGTCCTATATCAATAAATAATAAGAAACAGCTAAGTTCTTGCTCCTTAAAAGTCTCCACATTACATTGTATGACAAATGGTTGAAGGAACAGAGCTTGTTCTACAAGGAAAGATAAAGTTCTGCCCTGTAATTTGACAGAAGGCTTTGTGTACTTCTGAAAAACTCAGTTGAGGTCTGTGAGGATATATTTGGATAAATAAGAATGGGGTTTTCTGGATACCTAAAGTTTTTAAGTGTAAATAACTGATTAAAAATGGAATAAATGTATTAGTGTTGTAATTGGTTTGAGCCTCTCCTAAAAATTGCTCCCTATATTCCCAGAAGCCATAGGAAGTGGTGCAGGATGGAAAATATGTGCAGGTAGTTTACCTTAGGGGGATACATTTTTCAGACTTACAGATGAGAAACAGTCAGGCTATTTGGTACTTTAAGGATGTTAGATTTAATGATTATATCTGCCATGTGTTCCCTGGTTGAAACTTTAGATACTCTTGTAGTTTCCCATAGTGCTGGAAGAATCTGGAAAAAGATGACATTTTCAGGCGTATAGCACTTCAAATCTCTGATGTAAAGACTTAAATATCCCCTGTTGGCCTTTCTGTTTCACTGTTTGCAATAACTATCTAAAAGGATCCTTTATCAATGTGAAGTAAGCCTCCTATTGTTCTGCAGGGAAATTTTCAAATAGCTATTAACTTTAATGAGGAAATTTAGAATAAGGAGGGAAGTGGGTCATCTAGACTTCGACACAGCTCAGTAGAGCTGAGGCAGAACTCTGAATTTACAGATTGTTCATTTTATGAGGGAGAGAAATGTCTTTGCTCTATGGAGATTTGCATAATCTTCTGACCTAAAGGAGCTGCTGTCATGTTTGTTTGTGGTAGTCCATTGACAGGATATATGAAGGAATATTCTAGAAGGTTCTAGAAGGAAATTGTGTTAGGCTGACATAATTGGAGGACGCCAAGCATGAATAACCATATAAAGATGAAAACGCTAACCAGAAAGTAGTCAGATCTTATCACAGTGGACTATTTTGTTCTGAGTAATTTTGCTAGTGAAGGGTCTGAGTAAGAGTCTGCGCATATGTCTGGATTTCTCACAATGAGGAGTGTTATTGTCCACTACCCGTGACCACATAGTGAAACAAATCTAGGCAGGGCCTTTTTCTTAAATTCCAAACATTCGGACATGTTTCTGAAACAGATGCCAGATGAAACTTTGCCCGGTAAGTCACAGCCACGTGGTGATACACAGATTAATAGAAATGGGTGAATTTAAAATATAAGAGTTAGCCATAATATACGTAAGCTATTGACCAAACAGTATTGCAAATCTAGTTTCTGTATGGTTATTTCAGGCCTGGGCAGCCGGGAACAAACAAGTGGCATCCTACTACAAATTAATAAATGGGATCTCCTGAAATTGAAAAACTACTGTAAAGCATAGAACACAGTCAATAAGAAAAAATTAGACAGCCTACAGAATTAGAAAGATCTTCATCAACACCACATTTAACAGAGGGCTGATCTCCAAAGTATATAAAGAACTCAAAAAGCTAGACATCAAAATACCAAAGAATTAAATTAAAAGAGAGGGTGCATATCTAAACAGAGATTTATCAACAGAAGAATCTCAAATAGCTGATATACACTTAAAGAATTGTTCTACATATTTAGGTATCAGGGAAATGCAAATAAAAACAACTCAGAGATACCATCTTACACCTTACTGAATGGCTAAGATCAAAAACATTAATGACATCCTATTTTGGAAAGGATGTGGAGTAAGAGGAACACTCTTTCACTACTGATGTGAATGCAAACCTGTATAGCCACTTTGGAAATCAGTGTGGCAGTTTCTCAGAAAATTAGGAATCAATCTACCTCAAAACCAAGCTATACTAATTTTGGGCATAGACCCAAATGATACTCATTCATACAACAAGGACATTTGCTTAACTAATAGCTAGAAACTGAAGACAACCTAGAAGCCCCTCAATCAAAGAATGGGTATAGAAAATGTGGTAAATTTACACAATGGAGTATCACTCAGTGGCAAAAAATAAAATAAAATAAAAATAAAAAATAAATGACATCATAAAATTTGCAAGAAAATGGATGAAACTAGAAAAAAAAATCGTGAGTGAGGCAAACCAGATCCAGAAAGACAAACATGGTATTTACTCACTCATAAGCAGATATAAGCTACAATCCACAGTCCAAGAGTGGCTAGGTAACAAGGAGGACCCAAAGAAGGGTACATGGATTTCCCTGGCAAGGGGTAAAAGAGATATCCTAGGTAAGCTATGGCAAGCAGGGTGGAAGATTAAGAACAGGAGGGATCTGGTTGGTCAGGTTTGGGTTAGGATGGAGCAGGAGCAATGAAAGAGATATCTTTCTGGGCTGGGAGAATTTTTGGTTAGAGAGATACTAGGGAAACTCACAGGAATACACAAGGATGACCCTAGCTAAAACTCCTAGAAACAGTGGAAAGAGTACCTGAACTGGCCTTCTGCTGTAATCAGATTATCATCAGAGAGATTGCATCCAGTAACTGATGGAAACAGATGCAGAGATTGACAGGCAAGCACCAGGCCGAGTTCAGGGAGTCCTTCCAAAGAAATGGAGGAGGAATTGTTTGAATCAAACGGGTTCATATAAAAGAAGGGCATATGAAGGGGGAACCTAGAAACAGTTGACCTGAGCTTGGAGGAGCACACAGACTATGGACCGACTGCTAGGGGCCGGCATGGGACTTACCTAGACCCTCCGCATGTGTGTGGCAGCTGTGCAGTTTGTTCTGTCTGTGGAGTTCCTAACACTGGAATCAGGGCCTTGTTCTTGGCATTTGAGCTGGATTTGGGGACCCTATTTCCTCTGCTGGGTTGCCTGGCTCAGCCTTGTTGCAAGGAGAGGAGATTGGTCCTGCCTTAACTTGATATGCCAGGCTTTGTTGATGCCCATGGGAGCCCAGTACCTTTCTGAATCGAGAAAGAGGAGGAGCAAATGAGGTGGGAGGAGGGTAGATGGGAGGTGAGGAGAGAGAACAAAAGGAGAGGACAGAGGAGAAACTATGGTCCGTATGTAATGTAAATGAAAAATTTTAACAAAAAAAGAATACAATAATGTGTTTCAAAAATAAAGGAAGGAAGGAAGATGCTCAATACCAGATTATCATTTTAAATATCATTTCAAAAATGTTTAATAGTTAAATATCTTCAAAATAATGAATAATCAATTGTATCTTCAGTATATTAGTCCAAGCCAACTTTCAAAATCCCATCATCTCTACAGTCAAATGCAAACAACTCTTGATTAACTAATTCTTTTAAAGTATATAAATACGATGGGCTCTTTCAATGACATTTGTGCTGTACACACATACACTGTTTTACTGAACATAATAGTAATAATTTCAGTGATTCAGTATTTCGAAACAGGGACCGGAAAAGGCTGAGCTTCACTCCTTTTCCACGTGGCAGATTATGCATTATGCACAGTTGGACAAATCACTAAAGTTCTCAAATGCCTGAAACAGTGCTCTTATCTCACTGCGGGTCCAGCATTGAGCATGAGACAAGCAGCATTCTGCACAGTAGGCATCTACAAATCATGTGTGGGTTTAATCAGTTAAATATGGAGTTAAACTGCAAGTGCCGGAGACGGAATTATGAGCTGCATTTAAATTAACTCCAATACCCACAGAAAAGTTTCTTTTTGGAAGTCTCCAATCTTTCAATTCAGGCCTCGAAAAAGAGGAATTTTATGATATTTTCTTTATCCTGATTCATTTTCCTGTTCCAAAAACTATCTTCTCTATGAATTATTATTAATTATCTGCAAATCTCGATTGAAATTTCTTTGTGGTAAATTTTAAAATGTATTTGTGATTTTTCCCCCTCTCTATTATTAGAGAATTTTAGATCAGGTGCTTATTGTCTTGCTAAACAATAGTGAACCCATCTGCAGAAAACAATGAGCAAAATGGAAGCCACCCCACAAGCTAAAATGGAGCAGGAGTTAAAGGAACCTTAAAGGGATTTTAAATGCTCTAAATCGAATTTTCCTGGCTGTAAAGGACTATAATACATTCTATATTCCAAGTTCATTAAAATGGAAAATGCTTGAATAAACTCAATAGTCTACCCTTAATACCAAATGATGGAAGCAACAAAGCTTAATATTTTTAACTATTTTATCCCAAGCTTGGAATAGTAAAACATTATAAGAAGAAACCAACAGCATGCCTTCTACACCATTATGTAAGTTCTCTATATACAATTCACATGTAAGGGAAGGGGAAGAGAAAAGAAAATTGATATAGTCTTGGCCCCTACATGGCTTTTTGTAATAATCATAAACTACAAAGATACATAAAATATGTATATTTTGAAATAAACGAAGTTAAGCAAGCATGTACAAAAAATTTAAACCAATGGAGATTTAGCACAGGCTATTGGTAGCCATGGTAGATTTACTGAAAAGTAGACATCAGAAAAGAGTTCTGAATGATGTTTAACATAATTTACAATGGAATGTTGTTAGCACATTCAAATCCTTGGTCTCCTCCTGGCACGCGTGTGATACTGAAGTTTGAGTGGGAATTCCATGGGTTTTCCTTCTTAAAATGCCTCAGTTATCACCAGTGCTGATGAGATGAGTGACTGGCTGCCAAGCTCTGGAACTCGTCATGTTTCATTAGCCAATAATGCAATCAAGAGTCTCATGTGAGCATTACCATCAAAGCTTTTGTTACTAAGAATTAAATTTTGATTTCAGGACTCCATTTAAATTAGGTAAAATTAAACATTGAGCACTCTAACATTTAAAATGTTCATCCAACAGGTTGGGCTGTGGTAATGAAAATTAGTCCAGCGTTCACAGAATATCACACTTTATAGTGTTCGTTTCGTGGAATCATGATCCACTTGTTCTGTTCATTATCCAGTGTCTTAGCTTCATGTCTGTTGCTAGGATGAACAAAACCGAAAGCTGACAATAGTAACTTACAGGAGAAAGAGTTTCTTTAGTTTCTAGGTAGTCATACCAGAAAAGTTAAAGTGGCAGAAAGATAAGGAAAACTGATTGAATTACATCCACAGTCAGAAAGCAGAAAAAAATGAAGTAATGCCCCCAAGCTTGCAGTCAACTCACTCTTTCTACTCTTATACAGTTTAGGACCTTGCTAATGGTGCATCCCACAGTGGGTGGGTCTTCATACTTTAAATAACACATTCAAGATAATCCCTACAGACATCCTGGTTAAGACAGTGCCTCATTGAGACTCTCTTCAAATGTGTTTATAGATTGGGTCAAACTGACGATTAAAAATATCAAACTATCTTACTGGACTAGGATCAATTATATTAAGAAAGGATAACCAACATATCCAACTCAGAGATTTTCAATTCATCCAGAAGGAAAACTCACGCTGAAAAGATTCTCATTAAGGTATTTTTAGAAAATTTTACGTCACATAATACTCTCATTTATCTGGTCAAACCAATCATTTTGCTTAACACATATTTCTTGTCATTTCTTAACAATTTAGTAATCAAAGAGAAAAACAATGTACTTGAATTTTTTTTCACTTGAATTTCTTTTCTATCAACATGCTAGAAAAATCAACCATGACTATTACTTTTAAGTGTGGGATACTCAGATTCCAACCTTCTAATCATGGTATCTTATATCTTGACCAATTATACAATGTTAAGTAGACTCTCTGGTGAATCTGAACTCTGAGTAATCAAACTAACTATTAAAGTCTAAAGTTAAATTTAAGATCAATATGATCCAGTTAATCTCTACCATGTACAAGTTATATTCATATTTATCAATTTTGTCTTTATTATTTTACTGTTTATTTTTTTTAGCATATATTACATTTAATCTGACCCAGGAAAGAAACTTCAGAGCTGAGGAAGACAGAAATACTAAAGAAGAACATGCAATTTTTCTGTTTTTAGTTCAATAATTTTGCCATACAATGAAGATATTCACTGTGAGCTTAATTAATCCATAATGCATAATATCTGAACATTTGGAGCTTCTAAAGCAAAACGACAAAAAGTTTATGAGATGACAAGTGATAAGTAAAAAAAGGTTCCCTTTATACTAAATATGGGTAAATAGGCATGTATAGAAAAATAAAATGAATGGAGAGGTAGCTTCATCTATTTGTGACATGGTACACATTCCTGAAAAATATTCTTTATTTCTAAGATCTCCATTTTCAGATAAAATTGTAGTCTTAACATAGTACTGTTTTAAATTTTTGAAATAAAATGTCAATTTGATTCTCTTATTCGACTCCACTTATAATGAAATAACTCATTTTATACATATATATATAATAAATCCACTATTATGAGAGATGATAATATGAGTATATACAAACAGACACACAGGCAAATATTAAAGTCATTCACTTGAATATGACAGTTAAAGAATTAGAGAAGAACAAAGGAAATGGCTATTACTGAAATACTAAGAGACAGAGCAGTATCTTAGATTAACAAAACATTTTTCTTAATAAATCTCAATAGGAAATATTTGGGGGATAACTCACTACAAGTACAATGTTATTATTTAGAATAAAGTTTCTATTTTAACCAAAAGTAGTTTTTACCTTTCTTTTATTTATATTTTCATTTATTAAATATAAAAATTAATACTTCAAATTTAAATAAAATTCATTTTTTTCCTCCATTTTAACCTTCCAACCCTTCCTAGTTAATTTCCCTCCAGCTCCTCCCATGTCCCCACCACTAAATTGATAATCCTCTGCACACAGATGCACATATACACATACTCACACATTCACACACATATACACAAACATACACTCATACACAAATACTCTCCCTCACACACATACTTGCACATATACACATACACTCACCCATACACACACATACACATTTTCTCTCTCACACAATCACACACACTCTCACACACATGCACATTCTCTCTCTCACACACACACACCAACATACACACTCATACACACATACACACTCTCTCACACACACTCATAAACACATAATCACACACTCTCACACCACATGCACACACTAGCACATACACACAAACATACACACACACACACACACACACACACACACACATCTTTATAGAGGTTTACCTGAGCTCATACTTCCAGGTTATAGTCTAGAAGTACAATTCTTTAGGAAAAGTATGATTTAACTCTGACAAATAATTTGAAGAACTTTAAAAAGAAATTCCTCCAAAGTGAGTCACTTTTAATTCCAAGTTTCATATTTACACATGATCATACCACAGGAAGCATATAATATAAAAATCAGAAAATACAATCAGTATTTCAACATGTTAAACCACTGCCACTCTGAATTAACTAATATATTGTAATCAAGGTCATGATGTTCTATTAATAAATTTAGAAGCAGATGATGAGATCTCATTGACAGAGTAGGCAAAGATGTTGTGTGGGTCTGTGTGGCTGTGGCTGTGTTTGTGTGTACACCTAGGCCTATACCTGAACCTAAAATATGCACAAAGCACATTAATCCAGAGAGGAATCCAGGACCCACTGAAAATAAGTAGTAATTTATGGAAGAAAAATACCAGAATATAGACATAGAGAAGGTTAATGGTGAGATAAATCTACCTGAAATGCCACAAGGTGAATAAGGGCAAAAAAAGGAAGGTGGAAATAGTTGATATCAGTCATGATATGGGATATAGTGGTCCCAAGATTTTGTTCTACAGAGAACACCAACATCTCTTGCAATTGAGATAACCAAGTCACACTTTCCTGAGAGTCTTTGGTATGGAAAATGCAGCTCTACACACTTCACACACACACACCTACACACACACCTACACACACACACACCTACACACACACACACACACTTACACAATAAATAAATAAATCAAGCCTAGTGCCAACTCCAGAGATACACCTGCTTCACATGTGTTCAGACCCAGATCCAAGCTCTGTGGAGACACTGAGAATGTTCATGTCTCAGACATCATAGTCATTTCCACCTCTGAGCCACGTTCTCACTGTATGTCTCCATGCTAAGTGCCAGCCAGCTAGCTAGCTATCAGAGAATTTGATCCGCTTGTCCTCAAACTATTCTCATTTTCTCCAAGTGCACTCCCGTTCTTTCCTTGCTGGATGCTTTAAACACATCTCAACCACTAACAGAGTGACTAATATAGTAGACGGTTACATGTACCCTTGGAACCAGTGCCAATAACCATTCAGAATCTGGGATAGTGGTCCTTTCACGTCTTCCTAAGTTCTCCCTCTTAGCACTTCATTTCCAGGGCCCCTACACAGGTACCGTCCATCATATACCACTAATCAAGCCAACTATTCATAGTTAATGATAGACTCTTTCATTTATACAAGTTCCAAGATGATAGAAAAGCAGATTAGGAAAACCTTAGCAGCTGTGACCTTCACTGTCATTGTTGGCAGCCATATAGCACTGGCCGTTGAAGCTTGCTAGTCTTTGCCAACACCAAGTTCCAAAAATGGTTCTGTACCGAGATGAAGAGATAACACTCCACCTGATGCAACACTCAGTGCACCGCCACCACTAGAGTCAACACCTTCATTCCCACTCTATGAGGCAAGTTTATGTCCAGAACAATTGTCCAAAAATTCTGGACAGAGTCAACTCAACAAGACAACATCAAGACATACTATAGTCAAATTGCCATAAATCCGAGTCTACCAGATAGCCCTCAAACACAAGAAAGCTAGATCGGAAATCGTGTACAAAAGAGGGGCACCTAAGCCAGCCACAGGCACGACAGCAGAAACTATGCAGCCTGTGAGAACATCCGAAGTTCCAAAGATTGTGTTCTGAAAAACGTTCCTTGGAGATGAAGAAATGACAAAGTGTTTCTTAGGCAAAATCTGGGCTGTCCATCTGCAAAGGCCTACAGAGGTGTTAGAGACCATGCTTTATGATGAAATGAAAGAACATTAAAAATGTATGAAAATATAAACTCAATGGAAAAATCAGGCATACATTCAAACAGACTTCTCCAGCACTTTGTGTGTTATGTAAGTCATATGTAGAATATGAAGGTTAGAAGATAAGTATTGAGAATATTTATTGCCATAAGAATTTGTTAAAGAAATAGACAATGTAGAAAGGTTCAAATTACTTAATCAGAAGTAAAAGGTGGGTGGCATGAGTTGAAATCCAGAAATGTTTTATGCAATCAAGGTCACCAGCTTCATCCATCTTCCTCCATTAGAAGATGCCTTATGATGTAATCTTTTTGGTCACCAGTGAGCAGGAACGTACAGTGAATATATAAAAGATAAAACATAGGGTGTCAATTCACCTCACTAGAGAAAATCGTGTAACAAGAAAGGCATCAAAACCCAAAGATAGCCATAACAAATCCATTAGCCTGTAAACAATCTGTCCTGGCACCACAGAGCCCCCAATTATGCCTTTAGCTTGAAAATGTTCATTTTCTATACTGACTCAGAAAAGTTACATCTCTATTCTGGACTCTTAAGCCTTGTAGAATAAAAGTAACTGTATATTGGCTCTCCACGTAAAATAATTTTAAAAGTCATGGGGTACTTTGTGGAATATTGCATTCTTTGAGGAAAAAAAAACCCACTTAGTATATAGGATTTCCGGATGAGAATTCTGGTCTGTATCTTTATGAAGAATCCAAAATAATTTAAGTTTTTCATTCTGTGAGTCCTAAATAAACTAAGCTTTGATTAAAGAATCTAGTACATGCACTTAAAGAATAGCATTTTAAAGAATGAAAAGCATGTTTCTGACAGGTTCCAGAGAACATCTGATGATGAGGGATGCAGGAGCACTCAATTAAACATGCTTAAAATCCTACAAAATCTTCAGGGCCGAAACCTTAAGACAAAGCACCCGTGTTAACCTCCTAAAATGCATCGCTGTGGAACTGATGAGGGGAAAGCTTTGCTTTGCCTTCCAGCACTTTCCCTTAACAGATGGAGCTCTTTACTGCCACCATTAGAAAGCAAATGCCCCACCTCAATTTTAAATCACTATTTTTGCATGTTTGTTTTAAAGGATCTTATGATTGTTTCTTTAGAAGAGGAGAGGGTTTATTTGATTTACACATCAAGTCTTTCATTGACTGATGTCATGAATCCAAAGGAACACTGCTGCTGGGTTTCTTTCTCACTTGCTCAAGCTTAGACTTTATACAGATCCCAGGACTACCTGCTTAAAGGTGGTGTGGCCCATAGTGAGCCAGGCCTTCCTGTGTCAAAAACACCATTGTCATGAGAACAGCATAATCTGATTTAGGTAATTTCTTAATGGAGTCTTTCTTCTCAAATGACTCTAGACTGTGTGAAACTGACAATTAAAGCTTACTAGTGCACATTATAACTTCAAAAAACCAAACAGTTAACTTGAGATAAGAGTACCCTGGCTTGATCCTAATCCATCGCCATCACTATCAATAGCATCATTGACAATATCTCAAGTAGGCCAAGTTGATCTTGATCTCTCCAGCATTGAGGTTGATCTTGAACTCTAATACTCTCTCTAGTTCTCACCTTCCAAGGTGGATTAAAAGTGTTTCCTTGTGCCAAGCCCTGATTTTGTCACTATTGCTATGATTAGAAATGTAAGGCCCTGTCTTCCCTGTTCCTCCAGGCCAAGCACAGGATGCGAGAACTGTTTACACTAACCAACCTAGCTTCCTCTGCCAGCTGGAGGGGATTAGTTCAGAACCTTGTTTCCGTCTTTGACATTGTAATTTCACCTGCTAAGGAGGGTTCTCACAGGTGCCCTGAATCTCCTCCTATCTGTCTGTCAGGGTTCCCAGCTTGGTACCCCCTGCCTCCTGGAAACTCCTGCCACTGAGTGCCAGGTGCTCAACACCTTGATCTCACATCTGGCTGGGAGGAGGTTCTCCACTTCTGGGGCCAAAGTATTTAACCCTGGATTAAGTTTGAATAAACAGGCATTCTCTCCCTGGAGAATGACTCGAACTCTGTATCTGTGTGTGTGTCTTGTATTTTAACCCCTAGGACCTTACTCAGCTCGTGGAAGGTATGGACCTGAGGTCCATACCAGGTGGGTGGTGATGCAGACCCCGTGGCGTGGACCATTCGCCACATAGAAACACATAGTCTTTTGTGTTGAAATTTAGAATTTGTCTCAGAAAGTTTCACACCTTAAAAGCAGCTTAAACTTTTTTTAAACTACCTTTTTTTCCTTTTATTGAAAATAAATTTTTTTCTTCTTACATATTTTATCCTGATTATGGTTTCTCCTCCTTCTAGTCTTTCTGGTTTCTTTCCATCTTTCCATTCATTCGGATCCACTCCCTTTCTCTCTTTCATTAGAAAACAATTGGGATTTTAATGGAGAACACTAAGATGATATTAAAAACAAAGACCATCACAACGAAGTTGGATAAAACAAAACAAAAAACAGAAAGAAAAGAGTCCAAGAGAAGGCAAAAGAATCAGCAACCCACTCACTACGCACTCAGAAATTCTATAGAAACACTAAACTAGAAGGTGTACTACATAAGGACCTGCTATAGACCTGTGTAGGCATTGTGCTTGTTGTTGCAGTCCCTGTGAGTTCATGTGAGCTCTGCTCACATCGATATAGGGGGCTTGTTGTTTTAATGTCTTCCATCCCCTCTTTCTGCTTCCTCTTCCATGTTGAGCCCTGAACCCTAACAGGCTGGTTTGATGGAGATGTCCCTCTTAGGGCTGAGTGTTCTTAATTTTAAAGTGTTACTGTCAGTCTCTGTATTTGTTCCCATCTGCTGTAGTTGGAAGCTTCTCTGATGATAGCTGAGCAAGTCACTCATCTATGTGTATAGCAGAATGCCATTAAAAGTCATTTTATAGCTACTCTTTTTAGAACAGAATTATTTGGTTTTACCCTAAGTCCCTAGACTACCTAATCTCAGGTTTTTGGTCATCCCAGTAGCTCCAGGAATGTGTTCTATTTGGTGGAGTAGGCCTTATGTCAAATCAGATATTGGTTGGTTACTCTCACAAGCTCTGTGTCACCATTGCAATAGCATATATTGCAGGCAGAACACCATTGTAGATCAAGACAGTGATGACAGAGCAAATACAGGGAGAGACAGCTAAAATTAAGATCCTTTGGAGGGATAGTATGTAAAACTAATTCAGTAGATGCTTACTAAAAAATGTGCATATAGGAAGGTGATCTAAATAAATTTGCCAAATGATGGGGGATACAGAGTCCCATCTTGTTATTTTTTTTCTTACCAAATGAAGCTTCCAGTGTTGATTGGGTTACATCTGCTTGAGCTATTGGCCACAGGTGCCATTGGAGTCCTTAAACAACCCAAGCTGTTACCAAGATTGTAGGTTGCTGTAACACCTACACAACCTGTTGAACATGGAGAAGTTGAGTAACTACATAGAGCCTTCACCTCTATATTTTATCATGTTTGATACAGGAAGGTACTCTGCATGCTCCCAAAAGAGAAATAGAAAGGGTCTTTATGTAACCAACACCAAGAATAATAAATAATAACAATGGACCTGGGTAAAACAGAAAAAAAAGGTCTAGAAGTACAAAATAAAAATGTGACATATTTAAGCTTAATCATTGGGTTTTAATTTCTATAATATTATATTTAATGCTCTGTGATTTCACAAAATGTGAATATAAATAAACAAGAAGAAACATGACCCAATGAACAAGGAGGCAATCCAGCAAAGAACCACTTAGCACAGGAAACAGAGGAAATAAGGAACTCCAGTGCTCTGATATTGTCTGTAAAACCATTGCCATTCCCTAATTACTAGTGAACTTGAGCACCAGCTTTTTAATGTAGCAGATACAAGTCCAGTAAAAAAAAAGCATAGCTCCTTCCTCATGAGAAACTTACTGACCAAACTTATGGTTTCGTATGATGATCATTTATGTGTGATGTCTTGATTGGGCTGAAAAACATCCTATAGCTGATGAAGCAGCATTTCTGAGCACAGCTTGTGATGCTGTTGATGGAGAAGATTCAAGATTGATTGGTAGACTATCTAAAGTTCTCCTCAGAGCAGTATAGGTGGGCAGCATCCAGTGGGTTGAGAACTGCTCTAGAAACAGTCATGTGACAGGCATAGTTATCACTCTTTTTTTCTTCTTGATCTAACTTTCCTATTGTCTCCTGCCTTCAGTCATTGATTTCCAGTCTCTGGAAAACTCCAGGTGCAGTGGGAGAGCCTGCCTCTAAAAATAAGGTGGGGATTGACTAAAGAAAACATCCGGTGTTGAACTTTGGCCTGCATACACACACTGAAAGAAAATGTATCTGTTCAAGACCAAGTTCACAGTGAGAAGATTTATTTTACCCAAAGGGACAGGGGGCATGGAAGAAGAGACAAAGACAGGAGATAGTGATAAGAGAACATGATAGAGAGATAGGAAGATATAAATAGGGAGAAGGGGAAAGGTACAAAGGAGAGGAGACAAGGAAATTTGCTGCACAGAATAAAGGACTGACTATGGATGGAGAGGAGACAGATGTGGTACAAAAGAAAATGACAGTTTATAAAGTGCAATGTAAAAACTCGTGTTAGGATGAGTTGTTTAAATTTAATTGGGCGTGTTAATTAGGTGAGCCAAAGTGACCTTTTATTGCTGGTCTTCAATACTTTGATAGCTGTACCTTGGTAGTCAGACTTGGGAGGAGGGATTGGCCAAATAAGGGAATAGACCTGGGTGGTTGGCTTTCGGAATTGTAATGTAACAGTTTTTTGCACAGCAGAGGAAATCAGAGAGAAGGGCAAGGCCTGCCAAAGCCATAGTCACTACACTTGAGCTGGCCAGAGAGTCCCTTTGCACACAATGTATGCACACACGCACACACACACACACACACACACACACACACACAACACACACACACACAGAGAGAGAGAGAGAGAGAGAGAGAGAGAGAGAGAGAGACAGAGAGAGAGAGGGAGAGAGAAAGGGAGAGTCAAACATATGTGTAAACCAAGAAACATATATTTATATTTCATGTACACCCACAATTTGTTAAAAATGTAAAGAACTTCCCAGAATGTGCCAGATATGATGGTCTCTATCTGTAATCTCAAGATTCAGGAGGCTTAAGCCACTGAATCAGAAGTTTGAGATGAATCTGAACGATATGGGGAGTTTTAAGCTTGCCTCAGCTTCACAGAAAGACCTGTCTCTAAAAGAAAAAGAAAAGCCCAGAAATAACAATGCAAACTGTGGCATGTGCAATAATTTTAAGTGAAACAGCTGAGAGCATTTCATAATTGGCCAAGGAGTCAACAGCAGATTAAAATAAATTTTTCCTGTAGATATTTCAGAATGATATTGTAGAAAAGTTTTGAATGATAAAATAACCTAAAAGCAGTCACAAAGAAAATATTACCTTCAAAAAAATGACAATGTGCTGGCAGCTGCCTTTCAAAAGTTTAACAGTTGATTTCTCTTAACTGTACAGAGAAAAAGAGTAAATATCAATCAAGAATTCAATCTCTAGCAAAAATGCGTCTATGGAATTTGAAGAAGGCAAAGTTCAGACAATATTCAAAGTGGAAGAAGAACAGAACAATCCATCAATTTCAAACAATGAAGAAAAATGAGAAAAAAATAATCATGCCGAATAGGGATGTGAAAAGAGTAAATTAGGTAAGCAGTAGGAAGTCAGAACATTAGTTAATAAAAAAAAATAAGTGAATTTAATCTTTAAAAAGATTCTGTTGAAAAAAATTAAAAAACATAATTTTATTGGAAATAGTATTGGTAAAGGCTTAATGTAAAGGTTTTATTTATTTGTGCACAAATATGAATCAACAGGCAAATGTGCTAAGTTAACACCTATCATTGAGAAGGATGAGAATAACACTATAAAGAGAAAGAATACTAATGGCGAATCAATTCCACACCAGTTAGGTTTTAAAGGGGTATTTATTTTGGGGGGTAAAACTTACATACACACAAACCGTCAGGAAAGGAGCCTAGTCGCTGGAGCAGGAGCCGGAACCAAGTGCTAGAACCAAGAGGCCCAGCCGAGGCTTTCCGCTCTTTTTTAAAGAGAAATATACCACGCTTCAGTGGGCTGGTATTTCAGTGACTATTGGCTGAAGGAGCAGAAGGTACTCCCGCAACAGAGTACTAAGTGTAGTGAGGAGCTGTGGAAAGGCCTCCTTTTTGTCCCGCCGGCTCCTGCACCGCTATCTTAGCCCCGGAAATAACAACACACAAATTGTATTCATTTAAACACTGCCTGGCCCATTATCTCTAGAGAGTTAGTTACTGGCTAACTCTCACATCTTGATTAACCCATTTCTAATAATCTGTGTAGCACCACAGGTTCGTGGCTTACCGGGAGAGATTCAGCATGCCTGACCTGGCAGCTGGTTCCATGGCGTCTGCCTCATTGCCCTCTTCCCAGCATTCTGTTCTGTTTACTCTGCCCACCTAAGGGCTGGCCTATCAAAAAGGCCAAGGCAGTTTCTTTATTCACCAATGAAAGTAACACATAGACAGTTAACCCTCCTCCATCAACTAAGTCTTATAAAAACATAATTGGAAGCATTTGAGATTTCTGCATGCTAAGTAGTAAGCAAGAATCAACATGACACCAAATTTGAGTGTATTAGAAAATCTCTGTAGAGAAAGGGAAAATTCCTTGGTAGAAATATACCCAAAGTCCTTAGGGAGAAGGTTGAAACACCTTGATTTGATAATGTGATGAGCAATAAAATTAGTTAAGACTATAAAAAAATTGTATCAAGTATTAAAATTTTAAATGAACAAAAATTTTCTCTTGTACAAGATCCCAAGAGAGTTTACAAAAATTTCGATTAGCACCATTCAGTTTAATCTACATTGGAAATAATGAAATATCAATTTATTTCATGCATTGAATTGACTATTCCACAGCTGCTGATAAATATGACAATCATAAATATTGACTTAGAAACCCTAAATGACTATTGGTCAAAAATTGTTATAAGACTGTATGTACATAAGTATATGTCTTTCTTTTTGTTTATTTTACATATTTACTGTAGCTTCTCCTCTCTTCTCAGTCCCTCTCCCAGATCTCCCAAACCACTGCACTTCCATTTCTTTTCAGGAAAGAGCAGGCCTCCCATGGATATCAACAAAACATGGCATATCGAGTCACATAAGACTTAGTAGCCCCCCCCCCAAGTATTAAGACTGGGCAAGACAGCCCAGTGTGAGGACTAGGGAGCCAAAAGCTGGTGAAGAGTTGGAGATAGCCCCTGCTCCCACTGCTAGGTGTCACCATAAGACCAAGCCACACAACTGTAACAGATATGCAGAGTGCCTAAGTCAGTTCCATGCAGGTTCCCTGGTTATTGGTTCAGTCTCTGTGAGCCTCTGTGAGTCCAGGTTAGTTGATTCTGTCTATTTTCTTGTGGTATCCTTAACCCCTCTGTCTCCTACAATCATTTCTCCCTCTCTTTTACAGAATTTCCCAAGCTTTGCCTAATGTTTTCCTGTGTATCTGTTTCCATCAGTTGCTGGATGAAGTCTCTCTGATGGCAACTGGACTAAGCATCAATCAACAAGTATAGCAAAATGTCATTGGTGGCATTACTTTGATCTTTACCTTTCTCCAGTCATGTTTGGTTTTATCTTAGTTCTCTAGGTCATCCAGCCTGTGGGTCTTGGTTTTCCAGACAGTGTCAGGGCTGGGCTGACTCTCCTGAGAAAAGTTTTAGGCTGGACCAATCATTGGTTTGTCACTTCCTCAATTTCGAGGCCACACTTACCCTAGCAAATTCCACAAGCAGGACAGACTGCAGGTGAAAGGTTATGTTGTTGGGTTGATGTCCTAATTCCTTCATTTGAAGTTTTGCCTGGTCACAGGAAATGGCCAGTTCAGGCTACATAGCAATAACAGAATTGCTAGGAGTCTTAGCTGAGGTCCTTTATATAGATTCCTGGAAGATTCTCTTGCATCTGGTTTTTATCTGACACGAAAATACTCACCCATCCAGTTCCAGTAGTTTCTATCACCACTCTCTCCTCCTTAACCCTCCATCTCCCCCCATACTGATCACTCATGTTCCCATTCATGAAATGGAAATGGAAATAGAAATAGAAATCTCTTCTATTTCTCATTTTCAGGGAAATCAAGGTGTCTCCCCTTTAACCCTCATTGTTACCTAGTCAATCTGAGTCTGTGGATTATAGCATATTTATCCTTTATTTTATAACTAATATCCACTTCTGAATGTGTACATATCATGTTTGTCTTTCTGGATCTGGATTACCTCACTCAGGATGATAATTTTTTTCTAGGCCAATACATTTCCTGTAAATTTTTTGTTGTCATTGTTTTTTACAACTGAGTTATACCCCATTGTGTAAATTTATCACACTTTATCCATTCTGCAGTTGAGGGGCATCTGGGTTGTTTCCAGGTTACAGTTATTAAAAATAAAGTTGCTATGAGCATAGTGTGCAAGTTTGGAATGATTGAATATCCAGCACGCGTATGACCAGTAGTGGTGTACCTGGATCTTATAGTAGACTATTCCTACTTTTCTAAGAAAACATCATATTAATTACAAAAGTGATTGTACAAGTTTGCTCTCTCATGGACAGTGAGGAGTTTGCCTTGCTCCACATCCTTTCCAGCATAAGCTTTCTCTAATGTTTTTGATCTTAGACATTTTGACAGATGTAAGATAGAATCTTGGAGTTGTTTTGATTTATATTTCCCTTATGGCTCAGGATATTGACAATATATTTAAGAATTTCAAGGTCATTTGAGATTCTTCTGTTGAGAATTCTCTGTTTAGATCTGCATTCCACATTTTAATTCAATTATTAGGGTTTTTGGTTGTTTGTTTTGTTTTGGTTTGGTTTGGTTTTTCTTATCTCTAGTTTCTTGAGTTCTTTATATATTTTGGAAATTAGTCCTCTGTCAGATGTGGGATTGGTGAAAATCTTTTCCCATTCTGTAGGCTGCTATTTTATCCTATTGACACTGTCCTTTGCTTTTCAGTTTCCTGCAGTACCTTTGTCCACTTTGTCAACTACCGGTCTTGGTGCCTACAGTGTTGGTATCCTATTCATGAAGTTCTCTCTAGTGCCAATACATTCAAGGCTAATTCCTTCTTTTTCTTCCATCAGGTTCAATATATCTGGATTCGTGTTAAAGTCTTTTGTCAACTTGGAATTGAGTTTTATGCAGGGTGCGGGTGATAGGTATGAATCAATTTGCATTCTTTTACATGCCAGTATCCATTTAGATCAGCAACATTTATTGAAGATGCTTTCTCTTTTCCTTTGTAGTATTTTGGTTTCTTTGTCTAAAATCAGGTGTCTATAGGTATATTGATTTACATATATGTCTTAGATTTGATTGCATTAATCCACCTGTCAGTTTTTAATGCCAATACTATAAACTTCTTATTTCTGTATCTCTGTAGATTTTGACATCAGGGATAGTGAAACATTTAGAATTTCTTTTGTTGTACAGGATTGTTTTATCTATGCTGGGTTTTTGTTTGTTTGTTTGTTTTTCCATATGAAGCTTGAGTATTTTTCTTTAAAGCTTTATAAAGAACATTACTGGGATTTTAATGGGGGAGTTCATTGAATCTGTAGATTACTTTTAGTAAGATGCCATTCTTACAATGTTAATTCTAATAATCCATGAGCATGGGAGATCTGTCAGTCTTCTGATATCCTTTCCAACTTCTTTCTTCAAAGACTTGAAGCTCTTGTCATACAGGTCTTTCATTTGCTTTGTTAGATTTACACCAGGATATTTTATATTATTTGTAGCTATTGTGAATGTTGTTTTTTCCCCTGATTTTGTTCTCAGGCTTTTTATCATTTTAATGTATAAGAGAGCTACATTTTTTTTTAGTTAATCTTGTATCCATCCATTTTTCTAAGTGTGCTTCTCATCTGTAGAAATTCCCTAATAGAATTTTTGGGGGCATTTATATATACTATCATGTCTTCTGCAAATAGGAATTCTTCCTTTCCAATTTGCATTTCCTTGATCTCTTTTTGCTGTCTTATTGTTCTAGCTATAACTTTGAGTGCCAAACTGACTAGATATAGAGAGAGTGGACAGTGTTGGCTTACTCCTGATTTTAGTGAAATTACTTTCAGTTTCTCTCCATTTTATTTGATGTTGGCTTTCAGCTTCATTATATATTTTTTATATTCAGGTATGTTCCTTGTATACCCGGTCTCACCAATACTTTTATCATGAAGAGATGTTAAAATTTTGTCAGTGTTTTTCAACATCTAGTGAGATGATCATGAGTTTTTGCTTTTTCTTTCAGTTTGTTTATATAGTGGATTACATTGATAGACTTGGTTATTTTGAACCATCTCAGCATCTCTGGGATGACGCCTACTTGAACATGGTGGATGGTTTTTGTTTTTTATTGTTTTCATTTTTTTGTATTTTCTTTTTTAAATGTGTCCTTGGATTTGGTTTGCCAGTATTTTATTGATTTTTTTTTTGCATCAATGTTCACTAGTGAAATTGGTTTAAAATTATCTTTCTTTGTGGTTTTGGTATCACAGTGACTGTGGCTTCATAAAAATAATTTAACAAAGTTTCTTCTGTTTCTAATTTATGGAATAGTTTGAGGAGTATTGGTATTAGTTTCTTTGAAAATATTGTAGAATTCTGCAATAAAAACACCTGAGCCTGAGCATTTTAGTTTGGGAAACTTTTAATGACTGTTTCCTGTTTCTATTTCCTTAGGGTTTATAGGTCTATTTAAATTGTTTCTCTGATCCTGATTTAACTTTAGTAAGTGGTGTCTCACAAGAAATCTGTTCATTTATTTTAGATTTTTTTCAATTTTGTAGAGTACAGGTTTGTGAAGTATAACCTAATGAGTCTCTGAATTTTTTGGAATCTGTTGTTATGTCCCCCTTTTTTCTTATGATGTCTAAAATCATGCAGAAGTAAGTAACTCACCACTCAGTTA
Source organism: Myodes glareolus (assembly GCF_982192425.1). Taxonomy (NCBI): domain Eukaryota; kingdom Metazoa; phylum Chordata; class Mammalia; order Rodentia; family Cricetidae; genus Myodes; species Myodes glareolus. The sequence continues at coordinate 15,156,279 of NC_142048.1, read as the reverse complement.
AAGAATGCCTAAGGTAGTATGTGTGTCAATAGTCAAGATACATTGATATCTGGGCAATTGTGATATAGCCATATGGGGCCATTTGGACAGGGCAAAGCTCTGTTTTCTAGAACTCAGTGGTTGGTGCATAGATGCTTATTTTATTGCTCGTCTTCAATTGAAGTGTGCATTTTCATAAACTCCTGTAAGTGTATATGTAAGTGTAAATATGTAAGCACCATTCATATATGTGAGAAAGTAGATACCAATAAAGTAATTGCAGTATTTTGCAAATGTAATGGTATTGGGGATGCTTTTAGTATTTGTCTGGAGAAGATCACAATATACTGAATAGTCTTTACTGGGCATTTCAGAAAGAAGAAAGGAATAAAATGTCCCTTCTCCACAAACATTTTATCCAAGCTACCATATTTCAACTGTGAGTCTGTTGGGCAGACAACCTGTTAGGGAACAAAAAGAATATTTTCAACTTCAACAAATATGTCTCACTGTTGAATAAATGCTAAGCCCTTTCCCTGTGGGCTACAAAAAAAAGAGGTCTAAGAGTAATTGCAACATTTAGCCTTTGCTCTAGGGGGTTGTTAAGCAGAACCTGTCTACAGTAAGAAAGCAACAGACTTTCCTGGCATTGTACAAAGCTGTCAACACAACAATAAATGGCCATATAATGAGGTTTATCAAACGTTCAGGCATAAGATCACCCTATCCTTAAAAAAATGTTGTAAAAATAAAGTACTAAATACATTATAAATGGGACACTGTTTCCAAACTAATGTTTTAACTGATGGTTTAATAGATCTTCATCTTATTCCCAGTGGATATGAGGATGTGGGAAGATGGCTTTGTTTCAGAGAGTGAACTACCATTAGAGAGTAAATGAACTTGAAAATAATAGACACTTCTTTCAGAGGCTGAAATATGGAGGGCATTGCAATACATGAATTGGATCTTTCAAAAGCCATGTTTTGTGGAAACAGTTAGGTTCTTGGCTTAAACATATACTAGGGCTACTTGTAAAGGATGATCATGGAATTAAAAAAGTAATGCTGGATACAATTTAACTGATGATTGTAAAAGTAATGCAAGTTGTAGCTGGAGAAATGGCTTGGGGATTAGGAACACTTGCTAGTCTTTCAGAGGACACCAGTTCAGTTTCTAACTCATATGACTTCAAGATCTCTAGGTATGTATGTGGTGCATATACTGGAGGCAAACCCTCACACATATTTAAATTAAAAATAAAGTCATTTTTAAAAATAATCTAACTTTAGTTCTCCAAATTTACAACTTAAATAATTTGCAAGAAATTATTTACAACAAAATTTGCATAGTTACCTATGCATATATCCAATTTGGGGTTTGCTGGGACTATACCAGAACTATGTGATACTGTTCATGTTCAAATCTTAGCATTAAATATAAGATATATGGAAACTGGAAGCATGCAATATTCCCATATAGCCTATATTTAATGCTAAGATTTGAAAAGCAAATAGCCTTTGCAAGACAATGTTGCATTGACAATTAGTAATCAAAAGAACATTTTTCTTAAGTTTTGTATAGATTATAATATAAACGGAATTAAATATGCAAGACTCTCATTTGAATTTTGCTATTTATAACTCCCAAGATGTATATTTGTTTTTGGTTTTAGTCAGACTGCCACAAGATAGATGACAAAAGGTCAATCATGAATCGTAAGTCTAGATAACAGAGGAACGATGACATCTGGGGGATATCATTCTCATAAAGCTAACCACCAAGCTCGATAGATGGTTCATGAAGTGAGGTACTTATGGCCAAAACACAAAGACCTGAATATGATACCAGAGCTTCCACTGTGGAAGGAAAAAGCCAGCTCCAGCAAGAGGTCCTATGTCTTCATTTAGAAGCTCATAAACACATCCACAAACAAAAATAACAAGGCCAAAGGAGACAGACATTTGGATTTCTCACATTTTAATTTATATGTTTTTATCCTACCAAAATTTAGTTCCATTTATCACATGTTTTATAAATATAGAACAGTCTAATGAGTGAAATTATCTTTAATGAAATGACAAATATGAAACAGCATATATAGGAGCACCTGGGTTTGGTATAGCATTCTTCCATACGATTATTGAATATATTTATTCATTGGTAATCCTCAGGCAGAGTTCTCAAGAGTACAGAAAAAAAAAGACTCTATGATTGAAAGTAATGTAACAAAATGGTGTGTAGCAGGAAAGTTCTGGACATGTAAGTTTTTAAGAAATTTCAAACACGCTAGAGCAATGGAGAGGAAAGAAGATTGGAGGACTTATGACAACAAAATATTAGCTGGCTATTCAAAACTTTCAAAGATGTTAGTCTTTTTTCCACCATTATAAAAAAAATCCGAGACTGAGAAATATGTGAAGAAATTAAATATATAAAAGCTACATAGTGGAGATTAAGAATCACTGTTCCTACATTTGTCTGGCTTTGACTAAGGAGTCTTCAGCTGTGTTATTCCCAGGACTCCAATTCTAAAACATTCTAAATTAGCTTTGATACTATAAAAGCAAAATATAACTATTTAAATAATAAAGATCACATTTTAAAATAAGAATTATTTGGATTACTCTGAAAAACTTTATTTTAGAATCAATTTAAATCAAAATAAATATACTTAGAAAAACAAAAATAAGATGCTACTTTCTAATTTGAGACCAGTATTAAAGTCTGTAGACATGGCTGAGCGGTAACACTTGCTATTCCTGCAGAGGACCCACGTTTGATTGTCAGCACAGCACCGTCCATAACTCCAGCTCCAGGCGATCCAGGATCCTCTTTGTGCTTTCACCAACACCTGCACTCTCCCAAATACATAATTAAATCCATGCTTATAGTAAAGAAATAAAAACATAACTTAAAAAATATTATTATGTGGCACATCTTGTAGTTAAATCTACAAAATTCAAAGTAAAATAAAACACATTATTTAGTATTATGAAATGTAAATATACAGTTTCCAGCCCCTCAGCTAAGAAATGGTGCCTATTGAAATCACAAATGGAAGTATTAAAACACAAAAATATTGAAGCTCAACCCTGTTCCAAAATATCATTTATGGAAAACTAATTTTTATTCATGCTACAGAAGGTTTGACAAATTGGCTTGTGTTTGTTATTTTCCAGTCAATCATTTTTTTTTCAAAGGTCCTGAGAAAAGTTCATCTCCAAAGGCGGCAGAGCATAACCCAGAACCTTCAGAAGAATTTAGATATACAGGTTGTTTTTTTTTTTCCTGTGTACAGGCAGCGAGAGCTGTAAAGTATTTCCAGTCTCTAGGTTCTGGGCTGTGTCCATCTTAAAAACAGAAGCTCCAGTCAGATTTATTCTCAGTCACAGGTCTTGAGAAACACAGGAACTTATACTTTTTAATGGATTAGTAATTTAAATATTTTGGTCTTCTCTATAATATTTTTAAGAATGCGGTCCCATGCAAAGATCCCTAGATCCCTAGGCCTAGATAAGAGCATTAGTAATCTACAGATTTACCATAAGACAAGCCCAGTATTTCACTAGAGCACACCCCTGCCTCCTCAGCCCCCCTCCCAGCAATGAATAATCAACATAGTTCTTTGGTTAATGAGGTAAAGGAAAATGAATATTAGGCTAGAAACTACAAAGCATAAACCATATGCAATGTAAGTGTAACCAAAGCAGATTATTATTCTTTAGTTCCCAAAAGTGAAACACCAAAAGATTATAACTGTACATTAAAGATCTAGCTTTTATTTGGACCAGACAGTAGAAAGAATTTTTTCATAAAGACAATCTCTTTTATAGTTAGAGAAAATAACATACACTTGTTTGGGGGTGGAGTGCATTTTTAAAGAATATTTCTATGCATATATTAATCAATGACTTCACTTATATAAAGTATAAAAGGAATTATTACATATTTAGTTTGCTTGTTTGGGGAAGACAGGTTTAGAAACAAAAGAAAAAGATAAAAGTGAAAATTCCAGAAGTGGGAAACTGAGTCATATTCCTGAGAAAGAAGACAGCCATGATACATTCTCCACAATAATGACAGGCAGAAAAACTTACGGAGATAGTTCACATAACACGTGATCTGTTCTAGGAAGGAGCTGGAAAGTGGGATGAAAATTTGGAGTCAGTGGGAAATAAAGCAAGATGTTACCATGGAAACACAAAATCAAAACACAGCCCTGTATTGCTGAGAACACTGTAGGCTTCCCAAATCGCGGAGGATTTCAAGCCACTCTGTTTAGTTACTGAAGCCAAGTGAAGCCTCAGAAGCAAGGACGAGCCTAGGGCATCCAGGAGACTAATAACACCTCATTTATGACAAAGTCATCTTTTATCTTGAACTATGTCACTAGCAACAAGAGCCAAGCCATTTCACTGTTATGTGTTCCATTATTTCTTATGTGAAATAATATTAAGCAAATCTGACCTTGAGAGTTGTCATAAAGAAAATGAGTATCACTGGAAATATGGAAAGTTATCATGTTAGCAAGCAATTGAATAAAATTCACAGCTCAAACTTCTGACTAAAACCTCAACATGGCAGCACCACTGTCATACAGTTAAAGAATGTGTGTGTGCCTTTTTAAAATATAAAATTAAAATACATTTTAAAATGCTACAAACCCAAAGGTAGATAGATAAACACTGAGCTGACCTTTCAGCTATGGCCTGACATTAAAAGATAGTTTTGTTCTTCTGGCACTATCAAAATCCAATTTCAAGATGAAATGGTGAGCTACTTTATCAATTCCAATAATACATCTATGTTTCTTCTAAAAAAAATGAGCTACTGGGTCACTGTACGAAGAACTAAGTTGATATGAAATGCACAGTGCAACCTACATGCCAAACCACCTCCACCGTCTTAGGGGTCCCTGCTTATAAGCTGAAAGTACTGGTCTTCTTGTACTACAACTATTAGCAGAAGTAAATGAGACATTATATGTCAGAGTGTCTCTCATAACACAGCAGCATTCACTGATCAATACAAGTATGTTCTAATGTACTTTCTGTTGGAATCATATTCATTTGGTTGAACAGTTTGTTTTTTGTCTATACCCTTAAAATTCATTCACTGCTTAACCATATCTTTGATTCAACAAAATATTGCAAAATTGTGCAAACTTTGGCGATTGTGTTAAATGGCATCACAACATAAAGATCATTTAATGTTGTAGGTAACGTTGTCTGAATGATGTCTCAGCACAAATTGTATCCCAGACAGATTAAGTTCTCAGAAAAAAAAAAAAGCAAAGGGAATTGCTGGAATTCCTTATCCTCTAGGCATTCTGATTCTGCCTGATCAGGCACCAGCAAACTGCCTGGCAGCTGAGAACACCTTTTCTGTGCTTACTCATGAAACATAAAAGTTAAAGTAAGATGTGGTCCTTCTGTTATTCTTTTCATAAAATAAGACTAAAGTCATAAATGAACCAAACCCAACAGAGTTCCCTAAAACACCACCCTATGTGAGAGCTCTTCTCTAAAGTAAAAGAAGAATTTCTTTAACACTTTTCTATGCAGATGTCATGTGTTCCTATTTTTAACAACTCTTTCGCCAGTGTTTGAAATTATTTCTATTTAGGAAGAAGAGGAAAGTACACCACTTTCTTCAATCCTTCCCATACAATAATGGAATAATTTATTTTGCTGTTCTCTCCCAACATCGTTCTTTTCCTTGGGTTGATACAATTCAAGCATCTGTTGTATGAACTCATGATAACTAGAAAACATCTCCCCAGAAGCAGTTGGAGTCTCAAGAATATATGAAGGAACCTAAGATGTGAGAACAGGCAAAATGAGGAGTTCTATACAACATTCTCTCCTGTAAGAGTTTGTGTGTGGATCCCCATAGGACCTACAGGCTGAATGACTGCACAACTCTAGCTTGGATGCTGCAAGTAGAAAAGGCTGGTGCCATTGAAGATCTCACTGATTCTTGGGTCAAAAATGAAAAGCTGATACCATAAACAAAGACCGTTTAAAATGACTTCTGAATATTTTGATTTAAAAACTAAGATTCTTATATTTATTTATTTTTTATATTTATTGAGCTCTACATTTTTCTCTGCTCCCCTTTCTGCCTCTCCCCTCCCCTACAAGCCTCTCTCAAGGTCCCCATGCTCCCAATTTACTCAGGAGATCTTGTCTTTTTCTACTTCCCATGTAGATTAAATCCATGTAATGACAGAGAAATCATAGAAATTTGGAAAGTTCAAAGACTATATGATTTCAACTGCCTTGCTTAATTACTCTTCAGATTTTATTTTAGACATAATTTGATCCATCTCATTTTAAATAATTCCAACACTTCTCCCTACCACTTTGTTGGTTTTTCCTGGTTTTGACACTGTTTTTTCAATTCAGTATCTTCACGTGCAGCCGAATATTCTGCTGTGTAGCCCAGACATTTATTTTTGGAAAATAAGTGATAGTTCTTAAATCATCAATAGTAGAAATTTCTAATTATTCTCTACTGCTCAGAGACTAAAATAGAATTATCTTTGCCTAGAATTCAAGGTACATTGCTAACTTTTACCTGGGTAAAATTCTAAACTAAACTCTAATTATTTAATTATGGGGACAAATATCTTCCAAAACTAGTCTTTCTGTATTTTCAGAAAAGGATGTTCTCTTTTGTTTTTCTGAGGAAATAAAATTCTAAACATTAAATTTTCAAATATTTACAATAAGTGATAAAACAAGTAAAACAAATTCATAGGATGAAGATAGTTAAATCAGAGAAGTAAATACCACCAATAAACATGAGACATTACTTTTCAGCATTGTAGGATATGAAAATATATATAAGTTATATATTTCCAAGTCTCATCAACATAACTATGTAAAGAAGACCTGAAAAACATTGATGTCAATGGATACACTAGCATAGAAGCTCACATGCCCTCAACAGTAGACAAAGATCTAAGGACAACTTTAAAATGCTGAGAGCAGGAGAAACAGTCTTCCCCAAGGAAGAGAACACCAACTGATTATCCAACACCAAACAGTTATCCCTGAGATAATATGCACCCAGGAAAAATTATGCAGGATGAAAAGGAGGTATTTCTGTATTTTAAAAGTGTGTGTGTATGTGGTGTGGTTGTGTCTTTGTAACAACAGTTATAGAAAAGGGAAGGAAAATGATATAGTTATAATTTCTAAAATAAAATAGCATATATTTATTTTTGCTTTCAAAATAAATTTTCTTATTTCCTTACACATAGCAAATTGTCCTAATAGTGTACATTAAAAACTGTCGTTATAACACCGTTCTTTATTCATATTTGATTTACCCATATTAGATTGAGTATATGTCACTGCTATGCTTAATAACTACTAAAGGAAATGTCAAAGCATGTCTTTGTTTAATTTTGTTTGGAGACAGGATATCACCTCGCAGCTCTGGCCGATATAGAACTTGCTGTGTAGATCAGAGATGGAAATAAATGTATGTGTATGCCAGCACCAGTCCTATGCCTTGTGTTTTGAAAACTCTCTCAGCTATTTGTATGGGTTATATTTAACAGTACCTCTTGGAGTAGTTTAGCTGAAATTTATTGCAATTTCTTCTCCACTTTATTTATACTTAATTGTAGAGGAACTAAAATCTTTATTACATCCAGTTTTCATGCTAGGAAAAATTATTTCTTCTCAGTAAATTCTGTTTTTATGTCTTTCAGTGTTCATAGAGTTTTCTTTTTATTGGGTCTATATATTTGTGTTGATATTATTTATACTTTCTCGAGTTCCTTTCTGTTTATTACCAGGGTCTGTTTTTGGAGCATTTCCTAAGAGGTTATTACTGATATGTACAAAAGTTATTGGTTTAATTTAATCAGACTACTTGTATAATATTTTAAATATGTTTTATTTTCAGGCCATTTACTGGGATTCTACTGAAAGATAATTGTATTTATTGTATGTAAGTTGTGACCATAAAATGGAAAAGCCCAAATGAATTGAGTTGTTCATACCCATAACCCCATAGAGTAGGACTTCAGTCATTTATAATGTCATTTAAAAATCAACCTTTCATCGAATTGTTAAATAACAGGCTTTAGTATATCACGAAGTAAAACTCTGGTCTGATTGGCCCATACAATTTAGATTTATAGTAATGACTGAATTGATTTAATATAACTTATTAATTGCTTACAGAACTCATTGACAAATAACTCAAGCTTATACAGAGTATTAGTCTAAAGTCTACTCAGAGCCATTCTCAAACCAACCTCCCAAAGAAAAATATAGATTTATAAACAATAGGAGATAGTTTAGTTCAAAAATATTTTTATTACCAGTAATCACTGTAAAGATATTTCAAGATCTGAATATAGAGGTTATACAAATTATCAAAGTTCTGCTATCAGTAACATGTTTATCAAGTGTGTGTAGTGCCCAGTTTCTTGTATATTTGGAACACATAATAGGTGTTGAATACATGATTTTTAAAACAAGAGGAAAATGAGTAGTCAGGCAGGCAGAATAAGACAAAGAAACAACCATTAAAAAACAGTCCAGGGATTCAGATTAAACAGAAGAACGGGGGCAGCTACATCTTGCCTATTCCTTAACCACATTTGCACTGAAATATCAGAATTGAAGAAAAGCTATGCACTCTAAGGAAACCAAAGAAACAAATAGTCATCTTTCCGTTATTATTTTTAATTAAAACATAATTGCATCATTTTCCCCTTCAATTTCGTCCCTCCAACCCCTCCTACACAACTCCTTGCTCTCTCTTTAAATACTGGTTTATTTTCTTTGTTATTAAGATAGATAGATAGATAGATAGATAGATAGATAGATAGATAGATAGATAGATAGAAAGACAGACAGACAGACTGAAGAATGTAGGAAGATACAGAGAGGTATGTAGGTTGGTGGATATACATTGTCAAAATATGTAACTACAACCTGATAAGTCTGTTTACTGTTACTTATGTATATGGATTTTTGAGGACTGACCCTTAGCTATCTTAAAGTAGCCAATGCCAAGGTGAGGTCCTGAAAATATGGTTAACAATGAGGAATTATCTGGTGCATTTGGAATTGGTCATAAATATTTTGAAGCTTTGAAAAATACACATTTCTTTCAAAGAACTAATCTATTGGATTTTAATAGAATTTTAAGGTCCTGATCTGTCTTTAAAACTCTTTAGATGGACATCTGTTCATTGCAGCATCAAAAACCACTAAAGTGGGTTTGAGGGATGACTCAGCTGATAAGAGCGCTTGATGCTCCTGCATTTAGACCAAGATTTGAATCTCAGCACCTACACTGTGGTTTACAACCATCAGTAAATAACATAAATAACTACAACAATTAAATAAATAGAAAATAGTGAGAAAGACAAATGTTGTAGACCTGGTTTCATAATTCCCAAGTTGATGGGCAAACTCACTTACAGAATTATTTTGCAGACACTGCCTGCCACAAGCATAGTGCAGTCAAGAGCAAACATTTTAATCATGTTTACCTTCATGTCCATGGCTAATAGAAATACTTGATTTTATCTGCTTTTATTTACATTTAAGAAATAAAAATGAACTTGATTATGAATCACAATATTCTGATGTATCTTCTGAGATAATATTTTTAATTCTTCTTGGAAGCAATCTCCATGTCCTCTTCCAATGTGACTGATAGTAAGATTCCAGAATCCACTAAAGTATAAAAATAGTGTATTCAAAGATGTGGCAAGCATTTGCAAACACATAGACACTTCATTTTAATACAAAATTCCATGGAGTATATGAGGTCTCTTCACTAGACTGCACATGTTCTCCTCTAGATATTATCAGATGCACTAAGTAGCATCAGCCCCTTTGCAGATCTCTGTCAAAATGAATTTTCCATATCTGCCCATGCAAAGACAATATCTTCACATTATCTTTTTAAAGATCCCAGTGAAGAGGCTTGGGGTTTTAAATTATATTGTCATTATTCTGTCTATACTCTCGTGTGATTGTGTCCTTAAACGCAGAAGCAGATGTTTTTGCTTTACAGAATTATTTTGCATAAATATGTTATTTTCATGCAGCAAGTCATAAATTCACTCCTTTATAGCAACATTCTGCCTCAGAACGATGGAGCCCATCAACTTTCTGCCAATATGAATATTTTTCATAATAACAACATGAATGAAGCGTCAAAGATTAAATTTAGGTCTCGGGCGATTGCTGTTTCGCTCTCAAACTTATGATACACGAGTGAGGCGAACGAACTTTCAAGATCCACAGAGAGAGCATTTTTTAACAAAGTCAAAATGCTTTACTGCGAACTAAATCTGCACTTGGTTTAGATGTTAATCTCAAAACACAAAGTAAGCACTTTGAGTGGTCCTTGTGTGTGTCAGGTTCCCACTAAAGCAAACTGCCGAGATGGGATTTTTTTTTTTCATAGTCTTGTGTTTCAGAAAAAAAATAATTAAAAAAGAACTAACCTTAGAAAGTCTTGTAAAAATCATTTTATATATGGAAGTTATAGAAATCAAGAATAACTCTGAGACTAAATTGAAATTCCTGAATAAAACCCAAAAGCATCCTTTTAGAAGCCTCAAGGTGATAAGAAATCCCCAGGCAGGGAAAGTCAAGTGTGTATACAAAAAGGGAAAAGGCACAAAATTTCCTTTTCCGTGAAACCTTTGTTTCTTGAGAATATTGTACCTCACTTAGATGGAGAGAACACAGAGAATAAGGAAGATGGAGCCTAAAGTCAGGCTTTGTTCAAGTTGGGATGCACAGAAAACTCGTCCATCAAATTGAATCAAGAACAGCAACACTGTAAGGCAAGGTGCCCACCCAAATGAACCAAACTGGCCACCCAAAATGACGTTGATAACATCTCAGCATCTGAGATGATGTCACAAGCGTGGCAACCATTTGGGCTCACAGAGGGATCCTAGTAAATGCAACTGGTATAAAGAGAGATCACTGTCTCAAGAGCGACCAGGTTCCTTCCATCACATAATCTCAAAGTCAAAAAATAAAGTCATGCAAGAACGAGAAAACAAACCCCCAGCAGCTGACAAGTCTGCCAGTGCCTCAATTTGCACTTCTCAGTCTTCATAACTGTGAGAGATAAGTTTCTGTCCCTTATGTGCTATTCAGTCTATAGTGTTTTAATGCTGCTACCCAGCTACGTTAGGACCACACACCCATAAAAGCTTCTGCTTCACTCACCTGACTTGAACATTTACCATGGTTTTGTACTTCACTTCTACCCACTCTCTTCAATTTTTTTCAGTGTTGTGGAGTTTAAAACAGAATTTGACTACCATCTATAACCACTTAGTTATTCTTGGAAGAAATCAAATAAAATTTAGTGCCTATTATAACAAATAAAGAACCAGAAGTTATTTGACATTGTAAATATATGTTCAATTGTCCTGGAGTTTTTTCAGCACTTGTTTCTTAAGCTTGTCTTGTTAAAATTGGGATCTTAGTCTCTTTTCTACTCCAATAACCGATTGTCACAGACTGGAAAGAGTATCAACAATACAGCCAGTTTCCAAAGCCTCTAGAGACTATAAAGTCTAGTTATGTGGTTCTGCATCACACGTGACAAATGAGACAGAAGGAGAGAGTTAAGCTCAGTTTGCCCTCTTTACCAGGAATCATCACCTACGATAACTCATACCTGAGCCTACACACTCAATTCCCTTTTCAAGATTTCTCCTCTTAAAATTGCTCAGTGACAACTTTCAATATGAGACTTGGAGGGGTTGCCCACTCTCCATCAAGATCTAAGTAAGATCTACAGTCTGCGTTTGGTTATTGCATCGTTTGAGTCTCCCCTTTTTTCAAGGCATTGTCTACTCCTTGTAAATGGCATCGATCTGATCATCACAGAGTGCCGCACTTAGCTGATGACTTCCTTGGAATGTTGGTAACTTTTTTCATAGATGGATATTTTTTCATTTTGGAAGAACACAACCTTGCCTTTCATTCTTGATACAATAGTGCTTTATGTACAGAAGCCTTGACTTGAGTGTAGCAACACCAACATGTGGAAGCTCAATTAACATCCCCAAGGAATAAAGGGTTACTTCTGAGATACTCATTCAGTTCATAATTAGATGCTCCAAACTATCTAGTTGGTGTAATAATACTTGCATTACCATATATCTAAATCTAATTATGGAAAGATTTAAGAATTAATGGACTTTTAACTCATTATTTTATACTAATGAACTCTTTTCCAATTAACCATCATTTCTCAATCTTAAATCAATCCTCTGTGTACACAGAAAAGTCTCATTTGAAGAACAAATCTTTTGTTTTTCAGAGCAGAGTCTATAAGTACTTAGTGTGTCTTTAGTGTGTAGACATGGACCTCACTAAATAAAGTCAGAGTCAGGACAAACCACAAGTTAATAAACATACACTTAATTACTAATAAAAGTACTTTGAGGTGACTATTATTTGAACTTTTTCTTCAAGTTATTTACACTAGTTCTACTAGTCAGTATCAACAATTGTGATCATTCATACTGCCCACAGGATTACTTCAATGACTCTATTAATAGCATACTAGAATAATTTTATTTTTGTTTTCTTTTCTAATTTATTTATTTTACATCTCAACTGCAGTTTCTCCACTCTTCTATCCCATTCTACTCTTACCTCCCCTTTGATCCCCATCCACTCCTCCTTTGTTTCTGTTTAGAAAGAGGCAGCTCTCCAGTGGATATGGAGATAGCAACAAAGCATGGCATCAAGTTGCTGTAAGACTAAGCACCTCCCCCTGTAAAAGGCTGAGAAAGATAATTCAATATGAAGAATAGGATCCTAAGAGCCAAGCAAAGTATTAGAAGCAACCCCTGCTCCCATTGTTAGGAGTCCTCCAAGCTACACAACTGTCACATATATAGAGAGAGCCATGTCAGTCCCATGTAGGCTCCCTGGTTGCTGGTCCAGACTCTAAGTTTTTATGAACCCAGGTTAGTTGTTTCTATGGGTTTGCTTGTGGTGTTTTGACCTTCTGACTCCTACACTCCTTTCTTCCTCTCTTCAGCAGAATTGCCCAGACTCAGACTGATTGTCTGTGCGGTTCTGCATCTGTTTCCATTAGTTGCTGGGTGAAGGCTCTCTGAAGACAATTGGGGTAGCCAGCAATCTGATCACAGGAGATGGCTAGTTGAAGCTATGTATCCATTTTTTCTAGGAGTCTTAGCTGAGGTCATGCTTGTAGATTTGTGGGAGTTTCCATTGCATCCCTTTCTCCCTGACCCTGAAATGAATCTCCTTTCCGGTTAACTTTTTCAATACCCTCCCCTTCCATCCACTCTCCAACCTGATCCCTCAAGTTCCTATCTTTACCTACCCAAACCCACCCAGGAAATCTTGTGTAGGTTGTTAAATAAACAAATATAAGTGACTATAATGAGTTTAAGTGTTTTTTTTTCTTCTGACACAATGTCTGGAAATGTCATTCAAACATGATCCCACAAATTATCAGGCAGCTTCATTTTGATGATCATATTTTCTGTGTTGATATTGTATTATATTGGCAAAGCAGATACAAAACATTGGAATTGCTACATGAAAGCATACCTGTGAATAGATTTCTTCCTTTTTTCCATTTGGTATTTAGTTATGGGCATTTTTTTATATTATAATAGTTAAATTTTAGTCTATCAAAAAGCATGTTATTATTTGTTTATCTGACAAGTAAAGATGAGATATGAGGGCTGCAATGGTTATATTGCTGACAACTGAGAGGTGTGCATCACTTGTGACTTAGGGAATCCTGTGGTTCCTAAAAATCACAATCTATTTGAATATCATGTTTTATGAAATGATACGTTTAGACTCTCCGAGTGTCTAAATGTATCTTGAGATATGAGGCAAAGTGAAGGTAACTGAAATCAAAGCATATTCTTGAAATATGTCACAAAGCAAAAGGGCCCCATGACAAAGCAATAGAATTTTATCTTTATTGGTTATGTGAGTCTTTAATAAAAAATGATCTTATTCCTCATTTGAAAAGCTCCAGTAAGCAATATTCCCCTGATAACTCATGTAATTCAGAAGAAAACAATTGACTCTTATAGTCATCCCTAGCTTATATCTTTACAATATGAAAATTCAACTTTAAATAGTCACATTACCTCCAAGGTTACTACTTACATGAGTGTTATATTAAGAATGGGAATATTGACAATTATTGTCTGAATAAACATTTGTAACGCATTGAAATGTATATGTGCATTTGCACTTCTAAACCCTGTTTGTACTATAGTGACACCTGTACCAGTCACACTTTGCAGTATTGCCCACATACCTGTATACTCAGTGAAGAGATTTATATCAGGACATCCCATGCAATGTCAGACAACAACTTGAACCTAAGCCCAGAAAACCACTCCTTCACAATGTATTCTACTAATATATTAGAATTATTTTTATTTGGACTACACTTCCTTCTGACCATACGAGTCGTCTGAGTCAGCTCTAGAATTTATCCTCTTGTGCCACAAGAATTTTACATCTTTCCCTCTAACTGTACATAGCAGATTTTCCACATGATTGTTTCCTGCTGATTACATTTGTCCTAGCTTCTCAATTTCTATGACCATACTTTAGCCACTTACCTTCACATCTAGAGTGGATATTAACAAAAGTTAAATGGCCATTAAAACATAAGTATCCATCAGAAGTGACACGGGTTTAATACAACAGGCCCAAGTATCTGTGACTTCACTGCTTAGCATCTATCTGCACACACTAAACTTCTGTGTTCTCTTTAGAGTGTGTATCTGTATATAAGATTAATTTTGGTCTGAATTTTACTTATTTTTCCAATTAAAAATACGGTTTGTGAGAGCAGGATTACACTTCCACCTATATTCCTATTGCTTTCAAAAATGGGCATGAAATAAATACTAAATATGAAAACGTACTGGCTGTACTTCAAGAAGAATAATTTAAAATCATAATTTTAATTCCTTGCATGCCACTGACAAAAGCATTAAATTATGACACAGGAAGTCATGCTGTTTATCACCTTATGAAAAGCTCATGGATTTTCCAGGTTGGTCACTTTGTGTTTAAATGGACAGCAAGAAGTAGCAGGGATCTCTGCCTTTGTTTGATAGTGTCTGACATAATCTATAAGGTCAGACAAGCCTATACATACCAAACCTCCTTTCACTAAGCACCACCAGTGAGTCATGATTCAGATATCAATAAGCACTGTTGGAGATCAAATGTTGACTCCAGTCAATAAACATCCAAATTTCAATTAATAACAGATTTCTGAATAGCAAATTACATTTTGTGCTATTTTTTCACATGTAAAAGCTTAGAAAATGGTAAAAATTGTGTCTAGGAGAAGGTATAGAAAAGATAATATTATTAACAACATGTAAAGAAAATATAGATAATGTAATGATGACTGTGAAAATTTAGTTTTAAATAATATAAGCAGAATACCCACGGATTAGTTAAATGGCAACAAAGTACCAAAATTCACGCGAACTATTTTCTTGTTATAAACAATGATTCTAGTACTAACACTCGAGATTGCTGTGAAGAATCCTATCGTGTGTACAAAGTATTTTTATCATACTTGCTATCAATGGGGTAAATATCATCACATATTTTCAAATATTGCTATTCACTTCCACATCAGAATGTAAAATCTTTTTAGAGTATCATAGGTTTTTCCACCAAAACAAGATAAAAGATGTGGATGCAATGGAAAGTCTTTCTCCCCTTTGATAGCAAGAGAAATTAGTTGAATCAACTTTTGAATTGGAGAATATTCAAGTTCCTCACATAACATGGTATGATATTTACATATAACTTAATAATGTGTTCTCAAATCCCTTAAGTGAGTCATAAGTGACTTATAATGGCTAGTAAATTGGACGTGCTAATTACACAGTCACAATAGTATTTAGAAATCAGTGAAAATTTTCTAAACTGTTCAAGACAGGTGAAAATTTTTAGAAGAATGAATCTATAAGGCACACATATACACGTGCACACACATATGCACATAGATCCACTCACATGCATGTACACACACACACAAACACACACACATGCATGAATACATGATTGCACAAACCCAAACCACATCTCTAAATAAACCACTACATGGTGATAAAAAAAAAAACTGAAAATATTCTCATAGCACAGCATCATGGTTTGCAATTGAGAAAAATTCATCTCATAGGTCTGTCCTTTAGATAGATTTCATACAGTCACTTTACAATGGCACAAGCTATTTTTCAAGTTCAGTGAAGTGTGATGTTCATACACTATATGTGCTGCAACTTGTCTATCATTCAAGAATGAACGAATAAAGTATAAGTTCTATTTGAAAGTAGATTATTTTAATGGAAGATAAACAGTGGCAAGATAAAAAAAATATGCTATACATGATACAGATTGTCATCAGAATAAAGGAGAAACAATTTATTTTTTGCTTCCTCATGAATGAAAAGCAGAAAAGTGATTTTACTTAAACAAAAATTTAAGATGCGCCTTGAATAATCAGTGAACTTCCGCTTTGTTGGGCTGAAAAAAGTGGATATTTTCCAGCTAAAAACACTAAGAGAACACTGAAAATAGGGAATTTTTAGGACAAGACCCGGGTCCAAATTGATATTCAATGTGGTCAATGAACTGAGCTTAGGAATTGTAAACAACAACAACAAAAATCAGAAAGTATAACCACATTGAGGTTTGAATTTCCCTGTGACCAGTAAGGCCATGTCTATGGGCATGTAAACTGAGTTAAAGAAGTTGAGGAGAAACCTCAAGCTTCCAGTCAGGAGAATGGCTTTCTTTAAACCAACTTAACATGAGAGACAACAGCATGCATGCCAACAGTGTGATTTATATTGAGAAACTAAAACTGAGTGAATATATTTTTTCTGTAATAGCATCAGAATTATGTAAAATATTTATTTGGCATATTGAAAAAGTTCAGAGAAAGAGGGAGAAACCAAACATATCACATTTAAGTCAATGACAAAGAAAAATTGAGAGACTTCAGCAGAAGTATACAAAATAATAACAGAAAGAAAATAATCTTGGTTAAAACGTGGCTAGTTTTGCTTTGACCTTAACCTTGCGGTATATAAATCAAACCATGAGATATTAAAAAATATTGAGGGTAGAAATCTGGATTTTGGAGTGATCCACAGAGAAGAATGAGAAGAATAAAGTATTTGGAACTGGGAAAGACAGTGGGAGGCAGAGTAACGAGACCGCTTTTGCTTGCATTGGTATGATGAAATGGTAAAGGTAAATGTGCCGTGTGTTAGAGATATAGAAAAGGAGACTCTACAGAAAACCAAGGGAGTTGAAGAAAGAGCAAGACCAAGTGTTTCCCATCCCCTCTTCCCCAAATATGGTTCTTCCTGACAGACATTTGCTGCCCAGTCCTCAGATGTGCAAACAGATGTTAGAACAATGCACAGAAAACGAGACAGGAAAATCACTAGTATGGCAATATGCCCTGGAATCAAAAACTATTTTCTAATTTGGAAAGAGGTAGGAAGGAGTTGGGGGTTTAAACGGAGGAGATAGGGCTTGAATTATCTGGGTTTACATATATTTCAATCCTCAGCCCCTACAAAAAAAAAATCAGACATCAAGTGCCTGCATGTAACACATCACTGGAGACAATAAAAGCCTGGGACTCCACTGGTAAGTCATCCTGCCTGCATGGAACCCATCAGTGGAGGCAATAAAATCCTGAAACTCCATTGGTTAGCCAGCCTAGCTTAAATATCCAGTTTGGAGTTCAATGAGAAACCTTCTTGGAGGCAATAAGACAAAGAGGTAGAGAGATACAAACAACATCTCTACATCTCTCTCTCTCTGACCTCTGCATGTACACATAGGAGAATGTACCATACACCACACATACACATACACATGTACAGAGAGAGAGAATAAAATATTTTCTATTTTTCTTATTTTGGAAAAAGAGACACAATTTTTATTTTGCCATGTAGTAAAAAACATTTCACTTCCAGTTATAACATTTATTACATGCCTATTATCATGTCTCATGCACTGTGCACTGGAATTAGACACACAAATGAGAAAAGATATGCTCCCCTCAAGAAAATCATAATTCAGCAGTAAGAGCAGCACATGCAATTAAGTACGTGAAAACAACCACTTCATGAAACTCCACCATGACAGAACTCTGAACCAAGAATTATGTAGCTAGAGATTGGGGTCTTTGATCCCAGTCCTAATGCTAAAAGGGAAAGGAGGACTCTTAACTAGTCCATGGACGTGTCATGCAGTTTTAGACTGACCTGGGAGTGTTGTGAAATAATGTTTTTGGACCCTGAGAAGTTGTATCTTTGTGGAGAAGCCTTCTCATTGTTTTGTTGTTGTTGTTTGTTTGCTTTGCTTTATTTTGTCTGTATTTATGTCTTTATTTATTTGTTTGTTTGTTTATTAATTGGTTTTCTGAGGTAGGGTCTCTCTGTGTAACAGTCTCAGCTGCCCTAGAATTTGCTGTGTAGACCATGCTTGCCACAAACTAACAGAGGTTTGCCTGCCTCTGCCTCAAGAGTGCTGGCATTGAAGTCATATACCAATACTGCCTGGCATGATTGGTTTAATAAAGAGCTAGATGCCAATAAGGAGGCAGAAAGAGATTAGGAAGGACTTCCAAGAAGAGAAAGAAACAGAGGAGATTAATCTAGGTTTGGGAGGGACATCAGAGGACAAGAAGAGGAAACAGAAAGTACAAGATGGAAGAGAGGTAAAATGTAGATTAACATAAATGGGTTAGCTTAAATTGTAAGAACTAGTGGATGGAATAAGCCTAAGCTATAGGCCTAGCTTTCATAATTAATAATAAGTCTCCATGTCATTTTTTGTGAGCTGGAAGCCCAAAGAAAAATCCATCTACATGGGAGATGTGAGGAAGCTCACAGGTAAATAGGAATGGAATCAAAAGAAGATGCTGCACAGACATTAATAAACAATAGACGATTGAACCACAGCTATGATTGAGCCCACATTTTGCCAGCAAAGGTGCAATTTTATGTTGGATATGACTCGGTTATGTCAAACTAGAGAATCATGTTGTAGGAAAGGGCAGACCTTATTTTGCATTGGTGGATAATGTTGAGCTAGAGATGCTCTTTCCAAGTATTTTATTAAGAGATGGATAGAAACAGTTGTTCTGCAACAAACTGCCCTCTTTGGGTCCTTGAAAAACCCAATAAATAGTTGCAGATTTTAAGTGATAAGACCAGGAGATTTTGATGCTGCTCTGGAGGAAAACTTAATTTAACAGAAATCACTTTTACTAGTAACATCAGAATCACAGAATCATAAAGCTATAGGGAGTGAAATAGGCATTTCTTGTATCCAAAACTTCAAAAGCCAGATAGGTCATTTAGGTCTTCTGTTCTCTCCTCTCCTCCCTTCCCCTCCCCTACCCTCTTCTTCTCTCCTTTCCTATCCTATCCTGTCCTCTTCTCCCTTTCCCTTTCTCTCTTCTTCTCTTTCTCCCTATTCACTCTTTGCCATCATACTTTGTCTTCAACAATATAATATGCCAGAGTAATATAAGACATAAATGTCTTTGTGTCTATTACTTACCTTAAATTTCTATGGTCAGTATAGTTTGGTGAGGATTAAGTTTCTCATTAATATTCAAACAGGTTATGCTGGGACTTAGCTCAGTGAAAAAGCTGAACAAAGGGGTTTGTTTTCTATACATAAAACCTTATAATCAACTCCACCTCCAAAAAAAGGGTAGATAGAGGGGCTGTGAGATTAAATAGAGTTGCTTAAAAAAATAAAGATTACTGAAACTATTCAAGAGAATGAGAGCTCTTTTGTGACTAAGGACAGGCACTTTGCTTTACCTGCTCCACATAACTCAAAACCAAAAGCTGCAAAAACGTTTTTCAAATCTACAGAGAACTCCCAATAAAGAGAATACTGGGCAGTTGTGTTCTAGCTCCACAAAAGACCCATAAAATTATAAGAGTTTAAAAGGCCCCTGGAGGGAGTTTAGATAAGCACCAAATAACTTTTGATTTACAGTGTAATTTTACTCTGAAATGGTATTCTGTGGGAAGCTATTAATTTCCATCTGGGGCGGTCATTAAAAACATCATCGAATTCCATTTATTTTCAGGGATGGGGCTGTCACTTAAGTATCTTTCTATTTTATTCGCTTATGTGTGTACTGAGTGGAACTACACCATGTGGGATTTAAGTCGCTACATCAAATTCTGCATTATTTGATCAATTTTTATTTTGAAACTGAGTTAGTATTTAAAGTGTGATGTTAATAAAATTTTCAGAATTTATGTAATATACTGTTACCATTTTCTACAGTAAAATTATCAATCATTAACAAATTAGTAACACATATTTCCTTAATCATTTGAAACCACTTAATTCATCTATTAGCAAGCTCTACTATTTTAGACAGTTAACATTCAAGGAAAAGTTGAACAAGCAGCTCATACAGCTCCCCAACCTCTCATTCTGATTTTATTAATGCCCTGCCTCAGGGCCTCACATTTGTTAAAGAGAGCAAACCAAATCATTATTTGCTAAAGTTCATAGTCTAAACAAAGTAAAAGCAGACTTTAAACCTAGTCAGCCTCTTCAGTTCTGTACACATGAAAGACAAAACATCCACTGTTTCCACCTGACATTGAAGCTGGTTCCTTCTGACTCAGGGTGGAAATGAGGTGACTGAGAACCAGCCTGGGAGATGACCTTAGCACCAATTACAGTGAGTGTCCCTAATTATTCGGCTGGCTTTTGGGAACCTGTTTCCTCATACTGGGTTGCTTTGCCCAGCCTTAATACAAGGGGAGGAGCTCAGTTCTAGTGTACTTGATATACCATGCTTTGTTAACACCCTTGGAAGGCCTACACTTGCTGAACAGAAAAAAGGAGGATTGAATGTGATGAGTGGAGAGAATGGAGGGGGAACTGTGACTGCGATATAAAATGAGTAAGCAAATTTAATTTTAAAAGAAAAAGCTTTCTTTCATCATTAACCACTCTCCAATGAGTGAGCCATTATGGTACATACAAGCACTCACACTACGGACACACTGCTTGTTTTCTGAGTACTATCCAGTGTACTAAAACTGTTTCCATTTTTTCCCTTCCTATTTATAGAAATTTTGTTAAGTAAAGGAAAAAGAATCACTTCATTTATGACTCATAAATGTCAGTGAAGTAGTGTTGATTTGGATTATGAAAAAAAAACATGAGGGTTGAAAGCAAATTATGTCTGTCTAATAAGGAACAACTGGTACCAATCTTATCTAAAATTAGATGCTATGATGAAATGCCTCTTACTACCCATCAGTCAATAATCTGTTATGACTTCAATGCCAGCATATAATACAGACTTTTAACAAGGTGTTTATTCAAGTGATAAGAGCCAGGCTTTAGAGTAAGTTGTGGGTACTCGGAAGTGAAGAAAACTAGACATGACCTTGAATGTGTGGAGTTTATAGGCTAGTGAAAAGGACACTAACAAAATAGTCACACCGATGAATACACAAAACGTGGCAGAGGTGAATACTAATAAGTAATGGGGTAGAGTTTCAGGAAAAAATTAAAATCCTTACTTGGACTTGGGGACCATGTAAATAATGGTCAAACTGAGGCAAGAGGGACAATTACCCATGAATTAAGAGAAAACATCCTAGGCGAGGAAACAGGAGGTACAAATGATATGAAAGATCAAGGAGAAAGGAGACCTATGCGATAATAGTGAGAAGAATCTACTCGGAGACTAACGGGATCAAGCTGGACACACAATCAAGGCTTGGAGAGAGAAAAGGGAAGAGGGAAATGTTGTAAGTAAATTACATTCTTGAAAGCTAAAAGAAATAATTTTTAAAAATATGTTTAGTACAAATTTAACTTTTAATACCTCAAAGTTTTAATTTAAATATTACTCCTTAAAAATGATTACTTGAGGCAGTGGAAAAATGACTCAAAAATTAAGAGCATTGATTGCTCTTTAAGAGACCCTGAGTTCAATTCCTAGGAATCACATGGTGGCTCACAACCATCTATAATGATATCCAATACCCCATTCTGGTACACAAGTAAACATGCAGACATAACACTGTATACATAATAAATAAAACTGATTATTTGAGGGGTAAAGCAATGACACCTTTGGGAGTACTGGCTGTTCTTCCAGTGGACCCATGTACAATACCCAGCACCCACAAGAAGGCTGACAATTAAATCTGATTCCATGAAATTTAACACCTTCTTCTGGCCTCTTCAAGTACCAGACATACAAGTGGTGCCTATGAGTATATGTAAGGAAGACATTCATAAAATAGTTTTTAATAGTAAAAATATTCTTTGAAAGATTTTATGATTTAATTTTTATACATGTAATATTCTTATTGTAAAACTGTTTACATCTATTACAATTCAATGAGACAGGTCTTTTAAACTACTAACCATCTCAGATTCCCTGTGTCTGTGCCGTTTTTCTTGTGTGAGAGATAGTGTTAAAATAGGAAGGACAGACCCGGGGAAAATGTGACATTATCTTCTTAAAGAATGTCATAAGTAATTAAAAGAACAATGTCCCTTGCTAATACAGTCTTTTGTTTTTCCTGTGATTATCTATTTATCGAATTGTGAAACTCCTGAGTCAAGTTAGACACAACTGGAAATCCATGGCCTGTTGGGTCCCAGGACCCATTCTCTGAGATTGAAATTTGCTTCCACTCCAGTTTGGTACCAAATTTTGGTTTAATTACCTGAAATACTCTTATTTTCTTTCCCACTGAGGACTAATAGTTATTGAAACAGTTGGAGAACTGGGGAATCTGTGGATCCATTCTCCTCAAGCAGATTTGAACAGAATGCAGTTGCCACAGCTGCTTCTGAATGTGCTAGACAAATTTTCAACTTGATCTGGATTCACGGCTGAGTAGTTGATGACATGAAGATACCTCATCCTGAAGCAAGCTAGGAATCTGAAAATCTCTTTCCTCCTTATAGCATTTAAGAACAATACATTGATGGAACTTACTGCCGACACACGGCTCTTCGACTTCAGAATGAAAAGAACAGCAGTCACAGGGACACACAGAAAGGAGTCAGGAGAAAAGACAGCCTGGTTTAGCATCTCTGTCACCGTGATAAAATCCTTGGGGAGGAAGCATTTTTTTTATTTTACACTTCTTAGTGCCTGTCCATCATCTAGGATAGTAAAGTCAGGTCCCAGAAGCAGAGACTCCTAGAAGAAATGCTGATTGCTGGCTTGTCTTCCCTGGTTTCTTCAGTTTGCTTTCATATATAGCCCAGTGCCAAGCACCTTAGGGGGAAACATATATGTGGTCCACATATAAAAAACCCATGGCCACCTACTACAGTGGACTGGGCACTCTTACATTATTTGTCAATCAAGAATATGCCTTCTGCCCTAAAGATGTGTCCACCGACCAGGCTGACTGAATCAATTCCTCAGCTGAGAGTCTGTATTCTCCGGTGAATCTAATTTATGTCAAGTTGACAAAAACTAACCAGTACTGCTAGTGAACACACTCCCTGTTCTTTACACCGAGAAAGCTAAACAGATGACATTCCGTCTGTTTCAGGGGGAGTTTGGAGCTCTATGCAAGCAGAGGGAAGCATGCAGTTATGGTGAATGAAAGGTTGCCTGTGTTTGCATTTTTAACTTTTTTAAATAAAGTTTGTGATTTATAATTAATTGGAGAACCACAATAAACGCAGACAGCATCTAATAAACAAAAAAAAACCCACTTAGACATGAGCCATAAAAAAACTGAAAGCAAATGTGGAGTCAAAATCAAACCAATGATGAACTCACCATTCCCTTTTTTAAGAAAAAGTAGACATGGATATGAAATAGGTCATTTTTTTATTTTGTTTTTTACAAGAAAATGAATGGGAAAAATACATATGCTCTCAAAGTAAAAGCCATGGAACTTCTTCCTAAATGAGGAACGCTGTGGACAGGCAACCGATATCAGGTCTCTGCATGTGTCTTCCTGTTACTTAGAAAACAGTGCAATGTCTGCACCTGTCACACTTGAATGCCAGACTGGTATTGTCAAATGTGACAGGACTTCTCAACAAAGCAGAATGATAGTGAAGGATTCCGGAAGCTCCCGACACATGACTAGGGGCATTAATTATAAATAATACAATCTGGATATGCAAATGCCAAGCAAACTGTGTTAAATTAAACCATTGGCAACTTTAAAAGTTTATTTGTGTTTCATCAGCGTTTTCCCCAGTGCTACACTTCATGGAAACACATTAAGCTAAATGAGGAAATAATGCTGTTCACAATGCCTCTTCAGAGATTTCCTGCTATGGAAATGGTACTGTTTATGTCAAGCATATTGTCAACAGTATATAAAATTTAAATGTATATAATTAAAATATTCTAATATTCCTTTAGATATTAGACGATATATATGGGTATTCTATGTATTCAAACATGTTATAATATAAATATAATATGATTTTGCATATAAATTAGGTAAATAGAGGGAATTATTTAGAGAATGAATATAGTCTGGTTCATCAGACATCAGAATTTAAATCTCAAGCTCATTTTACACATACCAAAAACAACTAAGGAAATTCAGCTAAAAATAGAATTATGTATTTTGATAAACATGATTCCAAATGGACACAATTAGTTTAACACTCTGTAGGAATTAAGGTAACGCTGAATAATTTTGAAAATGTATCCCAAAATCAAAAGGAAAAACAAAGCAATGCAATTATTGAAATACGCCTAATGATTTCTTTTTTATTCAACAAAAATTCAGTCTTTGCCATGTATATAAAAAAGTATGGCATTTTAAAAATATCAATAATAAAGATTTTTAAATTATTCTTAGAATATTGTTCTCAAAAAAGTAAAGATCATCTACCACACTATCTAGCTGGAGCACTCTTTAGAATATACCTAAACGACTCTATAATTTACTACAGAGATGTCTGCTCATCATATATGGTTTATTGGCAATAACTGGAGCTTAGAAACAGCTTAGACGTTCAGAAATTTATGGCTAATAAAAATGTATATTTAGACAACAAAATAGGATTAAGCTGTTAGAACTGAAATTGTAAAGTGAGTGGATGGAGATAGAAGCTGTCATGTTGAGTGACGTATCCCAAACAGACTGACATAGTAGGTTTTCTTTCTATGTGAATGTTAGATTGTAAGCTTTGTATTTGGCTTCATTCAAAGTAGCTCATTATTACAAAGACAAAATCTACTATCCTCTAGTAGGAGAATTAATAAGAAAATCTTATATAATGAATAGCTGATATAGGTTTGCAGACACTTTACTCTCAAATAGGTTAGTTGGAAGGGTTCTCAACCAAGAAATTGTTATTCTTTTTTTAAATTTTTATTGAGCTCTACATTTTTCTCTGCTCCCCTCCCTGCTTCTCCCTTCCCCGTTAAACCCTCCCCCAAGGTCCTCATGCTCCCAATTTACTAAGGATATCTTGTCTTTATATACTTCCTATGTAGATTAGATCTATGTAAGTCTCTCTTAGGGTCCTCATGGTTGTCTAAATTCTCTGGGCTTGTATTTGTAGGATGGTTTTCTTTGCTTTATGTTTAAAAACCACTTATGAGTAAGTACATGTGATAATTGTCTTTCTGTGTCTGGGTTACCTCACCCAAAATAATGTTTTCTAGCTCTTGAATTTTGCAG
Organism: Myodes glareolus; assembly: GCF_982192425.1. Classification (NCBI taxonomy): domain Eukaryota; kingdom Metazoa; phylum Chordata; class Mammalia; order Rodentia; family Cricetidae; genus Myodes; species Myodes glareolus. Next base: position 15,130,544 of record NC_142048.1, on the reverse strand, counting down.
GAAATTGTTACTTTTAATGTTATGAAAAAGTGGTTTCTACTTTCCTGTATTGCTTTAAGTAGCATCAGTAACGTCATTTTGGTTTTTAAAAAAATCATCTGCGGGGAGTTTAGACTATGTCAATGTATTGTTTCCTCGGTGCAATACAGTCCACTACAAAAATCCTGGATGATAAAAAAAAAAATTCTGGATGATCACCCAATAAGTGCTTTGTTTTTCAAAAGGAAAAATAATCAGAAGTAACGACTTATCCAAGATGAATTGTGCAGGGTGTCATTAATTCCTCACTAACTATTTCATACATTTTTGTGTTGTTTTGTTTGGTTGTGGTTGTTTATGAAACCACCTAGACATGATTATTTTTTGTTTGAATTTTTAAATTGTGGATTCAGTTCTTACTTGAATTTTTAAATTGTGGGTTCCGTTTTCTTCACAGGTACAGTGAAATACAAACAGGTATTATACAGGCTGGAAGTTGTGGTATGTTGATTTTTGAAGAATCCATCTGTTTCATTTCATCACATTCTTAATTTCATGTATAATAAATTATATTGTTTTCTTATGAGTGTAAAGTCTGCAGGATCTGCAGCAATGTTCAGTTTTATTCCTAGTGTGGATAATTTGTGTGTTTCTCTTTCAAATTGATCTTAAAGTACTTTTCTCTTGTTTTTCTTTCCATTTTTGTTTCTAGAATTCACTGATTTTCTTCCTTTAACTTCATCCAGATTTATGATTCTCTTTTTTCAACAAATCCTTTAGATAGGAGGATAATTAATTAATAAAACTTCTCATCTCCAATATATGCACTCAGTGTCACAAATTTCCTCTTCAATGCTGCTTTAACTGTTTCCCAAAATTTTGTCAATAATGCACTTTATTTTCATTACTTTAACATTTCTTTTACCCATGGATTATTTAAAACATTGCAAATTTTTCTGTTATTAACCTCTAATTTGATTTCAGCAGACTCTACATATCAGCTTTACCTATGTTTCACTTTTTTTTGCACAGGATGTAATATATTGGGGTGTATATTCCATGAGACAAAAGTAATGTGTGTTCTATTGTGTTGAATGAATTATGCTCTAAACATTGATGAGATCTTGTTTGCTGGTGAAATTGTTCATTTCTTCTGCATTATTGAGGACTTTTCTGCTTACTTCTTCGACCAATTGTTGAAAGAATATTAAACTCTTTACCTGTAATTGGGAAATTATCAAGGGCTATATGCTTAAAGCATATTATTTCTTGTCTTTAGTACAAATTAAATATTGTTGTTCCCTTAGTAGACAAATTCTTTATCATAATATCTATACCTCATGATTTTATTCCATAATCCGCTTTATATGATGTGAATATTTACATTTCACTTTTAGCCATACATCTCTCGCTTTAGTTTCAAATTGTCGGCATCACCATAGCTCAAGTCAGTTTCTTCTATACGGTAGACCGCTGAGCCAAGTTAATGTGACCTAGGAAGCTCTTTAAGTTATACATTTCAACTACTTATACACACTGTAATAATTGCTATAGGAAGGAATACGCCTTCATATTTGTTTACATATGCATTTTGTTTAATATTTATACATCTTTTCATTTCCTGGTTGTCCTATTCCTGTCTCCCGACAGATGTCTTGACTATTTTTAGAATTTTCTTTTGGCTGAGTGTACTATATTTAGAAGTATCTCTGCCTAGCCTTTCAGTAGTTTCTCTGAGTATCACATTGTATATACTCATTACTGTCAACTGGTATTATCATTTTACCAGTCTACATGAAGTATAGAAAATTACATCCCTTCAGGTTCTCACATAAAATTATTAAATCATTTTAATTTTAAAATATTCCATTTGTCCTAGTACCATTCTGAACTATACAAGACAAGGTTGTAATTCTTTCTTCAATTTCCATTATGACTTAAAAAAAAAACTAAAGAGGAGGAAGCTTGCTTTTGTTTACCACTATTTTAGTTTACCCCATTTTCTATGCTATTCCATGGTCCCTGATATGATTACAGATTTCTGATCCAGGAACCCTGCTCATGAATCACTGTTTAAGTCAATTATTCAGAGCACAGTTTCCCTAAGTTTTTAATTTTCTGAAATATCTTTTCTTCCCTCATTACAATGACTGTTCTTCACTGAATATAGAATTCCCTTTTGTGCATGACCTAGTGCTGTGGGACAATGGTCTTGTACCCTGTATAGATTTGTAACTTGTATTGGTTTAATAATAAAACACTGATTGGCCAGTAGCCAACAGAAAGTCTAGGCAGGAGAACCAAAATAGGAGAATTCTGTGAAGAGCAAAGGTTCAGTCTACAGCTGTCACCCAGACACAGAGGACACGAAATGAAAATGCCTCACTGACAAAAGGTATCAAGCCACATGGCTAGCACAGACAAGAATAATGGGTTAATGTAAGATATAAGAGTTAATAAGAAGTCTGAGCTAATAGGCTACCCAGTTTAAAATTAATGTTAGCGTCTGTGTGGTTCTTTGGGACTGAATGGCTGTGAGACCAGGTCGGATAGAAACCGCTGTCAACAATTTGGTACCCAATGTGAGACCGAACCCACAACTTTGGGATTAAGAGTCTGATGCTCATCAGTCTGACTATAGGGCAAGTCAAGATCTGGCCCACTCTCCTCTATTGCCCAGGGTCCTAGATGGGGTCATCCTTTGAGATTCCTGGGAATTTCTCTAGCACCATGTTTCTGCTAACCTTATAATGGCTCCCTCAATCAAGATATCTCTCTCCTTGCTCTCATCTCTGTCCTTCCTCCATCTCGATCATCCCATTTCCTCAAGTTCTCCTATACCCTCCCCTCCTCTTCTCCTCCTACCCTACCCTTTCTCCCTACCCCATGCTTTCAACCTTGCCGGTCAATCCTGTCTGCTCCCAATTTCCAGGTGGGTCTATCTATATTTTTGGGGAGTGGTTCACCTTATTACGTAGCTTCTCTAAGATCGTGAACTATAGGCTCAATGTCATTTGTTTATAACTAGTATCCACATATGAGTGAGTACATACCATATTCATCTTTTTGGATCTGGATTATCTTATTCAGGATAGTATTTTCTAAGTCCATCCATTTGCATGTAAAATTCAAGATGTCATTGATTTTTACTGCTGAGTAGTACTCTAATGTATAATGTGCCACATTTTCTTTACCCATTCTTCAGTTTACGAGCATCTAGGTTGTTTCCAGGTTCTGGAATAGCCAACTTAACACTAGCTATAACAAATAATGCTGCTGTGAATATAGTTGAACAAGTATTTTTGTAGTATGATTGAGCATCTTTTGGGTAAATGCCCAAAAGTGGTATTGCTGGATCATGAGGTAGGTTGATTCTCAATTTTTTGAGAAACCACCATACTGATTTCAGAGGTGATTGTACAAGTTTGCATTCCCACCAGCAATGGATGAGTATTTCCCTTAGTTCACTTCTTCTAAGCATAGAACCTTCATCCAGCAGCTGATTGAAGCAAAGGCAGAGACCCACATCAGAGCACAAGACTGAGCTTCCAAAGTCCAATTGAAAAGTGAAAGGAATGAGAATATGAGCAAGGAGGTCAAGACCATGATGGTTCACCCACTGAAACCATTTTCCTGAGCTAATGGAAGCTCACCAACTCCAGCCAGACTGGGAGGAACATGCATAGGACCAAACTAGCTCCTCTGAATGTGGTTGACAGTTGCATGGCTGGGGCAGATTTAGGGACCACTGGCAGTTGTACTGGGATTTATCACTACTGCATGTACTGGCTTTTGGGGATCCTGTTTTCTTTGCATGAATACCTTGCTTAGCCTAGATAGAGAAGGGAGGGACTTAGACCTTCCACAAGGCAATGTACCTTACCCTCTCTGAAGATTAGATGGGGATGGGGTGGGAGTGTGTGTGGAGGGAATGAGAGGAGAGGAAAGAGTGGGAACTTGGATTGATACTTTTTAAAAAAATCTAATAAATTAAAAAAAGAGTCTGATGCTCTAACAATCTATCATAATAAATGCTGTCCTTTTTATATTCTTAGCTCATTGAGAATTTCATATAATGGATTTTGATCATATTCACTCTGCATCTCCTCCAACCCAGTAGAAGGCAGTGATGCAAAGGGTTAATCAGAAGTAAGGGGGCAGAAATTGTTAAGTAGTGTGAGAGAATTATATGGCAGCATAGAGGAAGAAAAATGGGGAAGTGCACTGACACTGGAGGCCTTCCAAAAATACCACATGGAAACATAGTATTATAGAAACTTCATAGCATGCACATGTAATATCTTTCTATTCTTTATCTTTAGCTCATGAGCTCATGATGTCTTTTATTATTTCACATGTGAAAGTCCCAATCATTCAAATCTTTTTCCCACTGTATGGAAAGTGGGTCATGTTCTACTCTGAGGGCCATCAACATTGCTTCCTTTGTCAACAGGTTGAAATTTGTATTATGTGTTTTGATGCATGTTTTTTGATATGAACTATTAGGAATTTAATCAGCCTCTTGAAGCTGGAGGTTTCCATGTTTTATCAAATTTGAAATGTTTATCAGGTATCATTTATTCAAGTGTTTTTATCTCAAAAAACTCCAGTGAGATTTTTTTTTTGCTGTACTTCTAAACTTTCTTTTTTCAGTCTTTACTGATCAGATTGCATTTTTTTCTCTTAGTCCATCTTCTAGTTCCATAAATTCTCCTTCTGATCATTTCATTCTACATTGCATTCCATCTATTAAGTTAATTTTAACTTCTTTTAAATGGATTCACTTTAGGTATAAAATATACCTTTGAAGAAGAAACCTTATTTATTTTCTGGAAATCTATACTTTTTAATTTGTTCCTAGCAGAGTTGCCTTTGAACCTTTTTTTTGATGATAACTGTTCTAAACATTTGTCAGATGACACTAACATCAGTGTCTTAGTGACAAATTAATAATGATTTTTCTCATTTTCAGATATTTCTAATTCTTGGAATAATGAGTGATTCTTGAAATTAAAATGGATGTTTTGAATAATGTGTTAACATACCATGTTTTTTTAATGACAATTCTCTGACTAAGCAGGTCATAGATACCTCACTACCTTTCTCACATTGCCTCCAATGACACCAGAAGAAAGGAGGAAGTCACTTCTCACTAGTAAGTAGTGATAAAGAGCTGACTTTCTTTTCATGCAACACAGTCTCAGTGGAGAAGAGTAAAGGACTCCTCAGTACTGGCTGAGGTGGGGAGGCTCAGCCCCTACCACCACCACCAATGGTGTCTATGGACAGTGCTTGTCCTCTCCAAAAGGGAAGAAAACTCCTATTCTCTACTGAGTCTTATCTCTCAGTGCTGGACTAGATGCTTCATCACAGAGCAGGGAAGAGACACTCTGGGCACCTCACTGGACATTAACTGCCATGACTGTCGTAAAAATTACAAGATCATTGCTTGTTTTATTTTGTTTCTGAGATATTTGGCCTAAGTTCTGCAATTGCTGTTATTTTTATTTCCCTACAAGGACATCCTTCTCCCAGTTATGGCTAGTGGGAATAGGTTGTGTTGTAACCACTTCTGGATTCCCTTCTCCAAGTCTAGGAAATGTAAGATGAAAAGAAGACCCAGGAAATCAATCAGCCCAAGGTACTGAGGGTTCCAGATCAGTGATTCTCAATTTGTGAGTTGTAACCCTTCAGGGGATGGGGGTCAAACAATGCTGTCAGAGAGTTTGCCTAAAAACATCAGAAAACACAGGTATTTAAACTACAGTTCTTTACACTAGCAAAATTACAGTTACGAAGTAGCAACGGAAGCAATTTTATGATTGGCGGGTCACCACACTATGAGGAACCGTATTGACGGGTCACATCATCAGGAAGGTTGAGAATCATTGCCTTAGATAGTTTCTGATTCCCACAGCTTAACCTCTGTTAGAGTGCAGTTGTCACTCAGGAATATGATGATATCTAACAGGAAGAAGACAGTGTTTACATCTCCTCCATTGTCCAATGAAGGACGTCTCTTCATTGTCTGTCAATGTATTAATTATTTGCTTCCTGTTTAAAATCAGATGGATGATGAGTTTGTGAAAGAACTGGAAACAGTTTGCAAGAGGGTGGCACATAGTTAAAAAATCGGGGAGGGAGGAGGCAAATTTCCATGTTCTTTTTTTTTTTTTTTCCAGGAGGGCTCAGTTTTCAGCGGTTGTGGCTATGACTGCTTCCAACTGTCTCCTCGGGAACAAATGACACATGTGGGTTCTTCCACAACTGGCACACACTTTCCCACACATGCCCTGCAGTCATACTACTTCCTCTTCGGACAGCTTTTCTTTTTTTCTGCAGTGTTTCCTCCCCTAAGAACTCATGAGGAAGGGACAGGAAACACAGAAATTAATTTTAGCCCAGGCTGCTTCTGCTTTGCTGTCCTAATGCCCATTAACCAGAGTCCAGCTTAATTCTGAATAAAATATACAATAAACAAAGACTAGGCAACTGGGTCTTGCATGTTTGCCCACCCTGGAAATTTATAAAATCCTATCAATGTTCCCCTTACTCCACAACCTCTCCAGCAAAGGCTATCATTGGTGTTTTTGGTTTTAGCCATTCTGACAGGTGTAAGATGGTATCTCAAAGTTGTTTTGATTTGCATTTCCCTGATTGCTAAGGAGATTGAGCATGACCTTATGTGTCTTTTGGCCATTTGAACTTCTTCAGTTGAGACTTCTCTGTTCAGTTCAGAGCCCCATTTTTTAATTGAGTTAATTAGCATTTTAAAGTCTAGTTACTTGAGTTCTTTATATATTTTGGAGATCAGACCTTTGTTGCGGGGTTGGTGAAGATCTTCTCCCAGTCGGAAGGTTGCCTTTTTGTCTTAATGACAGTGTCCTTTGCTTTAAAGAAGCTTCTGGGTTTTAGGAGGTCCCATTTATTCAATGATGTCCTTATTGTCTGTGGAAACTGGACTCTGAATGTGGCTGACAAGGAGGACTGACTGAGAAGCCAAGGACAATGGCACTGGGTTTTCATTATACTGCATGTACTGGCTTTGTGGTAACCTAGTCTGTTTGGATGCTCACCTTCCTAGATCTGGATGGAGCAGGGAGGACCTTGGACTTCCCACTGGGCAGGGAACCCTGACTGCTCTTTGGACTGGAGAGGGAGGGGGAGGGAGAGTCGGGAGAGGGGAAGAGAAATGGGAGGAGGGGAGGAGGTAAAAATTTTTAATAAATAATAGCAATAATCCTATAAATGGTCAAATTTCAGAAAAGCTCATTTAAGCTTTCCTCCAGTGTACAATTTACTCCCACTTTGAGAAGTTTGCTCTAATATTAGTTACCTTACACAAGAAGTACCAAAGTGCTATTCCAGTCTACTTTTTATATTGTTGCAGGATTTCAAAACATGAATCCTTATTGTCACCACATCCTACAGAAAGTGAGTGCCTGTATTCTATATGCTAAACACAAATTCATAGCATGGTCTGTGATCTAGCTATCCAGAACACGTCCTGTGAATTTTAGTCTTCGGGGGCTCATTTTGCATCTTATTTTCCTTATACTAAGACCATATTGTTAAATGAGACCAAACTATGGCAAAAGGTTTTTTATATTTTTCCATTAACTTCTGTTGTCAGCCTCATGTTGTATTTCAGGTTGCATTTCAGAAAAGAGGAGTGCTTTTCCGCCTTCTTTCTTGTATGGGGAAAAATACCTAGCAAATTCAAAATCAAAGTCATAGATGCTGTGAAAATTCATCTCACAAAATTCATGCAGAGGTCACAAACCTCTTGCAGCATAAATGGCAACATATAGAGAGCAGTTTAACAGATCTGAGACTAAAGAGATCCTGCTCTGAAAGGAGTCCACAACCATTACAGAAGGGAGCTCAGATTTAATTGGCAAGTGTGGGGGCTGCTTGGTGAGAGACTCTGTATTTCAGATCTGATAAGAACTGGGAGCCTTTGAAAAGGGAAGTCTTAAGGTTAGGAAGCAAAGTGTTGAATGGTTTTCCTTTGTCATGCCTTTCAATGCATGAAGGGGTTGAAAGGGCAAACTTAGAAAGCAGGAGACTTGCCAGAATATGCCCAAGAGTGGGTTCAGGACTACAGAATGGAGTGTAGCTGTCCCTCCTCCCACAGAAGGGCGTAGAAATTGAGAAGAATAAGAGCTTCACAAAGTAAGTGTAGTTCTTGGTGTGGGTTTATGCTGACAGAGAGAGATTAAGATGGCTTTTGAGTTATTTTTACTTTCAAAGGTGAAAGGGTGTCATATATATATGAGTCACCGACAGGGCTCTTGAAAAGTGGGAGTCTGGGTAGGAACATAGCTTTTATCTCTTTTGAACAGTATTGGCATACACCTTTATGAACATGGATTAAATCTAGGAAGCAAAACGTAAAACCTGGTCAATAGCTGTTAAATTAGCTAACCTGAACACAGAATAGATAACCTTTGCCAATGGGAGTCAATAATAAATGCCAGATTATTCGTGGCAGGGTTTAAATCTAATGGACTGCAAATGAAAACTAAATACAGAATATTCAACACCCAAGGACAAGAAAACTTCCTGACAATGCCAAGTTAGTCTCACAAAACAGGAACAAAAAGCATAGCAATGACTGTATCTTGGCAGGTATACACAGCATCAACTTCAACACAAAAGAAAATAATTAACTATGCTAAATCTAACAAATTTAATACTCTAAGGACAGAAAAAAACTGTATACCTTAAAATAATATTTGGACTCACAAGTGTTCTATGTTCCATGAAGACAAATTGTAATTGAGGAGATGTTGACTAATTGCTTTGCAAAAAAAAAATGCTTCTTATGAAAACTTCTGTCACAGTTGTAAACGCTAAACACTGAAATTATTAATAAAATATTGCAAGCACTGTAGAGTCTACAAACATTTTATTATAAAAATTTCAAAGCAATAAATAGGGCTAGCTTCTTTTCAAAACTTGCTTTTATTATTATCATTATTGCTCTTTTAAAACCAACACAAGCTGCTGTGCCATCAACAAACTAAGATCCTTTTTTTTAAATCACAAAAATTTGCTAAAAGCTTTCCAAGGTCAGGCTTTTGAGGATTTATTGAAATAAATTATCTCCACATACATATCGCCTACGGCCCTTTTCATTGAATAGTTAACATTCTAGAAACTGTCAATTACACTAACTACATTCAGTTTTACCAACAAGTTCAGAGAATGCTGAATCTCAAACAAACTCCCATAAAGCAACTTCTCAAGGATAAAGAGAAAAACAGTGTAAAAGGGTATCAACTTTTGAATCTATGTAAGCAGTGGTTATTTTGAATCCTTTACGTGAAATGTGTGAAGAACCAAGAAGGTTGGAGACCTGGTCACCCACAAAGTGTGTGAATTCTGTATCTCTCTCACAGAATAGAATGAGAAGAAAAGGGAGAGCCAAGGAAGAAGGATTTTAAAAGCCTCAATCACATCTTGTCAGTAATGCCTTTTGAAAACATATTCTCCAATCTCTCAATGCCCACACTTTCTCCATGGACTAACTCTATGGACTTTAACATTGTCTGGTTTAATTTGCCAGAGAAGTAAAACTGTTACCAAGGCTTCATGCTCACACAATTCTAGTGACAAGAGGGGCCAGGAAATATAGAAGAGATCTGAGGACAAAGATAGATACCTCCACTATGAAGTCTTAGGCTTACCCTTCTGCTCCACACATTAAACCAGGAGTACCTGAAGTCCAGAGGTCTGTGATTCTGATGTTCAGAACACTCTGAATGACTGTAACTGAAGTATAGTATTTCACAGCAGTATCTCGTGAAGTGGGATACATTCCTGCCATGCCTTCTCCTCTCCCCAGCAGGTACAATTTCTCCCAGCAGCAGAAGCCTAAGTGTGCATAATTACAAGTACAGTATGGCTTGTGACTTATGTTACTTCTAACAGATTAAAACTGCTTGCAGAAAGACCTGCTCATGGTTTCTTGTTTAGCCTCATCCTTAAGAAGTCCAGTCCATAACAAAAGCCATTATTCTTGGAGATAAAAATGTCCAGTGTTTCAAAAGGAATAAACAATGTCATGTAGAAAGTATTACAATGAATAATTAAATCTGTCACTTGTCCAGATACTAATTTTTGTTTATTTGGTTGGTTTTCGAGATGGGGTTTCTCTGTGTAGCTTTAGAGCCTATGCTGGAACTCATTCGGTAGATCAGGCTGCCTCAAACTCACAGAAATCTGCCTGTCTCTGCCTCTCAAGTACTGTGATTAAAGAAATATGCCACCATCTCCCAAATTATCCAGATAATATCAAGGCCATGTATTTTAGTTGTTTTGCTACAAATGCAATGCAGTCAAGCTGGACTCTCTGTATATCAAGGGACAGTTAGGAAACATCTCTTCTAGTCACACTAGTCTTAGGGACAACTCAACAGTTAAGGTGAAGAAGTGCTACAAGGTTTGGAGCTTCTAAAGTCTCTGTGCAGCAAGTAGCAGCAAGCAACTATCAGTGTAGAAGCAACGTCATTCTATTTCCCTGCGTGCTTTGTTCAGAATTCTCTTCTGGGCTTCCTCCATAACATTATTTTCACCTTGCACAAACAGGGCAGGTTTCTCCTCTCCTCAGGACACTTGGAGAAGTGACTGCTCTCCATCTCAAAAGCCTCCTACTAGGCTCCACTTATAACTCAAAGGAGACAAAACTCTCCTCTAGGCAGGAACTGACAGAGTCTTGGTATGAGTAGAGTTAGATGCATTTTGGGCAGCCTGTTTTGTTACATCCATGCAGGCTACATAAAGTGTCAATATATTACACATTTGTCTTTACAGAAAGCCAGGTTCTCTAGAATTGCAAACAGCAAACCTGACTACTATGTTGCAAACCAGAGGAGATCATTCCTACATAGACAGACTCTGCACTGTGTTACATGAAACAGGTAATAAAGCATTGTAATTATAAACAGACTGGCTATTGCAATGTTGCATTGCTGAATTACCTGTAAAAATCTGGTATGAACTCCAGGAAAAGCAAAGTGGGGTATATGACAAAAGGGGTGCAAGAGTACAGATTGCCTTTCTTTCATTGATCCCTTCATGGCTGAATTACAAGAGTGAATTACATATGGTAAAATCATGTTAACTATACCCACTGTGTCATTAGACTCTATGACCATAAGAGCAAAGGTGTACATGGCACGGAGGTATCCTGTGACCTAACAGATAACTGCAAATCCACACAAGTAAGGCAGTATAGTAATCAGCAGAGAGGATTCACTTATGATTTTCCATTAGTGTGGAGGAAGAAAGGAAAGGCAATTACGTGTGTCTTTTCAGAGATAAAACCAAAGACCTATAAACAAGACAAGCAAAATGGAGAGAAGCACTGTGGAGTAACTGTTTTCATAGTCGGCAGCTTACATGTTAAAATGTAAATGAATTTGTAGAAAATTAAGTTCAAAAGTTGCCTTGGAGGAGTTGTCCTCTTTCAGTTGAAGAAGGCCAAATACTGGATGAGCTAAGCCACCAATACTGAAATACAGCAACCAGTAGCAACCAGAATGATCTCAGAGATGTCCTTAGTTGTTGCAGAGAAGTATGGCAGAGAAAAATAGTTCACATTATGGAAGGTCAGGAGCAGAGTGATGATATGTTGGTGCTTTCCAGATTTTCAGTTGTAGGGGTGGAAATAAGACACACAATGTATGTGTGTATATACGTATGTTTGTATATATGTGTGGATATATGTATGCATGCATATATATGTATGTATGCATATTGAGAGAGATAGAACTTGGCACAAATACATATATATGATTATAGTGACAACAAGATAATATCACTAGATATTGTTGAGGACCTCGGTGTAAAAGGAGACTGCTCTTTCATTTCCTAGTCACCCAGACCTAAATAATCACACAGAAACTATATTAATTACAACACTATTTTGGCCTATTAGCTCAGGCTTTTTATTAACTAATTCTTGCATCTTAAATTAGTCCATTTCTATTATTTTACATTTTACTACAAGGTTTGTGGTTTGTTACCTGTTGATTCTTGGGTGATGGCATCTGCATCCTCTGGATGCTACATGGCATCTCTTTGACTTCACCTATTCTCTCTCTGTATATCTCTGTTCATATTCTCAACCTGGATATACTCTGGTAAATTATTGGCAAAAACAGCTGTATTCATCAACCAATAAAAGCAACCCATATACAGAAGGACATTCCACATCATCTCCCCTTTTCTATCTATTTATAAAGGTAGGTTTAAACTTTCAAAGAAAAGTACATGTAACAAAACAGTTATCAAGCAAGAATTACAGTAATTTTACAGTAAAATATTTATTCTATTTGCATTAGGCAAAAAAAGAAAACATTCTACCATCTATCTTATCTTCAGAAGTCTAAAGTTTTGTATATAATTTATCTTTTATTATAACTAATGAAAACTATAATATATAATACAACATATGTATTATAACAAATATACATTATAACATATATAATCAGAGATTCCAGAAGGATATAATATTACCTAAGGAAACAGAAAGTGCATTGTAAACAACTTCCAAAACTATAGAAATGGCAGGAACATCTCACTGCCTGGACAGTCACCTAAAGTTCTTTTGTAACTTTGGGGTAACCATCGTTAGCCTACAGGCCCATAGTATCTGTCATGAAGCAGGAAATTTGGTAGACTGCTTTGCCTATATTGACAATTTGTCAGTCACTTTCTCCTGTGTCCTGCAGAATGTCTGGCAAACTCTTTCATGAAGCAGAGACCCTGTCTCGCCTTCTTTAGGCAAGTTCAGTAGTCATTTTTCTATGGGTCTTACATGTCCAGTTTATATATCATCCCATCAAGCAAACCAGACAAGAGCAGTTTCTTGGTTAGCCTTGTCATGTTGAAGGCAAATTCCATAAAGACGCCCATCAACCTCTCTGAAACAATTGGTGCTGCCAGAAGCAGATATGTCTCGCTGTTGAGAAAAGTCTAAATTCTTAATATATTTTAAATGCCATATTCTTTAGGTCTTAGAAATGTTTAAAAAATACCTATCCATCTGAAATATTTCTCTGATTATCTAGAAAACCTAACTAACATGGCCACAAGTTTGAGTATTCTAGATGAACATCTATTAATTTATAATTTTTAATTGTTCATCTCTATATCATATCCACTTTTAAATGAAAATAAATATTTATAAACAATCAGTTTGGGAATTTGTGTATAGTTTCTTCCAAACTGTTTCCTGCTGTATTTTGGGTAACTTATTTTTCAGCTTCAAGTAGACCTTTTGTGGTAGGAATCTTCTTCCATCAAACCACTTTAGCCTGGAAGGAATCCACAGGTTTTCATTTCTGTAGAAACAAAAACAGAACCTCTTTTCCAAAGCAACAAATCAATAAACCCAAATTTTGAAGTCAATATATCGTTATGTTGGTTTAACTTAGTAGCCCATAAAATCAAATGTCTCTCTAAGTTAGCTTATTAACAATCAAAAAATTCAAAGAAAACACAATAACATACATAATCCACATTCTCTGTGCATCTTTCATTATTAATGGCTTATTTTCTTTTACTCTATTATTCTTTAAAATTTGTTTTGTTGTCTTTACTCATTTAATCTGTGACTGTGTACTTTCGTCTCTCTCTCTCTCTCTTAAGCCCACATATATTTATAAAATACAGTTCCCTATTCAGTGGTCTTTTTCATCTGAATTTGTCTTTATTGCATATCTATAATTCTGCAATTGTTTTCTAACCTAGAGTGCCTTTTTAATGTAATATATGTGTGGCTATGACCAACTCCATGGCATTGCCTGTTTGCTTGGTCAAGTACAACATGGCAGGGTCATGTTCACTGCCTCTGTGAGCCATGCACACTGCCCCAGTTTCAGAGACACAGTGGGTCTAGGTTACATTTAGTAATTTGTAATGTGCTGCTCACAGACTCCACTTACATGCTCCATAACAGAACCACCATGAACCTGGAAGTTGACTCTTAAAGAAACCAGGCAGTTTTTGCTACTAACATAGAGTCAGGAAGCCTTCTCTTAAGGAAATTGTCCCTCTGCTTGACTCTAGCAAACAGAGCCTACCTGAGAAAACACTGCTACAAAGAAGCTGTGCTTAACTCTCTGTTTTTGTGTCTAGAATTCCTTCCCAAGATCTCTCAGGTTAATATGGATATAGTTGCCCCCACATTGGACACTATAATGTTTTTACTTTATTTTTTAAAGAAAACAAACATTTTTCATTTTACATACCAATCCCAGTTCCTCCTTCATCCCCTTCTTCTATTCCCTCCAACTTTCTCCACCCCACCCCCAATTCACTTCTCAGAGAGGGAAAGGTACATTGCTTTGGGAAAGATCCCAAGGACCTCCCTACTATATTTAGGCTGAACAATGTATCCATCCAAAGAGATTAGGTTCCCAAAAAGTCAGTATAAGCAGTAGGGATAAATCCTGGTGCCACTGCTGGTGGCCCCACAGTCTGTCCCAGCCATACAACTGTCAACAATATTCAGAGGGTCTAGCTTGGTCCTATGCTGGTTCCTTCCCTGCATGACTGGAGTTGCTGAGCTCCGGTTATCTCAGATAAACTGTTTCAGTGGGTATCCCCATCATGATCTTGACCTCTTTGCTTGTATTCTCTCTCCTTCCACTCTTTCAGTGGATTCAGCTCAGTGCTCTGCTGCAGGTTTCTGCCTCTATTTCCATCATGTGCTAATGAGATGATCATATGGATTTTTTTTCAGTTTATGCATATGGTGGATTACATTGGTAGATATTTGTACGTTGAACCAGTCCTGTGTCTCTGGGATGAAGCTGACTTATTCATGGTGGATGGTTTTTTTTTAATTGCTCTTGAATTCAGTTTGCTAGTATTTTATCTAGTATTTTTGCATCAATGTTCATGAGTGAAATTGGTCTATAATTCTCCTTCTTGTTTGAATCTTTGTGTGGTTTCGATATCATAACTGTAGCCTCATAAAAAGAGTTTGGCATTGTTCCTCCTGTTTCTATTATGTGAAATACTTAGCTCTTCTTTGAAGTTCTGGTAGAATTCTGCACTGAAACCATCTGACCCTGGGCCTTTTTTGGTTTGGAGTCTTTGATGATTGCCTCTTGTAGGACTATTTAAATTGTTACTTATATTGGTTTAATTTTGGTATGTGGTACCTATCCAGAAAATTGTCCATTTCTTTTTTCATTTTCCAATTTTGTGAAGTACAGATTTTTGTAGTATGGTCAAATGATTCTCTGGATTTCCTCAGTGTCTGTTGTTATGTTCCTCTTTTTATTTCTGATTTTGTTAATTTTGATGTTCTATCTCTGCTTTTTCAGTAATTTGGATAAAAGTTTGTCTATCTTGTTGATTTCCTGAAAGAACCAGCTCTTTGTTTCTTTGATTATTTGTATTGATTTCTTTGTTTCTATTTTATTGATTTCAGCCCTCAATTTGATTATTTCATGTCCTCTACTCCTCCTCAGTGAGTCTCCTTCTTTTTGTTTTAGACCATTTAAGTGTGCTGTTAAGTAACTAGTGTGAGCTTTTTCCATTTCCTTTACATAGGCACTTAGTGCTATGAAATTTCCTCTTAGCACTGCTTTCCTAGTGTACCATAGGTTTCGGTACATTGTGCCTTCATTTTTGTTGAATTCTAGGAAGTCTTTAATTTTTTATTTCTTACTTGACCCATGAATGTTTCAGTTGAGCACTCATAAATTTCAATGAGTTTGTAGGCTTTCTGCAATTAATGTCATTGTTAAATTCTATCTTTAAGCCATGGTGATCCAATAAGATACAGGGGGTTACTCCAATTATTTTTTATATCTGTTGAGGTTTTCTTTTGTTACTAAGTATGTGGTCAGTTTTAGAGAAGATCCCATGAGGTGCTGAGAAGAAGGTATATTCTTTTGTGTAATATTCTGTAGATGTCTGTTGTGTTCATTTGAGTCATTTTCATTTGTTAGTTCTCTTATTTTTCTCTTAAGTTTCTATCAGATTGACCTGTTCTTTGTAGAGAGTGGAGTATTGGAGTCTCCTATACTGTGTGGGGTTTGAAGTACAATTGAAACTTTAGTAATTTTTTTTACATAACTTGGTGTTCTTGTATTTAGAACCTAGATGTCAAGGATTGATGTTCAATTCATCTTGATTGGTTGTTCCTGTGATGAGCATAAAGTGTCTTTCTCCATCTCTTTTGATTGATTTTAGTTTGAATTTTGTTTTGTTAGATATTAGGATAGCTACTCTACCTGCATCTTAGGTCCATTTGATTGAAAAATATTTCCCAACCCTTTACTCTGAGATAATGCCTGTTTTTAATGTTGAAGTGTGTTTCTTATATTCGCCAGAAGGAGAGATCCTGAATTCGAGTCTATTCTCTTAGTCTGTGTATTTTTGTAGGTGAATTGAGTATATTAATTTTAAGGGACATTGGTGACCAATGATTGTTAATTCCTGTTATTTTTCGGTGGTAGTATTTGTATATTTTTCTTCTTTGGGATTTGTTGGAGTAAGATTATCTGTTGACTGTGTTTCAGTGGTTGCAGTTAACTTCCTTGGGTTGGAGTTTTCCTTCTAGTACTTTCTGTAGGGTCGGATTTGTGGATAGGTATTGTTTAAATCTGGTTTTGTCATGGAATATCTTGTTTTCTCCATTGATGGTGATTGAAAGCTTTGATGGGTATAGTATTCTGGACATGCATCTATGGTCTCTTAGTGTCTGCATCATATCTGTCCAGCACTTTCTAGCTTTCATGGTTTTAATTGAAAATTCAGGTGTTATTTTGATAGGTCAGCCTTTATATGTTACTTGACGTTTTTCCTTTGCAGTTCTTAATATTCTTTCTTTATTCAGTATGTTTTGTGTTTTGATTATTATATAGTGAGGTATTTTCTGTGCCTTTGAGCTGGAGTTACTTTCCTTCTACTCCTATTATTCTTAGGTTTGGTCTTTTCATGGTGTTCCAGATTTTTTGGAAATTTTGTGTTAAGGAATTGTTGGGTTTAATATTTTCTTTGACTGATGAATCTATTTTCTCTACAGTATCTTCCACTTCTGACATGCTCTCTTCCATCTCCTGTATTCTGTTGGTTATGCTTATTGGGTAGCATTCGTAAACGTAGACTGCACATTTATTACCCAGCCACACAGACTCAAATATTTACATAGAAACTATATTAATTACAACACCGTTTAGCCTTTTAGTTCTGGCTTCTTATTAACTAACTCTTAGATCTTAAATAAACCCAATTCTCATATTTTATATTTTACTGTGAGGCTCGTGAATTTTTATCTCTTGCTTCTTGGGTGGTTGCATGGCATCTGTTTCTTTTGGTAGCTATATGGTGTCTCTTTGACTCGGCCTACTCTCTATATATACTCTTTTCAATTTTCCTGCCTGGCTTTACTCTGCTAAGCCAGTAGTTGAAAAAGCTTTATCATAGTTTTATAGTTTCGTCAAGTTTTAAAAGCAATATGTATACAGAAGGACATCACATATAGCCTCAGCTATGACAAAAAAATAGGAAATGCTTTAACATGACACTACAGTGAGAAGGGCAAATAAAACGAGAACAGAGATTGCATGTTGTATCTAGATAAGAGGCAAGAATCAAAAGGAAATTGTCAAGTTTGCTTAATCCACTCTTAGAGCAAGCAATTCCAGTGTCAGAGGATCAAAGTCTTGCCTATGAAAGATATATTACATCCTCCTCAAAACCGTGATTCCAGTGATATAATAACCTCTCCTGAAATCCAACTTATACATACTCTACCATCTTTAAATACACCGGGGATCAGGCTTCTAGAACATGAAACTTTGAGTGAGAAACTATATTAAAACTAAAGTACACCCTCATAGAAAGATCTAGAATGATATTGAGCAAATACCTGAATACTTGAAGCTCTGTCAGAATGAAAAAGGATCTCTGGATCAGGATTGTATCCCAGATTGAAGAGGATTAGTTTAGAAAATACTAAGACTTCAGTTGAATATCCACAATCACCCGGGTAGACCAATTATCAACAAAGTGTACATTAAAAAAATCAATACCAAAAACCTGTATATCTAACAATATAAATGAGGAATATATGTGAGTATGTATATATGAATATTTTATATATATATATTATTTACTGGAATTGATGAACTGATCATAATATTAAAATTTATAAATATCTCATATAATTTGCTCATACTGAAATCAAATTGAAGATTTTTTATCATTATATTTGAGAAAAAATGATTCTACTGCACAGCAAGAAATAGGTCATGGTAAATGTTGGGAACAAACCTCAGAAAAAATACCTTTTACCAGGATAGGGGCATGGGAATTTAGAATTATAAGTAAAGAATACAGAGATGGGTGAAAAATGATAAAAACAGAAACCATGAATAGGGAGGGCATTCCAATGACTACTGAAAATCACCCACATTTATATTTCTGTACAGTTTTATACCCAAAACAAAACATGGGAGAACATAACATTATTATTATTAGTATGATACAAAGGACAACTCAAACAGTTAATCACTTTAACACTTTGAGACACCTAATCATTAGCATTCTGATGTTTGGGCAGTGAAGCCATACTTGACCAAGTATCCTGAAGGCAGCCACATCCCCAAGGAACCTCATATTACAAAAGAAAGAGCAGGGTATGTTTTTATATCCTGACCATCTGTCAGGATGGAATGGATTTTCTTGTACGAGCTATCTTAATGTCAAAAGAACTAAGTAATCATCCCAAGTTGGGACATGCAGCTACACTTGTCAACCATTTTGAGCAAATTCCAAACTCTCTATCAGACAAGGTGGCAATAGGCTCACATTTTTAGGCCTCCACAGGAAAGAAAGAGCAGGATAACATTAAGGTAGGACTGAAGAAGCAAAGGCTAAAGGAGATGAGATGAAAGCAATTCATAAGACATACGCAGTAATGGAACTATGAGTTATGCTTGTGATCAGAGTCCTCTGTACACAAAATGTGGCTGGGGCCACCATGGCATTAGAAATATCCCAAATGTAGTGTGAAAGCAAGGTTCCCAAGACTGACAGTGACCCTAAATATTTCTGTGATGATCCCTATACTTTCTGTGATTTGCTCAAGTGTGACTCATACCATAAAGTAGGCTATAATATTTGGATATAGAAAAGTCAATTTCTCTCTTTTTTTCATAAAAAAGCATTTACACTTAGCTAATGACATCCCAGGTATAACTCATGGAATTAGGATGGAAATGTGGCAAAAAATAAAATCATTTCTAAAAGTTGAGATCTTTAATAGAAAAGAAAAAAATTAACAAAATTCAGGTTTCAAGCACAAAGAAATAGCTGAGTGGGAGATGTGTCAATAGTGGTAGAATAGGTTTTTTTTCATGTCTGAGAGAGTAGTCAGAACTCCATAATTATCCTCTTGAAAATTATTTTATGGAACAAGAAAAAAATATTTGGTACATATCTTAGAGGAAACCTGTTTCTTGAAATGAATACTAATTAAATTTGTTAAATACCTTCAAGTTTTCTTCAAAGTTGGTGGAGAATTCTCCCTTCTTATGAAGAGTGGATGAAAATTCTACACTAGTACATGACATCACCTGTACTGTCTAAGAGGATGCCATCGATGGTCTGGTCACTTTCATCTACTTCTTTGATTACTAATGATTGTTTTCAATTCATCTTCTGAAAATGCCTGTTTCATCACCTCACTTTTCCTATGATGTTTCTATTTGTTGTTTAACAATTTTCAAAGTGACTTTGGGACAAAAGAAAATGACAAAAAATAAGAGCAAAATAAAGTTGGGGTGTCTCTGAAGCTGACATGTCCATTGTTTGTCAGTGGTAATAATACTCCATATTCTGGTATTCCTCTCTCTCTACAATGGGAATTGCTTTCTATGGTCTCTCTATGCCATCGAGTGTCTGTGGAGATTAGCTCAAGGAACAAGACAGGTAAATAAAGCTTAAGTTGTTGCTGTCTTTCTTAAGCACAAATGGGATGAAATGAGATTTAGAGGAAGCATTATCTTAGAACTAACTCCCCAGCAGAGTTCAGGAAACCTCCATCACTTACATCAATTAAAAGTGACAGCCTTTACCAGGAGAAGTGTGAAGAAATAAAGGGTAACTGATGGTGCTTTGTAGCTGTGGGAATGGATTACATGCCTCTGACGATGCGTTCTGCCTTTTTGGACCTGATTTAATGTGGCATGCATGATCACAGAATAAAGCTCTTCTCTATTCCTACTGTCATATTTTAAACACTCACGAATAGAGGTTAACTGGATTTCTGTATTTAGTTATTTTCAAATGCCCCTTTAAAGCTACCAATTGCCTAGGTTATTTACAGGAATTGTCAAAACCAGTGACCAAACATAACTACAAGTTCCAAGTAGAGTAGAGAGTGATAGTAACTAAGAATTCCAGCTGTCCTTTCTCCTCCCTCTACAATGACAAATGGGCCCAGGTGCCTGGTCTTCAAATTCCAGAGTGGACATTGAAAGTACTCGTTTCTTCATAATGGTTTCTAGGCAATTCACATTGTACTTGGAATATTGAAACATTTTTAGTGTGTGTGTGTGTGCATGTTTGCATATGAAGATGAACACACTTACAGATATGCATATGCACACTCAAGTGTACATGGGTGTGGTGGTTGAAGGACAACCTCAGGTTTTTCCACAGGTGACTTACATCTTGCTTTCTGAGATCTGAGACAGCATCTTTCACTGGCTTGGAACTCATCAAGTAGGCTAGTCTGTCTAGGAGTTCCTGTCCCTGTCCATGCTTTCCCAATGTTGGGATTGCAATTGTTTATTGCTGTCCGAGTTTGGGCTACTATTGCTGGGATGAAAAGCCACTTTAGGAGTAAAGAGCTTCTTAGTCTTAACTTGCACATTGTAATCCAACACTGAAGAAAGCCAGGACAGTAACCCAAATGGGCCAGGAGCCTGGAGGCAGGAACTGATATAGAGGTCTTGGAGGTGTGCTGGTTACTGACTTTCTTATCATGACTAGCTCAACCTGCTTTCCTATAGAAACTAAGGTCACCAGCCCAGTAGTGTCCCCACCCAAAATGGGCTGGGTACTCCCCATCAATTACTAATTAAGAACATGCCTTCCAGCTTGGCTTCATGGAGAAATTTTCTCAATTGAGGTTCCTTCATTTTTGATGACTCCAGCTTGTGTCAAATTGACATAAAATTATCTAGGACAGTGATCATGACTGCCCCTTCTCCAGACATGGACTTTTTATTTTGCTTGAATTTCTGAGGATCAAACTCAAGGCCTCACACTTTCAAGACAAGCATCTTACTGGCTGAGATCTTTTCAGTCCTCCTCAGAGTTGTTTTTCTTAAACTGAATAGATTTTTAAAAATATCAAAAAGTGACAGCTGAGGTGGCAGCAGCTCTTTGTCAACTTATAACTCCAGTTTATGAGTTGATCGCTACATTTTTACTGACTCTTTGAGGGGCTTATCTAGGGAAACTGTTTAATTCATGCTTGCCTTTGGTAATTGTATTCATCTTTCTGTGCTTACTGATAAGTACATATTCTACCATTTGAAACTTATAAGGAAATAAATTGTGCTTGCTTATTTCTGAATTTGCACACATAAGTGCAGTGAAATTTTATTTAAAAGCCAGCTTGTGTTTGAAAGTCCAAAAAATAAAAAAAAATGAAAAAGAAATATATTTTGAAGAAAAACTAAGGCATTTGAAACTAAAAACATCCTACTTGAGCAGATTAAATTTTCTTTGTGCACACACGCCTCCTTTAATGTTTGTGAGGGTAACAAGAGTGAGTAAAGAATATAAAGCATATCCCTAAACACACAAGCCTGTTTGGAGATAATGAAAATTCTTACCATTGTTATCTTTAGCCATTTAATTAAGTTCCATAAAATGGATATTCAAATCTCCTGACTACTGAGTAGTAAGTAGTGATATCTGCATAGCTGTAAAAGATTATAAATTTCAAACATATAAAACATATTTGATCTAGAAATAATTCATCCACTGTAGACAGGGTCAACATTATGATAACCACATGAAATGTTCTTTCAATATCCACTTTTGCAAAGTAAGGATTATAATATATCTATTTCATATAGCTCAGTGAAGATTAAAATGGATAATCCATTTAAATCACTTCACAATACATATCAGAATATATTAAGAGTTCAACAAATGTTAGAATGGATAGAAATATTACTTAGACAAGTCTACCAGGAGGGGCAATGTGTTGTTTTCCTACCTAATTATCCTCAATCCTAAAATATTCTTTCTTCCTTCCTTCAGTACCCAGCACAAATCCCATAGAAAATCATTACATCCAAGACACTCAAAATTTTTGACTGGCTCTTGTTGCATTAGCCCATTCTTGTTAAATCCAACTTGTCATCTTCCTGCAGCTGGATAGAGACAGAAAGACATTGCAAACATATGACCTATATGAGTTTGTATCCATGCCTTCAAATCTTAAATGAGTGCTAAAGGGAACCATATAACACATCTTAGTGCATTCCCTAAGACATACTGCTATTTACCTCATGCACACAAGAATTCTGCAGCCTCCTCTCAACGAATGTCTTCAGCACATCCCACCACCTTTACTCTTCTTCAATCCTTGCTTAAATGTTAAGTTCTGAGGAAAATGACCCCACTGTATTGCTGGATGCTCTCCCCATGCTCATCCCCTTGTAATTTACTATACTATGAACATACATAATAGGTGTGTCGTTTGTATTCCCTAACACCATGTGAATACATCAGAAGAGAGTCATATCAGGAATCTAAAACCCTGTCAGTAACTGAGATATCTTAGCAAGTATTTGTTGAGTGACTGCACCAACACAGAAAGGCAAATGGATGAAGAACTCAAGAGTTAAGCAGAACTCTGATTTTTCAATAATCAAATGATGGACTGAAGATTATCAAAAGGAAAAAATAATAAAAACAGAGAACAGGGGTCTCCCACTGAAGAGAAGCAATTTAGATTGATTTAAGTAGATAGGAGAAGAGAATTTATGAGAGATGAAGGTGTTGAAATTAATAAGCATTTGCGGTAGAACTTATGATACAAAGAGCCCACAGATACATTATGAAGATGTATGGTTCTTTTGCTCATACTAGGGCTTAGAAGATGTATAGCAGAAGCAGTAAGAACCACCAGAAGGCTGACCCAGACTTGTCCAGATTTTATCATTGAGGATGCAGCAGCAGTACTACAGAGAAAGGAAGTCACAAGGATTGACCTGCAAAATAAAGTATACTAAAAGAGACAGCATGTGCACCAAGAGCTCCATAAGCCCTTGAATTCAGCTCTGATGGTTGTTAACTACAGAATAATGTCAGTTATAGGGCTAATTTTCTTTTACTTGTAAAATAAAAGTTTAGAAACATAGGAAGAGTTGTTCTCGATTTATTTTGCTATTTCCTAGTTTCTCATTCTGAAAATCCTTTGCACATCAAAGGCCTGTTCTTTTGTTTTTTTATTTATTTGTTTGTTTTGGACTGTTTTTTTCTTGCCTACAGATACGTATTAAGACCAACTGTGGCCAGTTGAGAAACTCAGAGTGTCTATTCTCCAAGGGAACCCACATTCACAAGCATATACCTACAAATAGACACAAAGGCTTACTTAAAATTCAAAATAAAAAGGATAAATTCTTTACTAAAAATAGTATCTAACCCGGTACTAATTTAACATAATTATAGAGTATTTTAAAGACATTCCTATAGAAGCTTCTACAGCAAATTTCTACTGCCAGCACTGTCTTCCCCACCACCAGCTCGACTTTCATCGTCTGTCATTTCCCATGAATTACTCCCAACACCATCCATGAAAGGAATTCCTTCCTTCTACTGAAACTATATTATTATCATCATTATCTTCACCATCAGAGGGAGGGTCTAATGTAGGCAAGGCTGATCTTGAATTTCCAAGTGGTTGAGGTTGGCCTTGAACTCTTGATTCTCCTTATTTCGCTTTCCAAGTGCTAATGTTACAAATATGTTCCATCTTTGCTAGTCATTCCTTTGTCATTATTGCTCTTTTCATTGAAAATTATAATTTCTATCTTCAAAAGTTTTATACCGTGAATATAGCTTTGACATTTTTCTTTAATTAAAAGTAGATATTTTTCTGACGTAGCATTTCCTAATTATGGTTTCTCCTCCATCTTCTCTTCCTAGTTCATAACCACCTCTCCTTCCATCTGAAGCCACTCACTTACTCTCTCTCATTAGAAAATAAACAAGCTTCTAGTGAATAATAAATAAAATTCAACACATCAAATTTGGACAAGAGAAATGGACAGAAGGAAAGAGCCCAAGAGAATGCACAAGAATCAGAGGCCCACTAGTTAACACACTCAGGAATTCCATAAAAAACACTAAACTGGAACCATAGCATACAGAGGACCTAGCACAGATTCGGGCAGTCCCTTTGCATGTTGCCTCAATCTCTGTGAGTTCATATGAACTTTGCTCATTCAGAAGTCCTCCATCCCACCTGTCTCCTACACTCTATCTGCCTCCTCTCCAGCAGGGTTTCCTGACCACCTCTGAGAAGGGATGATGCAAAAGACTTTTAAAAGTCTTAATTATGTTGTTGAACTAAAAGTCACTTGCTAGTTTTAAACACATGGTTTTGCAGTTCTGTGAGAGATTAAAAGGCTCTTAGTGGATTTATAGTTAGTCTGCTCAACTGAAGGCTTGGGTGATAAGGTAATAGTTGCAGAATCATTGATAATTTTCTCAACATCCTTTCTTTCATTGCTAGTTTTTAAGTGAATGCACATCTATATTTCATGGATATTTTGTGATAAGAACAGCCTCTAGCATGCACTAAGAATTCAATAAATGACATATGTCATTATTGTTATTAATATTATTATATTGTTTTACAAAAAATTTTTAGAAATTAAAACTTCCCCTAGTCCATGCATCTTAGTAAAAAAAAAACTGTTAATTTAAATTTCTGTTATTTGGTACAGTCCTATTTGGTATATTTAATATGCAAAAGTTGTATTTATAATTTATTCATTTTTCCTAACGTGTAATTCATCTTTTAAAGCAAATTAGCCACAATTCAAACAGCCCAACCTATTTGCCAAGAATCTTACTGCACTCATCTTGATTTAAGCGTCTATCCAAAACTGCAGGGGAATGTTCTTTTCCTCTAAGCGTGCTGAGTACAACCCATTAAAGTAAAGATATCAGGAGAAAGAAAATTCAATAACATGCTCTGTAATTGAGACATTATTATGGTAAAATGATTCACAAAATGTCTCAGTCTCTCAAAATTTCTTAAGAACTATTCTAGAATATTAGTGCTAGCCCCATAGGAAAAGTTTTGCCTGAGAAACAATTCCTGAGTGATCCAGCTCCGTTACAGAAGGATGATGTCTTTCTCACTTACCACTCTATTCCCCGTGCTCCATTCAATGCCTGCAAATGATCTAAATCCAATATCAGTTTTGAATAAATAAAGACACACTCACTGCTGCAAGAATTCACTGCTCTCTTTTTATAGATTTCTCTTTTGTCTTTTAACCAGAATTGCTGACTATGATCCCTCCAAATTCCAGACACAGACATTCACCTCTACCTTCTTCCTCTGGCAACTACTGGCTAAAATCATGACATTGATTCAACACAAGGAAATTTGAACCACAAACTGAGTAGGTTCTCTATTCTCATGTTTTATGGTTCAGGAGAATGTTATGGTGTAGAGTCTAAAATAAGAAGCATTAGTATACACGAGGAGAAACTCAAAAGGTACCAATAAGAAGAACCCAAGGAAGCTTGTAGCCCCTGAGGAAGAATGGAGAAGGCATATCAAGCGAGAGTCAAGAAAGGTAGGAGAGAATGAGAACAGATGTCTCTGTATCCCTTGGTGCAGGAGAATTGTCTGTATTCTGTCAATTATGTTTCAAATAAATGCTGATTGGCCAGGCAGGAAGTATAGGTGGGTCAACCAGACAGGAAGTAGAGGCAGGGTGATGAGAACAGGAGTATTCTGGGAAGCAGGAAGCTCCTTCTGCAGTTCTGCCCAGACCACCAAGAAGCAAGATGTCACCTGCCATGCTGAGAAAGGTACCGAGCCTTGTGGCTGACGTAGATAAGAACAATGGGTTAATATAAGCTACAAGAGTTAACAAGAAGTCTGAGCTAATGCACCAATCAGTTTTATAGCTTATGGAGATCTCTGTGTGATTTTCTTTGGGGCTTGACGGCTGTAGGGTGCCAGCTGGGACAGAAACCCCAACAAGCCAGCCCTCATGTTACAGTCCCTAGAGACAGATATTGAGACAGATACAAGGACTGAAATGCTCCTGGGGCACTGGAGTAGACACAGTGAAGCCCTGGTGAATGAGATTCTGGATGGTGGCTCTGTGATCAGCTTCCCTTAAGTGTTTGTTGTGTTCACCCTATGTGCTCTGAATGTGGCATGGGCCTCATAGGCTCATGTTTGAGAACTTGATCTACAGCTGGTTGTGCAATTTGGGGATTTTGAGGAGTTTTAAGAGATGAAGACACACTGAAGGCAGGGAGCTGGAGGGTTCCTAACCTGGCCTACTTTCTGTTTACTCTGTGTAACCATGTATCCTCCTGATCCTGAAGCCCCCAAACCATGTCTTCATTGCCACCATGAAAGGATCCTTTTAAACCATGCCTAAATCAATCCTTCCTTCCTTAAGAGTTTCTTGTCATATATTTCATTACAGCAATAAGAGAAGTAACTAATATATTACTCTGTAATTTTATATTTTTTTGTGAGTGAGTAAAACCACAGGTTAATCTGATCATTGCAAGGCAATGGGTGAAAATTCCCCTTATATATAAGTGCTTGTAGTGTAAAATGGCACCATAGCTGTCTCTGTAGCAACTGACTCAGGTAACCGGAAGCCAATACCCCTGCTTCAGGGTGTCTCCTACAGTCACAACCACTTCTGACAACATGCACAGCTCCAGATAATCAACCTGGTCTATGGAGTCAAAATCCCAGGCAACCTAAGTATCTGTGAACTTGAGAAAACTCTGTAGCTATACTAAGCAAAGATGGGAGGCTGAGTGTATCTGCGGTGGCCCAACAATGGTCAGTGATTTGGTGGAGCCCAAATGTGTGCTAATGTGTAGATCGGTTCAAATATACTCCTTTATTTGCACAATCTACCTATCAAAACACCTCATTTTGGCTATATAACTAGGGCAAAATGTCAATGGTGTGTCAGCAGCTGCCCCGCCAACAGTGATGGAGCAGCTAAAGAGGACCAGAGAGAGGTTGAAAGAATCAGCATCTGAAGTAATGATGGTCAGCTAACACAAAGGTGAGCTTGGATGGGAAGCCAAGACTGTAGGAAGTAGCGAGAGACTGCAAGATGTCTTTCCCTGCAAGAGTTCCTAGAAACAGTGAAGTCTTGAAGTACAATGGTCAAGCACCCTGATACTATAAAGGTTGAAGTTCTGACTTAATAGCTGTCAGTCTGAATAGTAGTCTCACTAGTTGGATGGGTAGAAGGTTTGCTGTATCAAGTCGCTGCTTAGACTGTATACTACATTCACCATTGAATGTTAGGCTACTAGCAACTATAGCCCCAGAGCAATCAATGTGGCTTTGTGGTGGTGTGGATGAGAATATCTTCATAGGCTTCTCACAGGTGAATGCTTGATCACCAGGAAGTGGCACCGTAAGAAAGGATTAGGAGGTGTGGCTTTATTTGAGAAAATGTGTCCCTAGGGGGGAACTTTAATATTTCAAACAGCATATGTAATATTTCAAACAGCATGTTTCAAGCCCAGACTCTTTCTTGATGTTGCCTACAGATCTGGATGTAGAACTCTCAGCTACTTCTCCAGCCCCTTGACCGTCTGCCTGGATGCCATGCTTCTCACAATGATGATAATGGACTAAGCCTCTGAAACTATAAGCACACCCCATTAAACACTTTCTTTTATGAGAGTTGCTGTGGTCATGATGTCTCTTCACAGCAATGTAACAGTGGCTGAGACAGCCTTCTAAACTCTGCGTCTTAAGTTTATGATTCTTAGAGCTTAAACGTAGAAGTCACTTAGTCGGCCAGCACTTTCATAAGCCTTCAGAACTAAAAACTCAGGACCAAGAGCATTAGAAGACGTTTTCTTGTGTTACTTACCATTTCTATCCAAGTAGAACAAAACAACCAACCTATTCATTGGGAACATCTTAATGGCTGATTGTCTAGTTAGAGTTTTCCATCTATAGTATGACATAATTTCATTTTCTGTCCTGGTGTAGACAGTTTTTGGAAAGTAATAAGAAGTACCAAGTTGGCAAGCATTGTGCTGGAAATCCTGATTACCAGAGATCCAGGGGCCTGTCTATTCCCTACAGAGAGCCAAGGACTCTCCTTTCCCTTTAAAATAACACTGGACTGTCTTCGACGCCAAGAGGAGCAGTGACGAGGACAATGCTCTATTGCTGTATAGAGCCATTTACTTCTGTTTGTATTTTTCCAGGTAAAAGTCTCTTTCTCCATTAGTTCAGGCCCCATTACTTCTTTCCATTTCTCTTTCCTGTGTTCTTGCCATATTTACTGCGTTTCCAGCAAATTGTCCCTGAAATTGAACATAAGTGCAATAAATGCATCCCGCTTCTTGCAAAACCTCTTTAGTCATTTCTTTTTATCTAATTCAAGTTCTTTTTGCTGGCAGTGGATAACAGTAAGGAAAGGCATGACTACAACACATGTGTATTCTTTTTTACTGCCGCTAATCATTTTTAATATTTTGCTTATGCATAATTGATATTTTTCCTCCCTCAGTTTAATTTTTCTTCAAATAGATTCTGCTACTTGTTATCATTGTTTTATTAGTACATGTACTGCCTAGTTTTGTGTGTCAACTTAGTGCAAGCTAGAGTCATCAGTGGAAGGAGCCTCAGCTGAGGAAATGCCTCAATAAGATCTAGCAGAGGCTGTGGGAGTTGCAATAGTTAGCAACTGATTCTCTGATGGAGCAGAATTCTGCTCAGGAAAGGGCTGTGGGGCTGTCGACTCTGGAAACTGACGCTCCTGTCTGTGATTTCACATGTGCAAAGGCAGCTATGGTATTGCCCCAATACCTGCATTGTAGCATTTAGTCTCATGTGATATGTATATGTAATCTCATGATTGCACCTCAATCTTATAGGCACATATACTCATGGATGGTTAGTAAGATGACTTCTCATTAAGCTGCATAATTTTGATATATAGAAAATACACTAGGATACACTTCACAACTAGATGTATTGTCCCACGAGGACTGTAAGACACTTAAAAACTTACTTGTTTCTTTTACTCAGACTACACACAATTAGCTCATTTTTACCTCAAAGCAAGTGCAATCTAAACTGAATGTTTCTGTACGTGGATCATAAGTTAAAAACTTTATAGATATGCACAAGGTCAGAGTTGCATATGCCTAGCCAAGGTCACTAACGCAAAGCAACCTAAAACCGAGGATAATTCCTTGCTTGCCAAAACCTAGCTTCCTGTGAAGATCCAGCAGTTTGTCTCACCCAGGCACTGTGATCCCACCCTCTGGTCACCATCTTACACCTGCAACCTTGAAACCTTGCTTTGCCATAAAGCTGGGCTTCTTATCGTTTACCCAAACAATATGCTATGATCAATTAGATTTAACTCTTGTAGCTTTTTTTCTTTTTGTCTTAAGCCTCCTGTAAAAAGTGTGTTTAAGTTAGATGAATAGAGAAGTAGAGAAGAATTGAAACAATAGAGACCTAGAAGCTCTAGACGTAGAATTAGAGCAACAGAACAACAAAGAGTGTGGCCCTCAGATCCTGTATCTGAGTCTTTTCCCCTTAGATAGAAAAAGATAAACTCAGTTGCCCTTCACTGTGAATTTCTTCCTCATATCCTGGAGGTAGCCTTGAAGAGCTGCACTCTCAGGCTAACCATTAGAGATCCAGCTTTAAGACACTTCCTCCTTCAGTGACCCACGTGGGTTTCCTGGACTTGATTGTCCTGGGTTCTATAAGTAGGTAGGCTGAGCAAGCCTTGGGAAGCAAGCCAGTCAGCAGCTCCCCTCAGTGGCCTCTGCATCCGTGCCTGCATCCAGGATCCTGCTCTGTTTGAGTTCCTGTCCTGATTTTCTTCTGTGAAGAACAGCAATGCTCAAGTGTAAGCCTAATTAACCCTTTCTTCCCCAGCTTGCTTTTGGTCATGGTGTTTTATTACAGCAATTGAAACCCTAACTAAGACAATTGGGAACAGTTTATTGGGATATTGCTATGACAGACCTGTTTTGGGGAGGATAGTGGAAGAATTTTGGAACTTTGGACTAGAAAAATCCTTTGAGTGTTGAGACCCCAGTAGGGAATTCTGTGGGAACTTGAAAGATAAGAATCTTAAGATCAATGCAGAAATGGAAACCTGGCTTGTGAAAGTTCAGAGGGAAGTTTAAATATTTTATCAGACCCATTTGTTATTTTTAATAACATCCTGTAGTTAAAAATCCTGTAGTTCTTGTTAGCTGAGACTAAACAAACAACTGTGATTAACAAAATACCAGAACTACAAAATAAAAACTGCTTTGCTGGGATACTTGATGCTGGCCGGCTGGACCTAAGATATTAGCAGTGATTAAAAAAAGACCAGCATCACTAAGGTGAAATCTTCTGGGAAGTGTTTCCTGAAAACACAAAGAAACTTTATTCCAGATGCAGCCAAGCTTTTACCTTGCGCTGGCAACCAGACTTGGTAATGTACTAAGCTTCACCAAGTGGTATTGCTTTTGAAGGCAAGAAGGGGTTGTGGAGAACAGTTGAGACCTTGCACTGTGAGAGTGCAGGTAAGGCCATTGGTAAAGGTGCAGCCTCAGAGGCAGTTGAAAGCCCAGAACTAAAAGGATTATACAAAGAAATTGAGGCTTGGCACCATGAAGAAAGCCTATGAGTGGTTTTTGGTGAAAGTGCAGCCCAGTTGCAGCAAGGGGTCTCAGCATTTTGAAGATGCCAGTATCATGGAAGGACCACTAAGAACATTAGCAACAATGGAGGTGAGCTAGCTGGAGCCTAGAAGACAAGTTGTACATGCTGTAGAGGGCAGAGCTGGAGAAGACAGAGCTGGAGAAATGACCAAAGCCCTTTGGAGGATCCCAGAAGATAGTGAGTAGATTGGATAGTTGGAATTGTTTTGCTTTGATTGTGATTGTGTCTTGATTTTTTTTTCCACTTGAAGTAAGAACATATTTTAAAGGAACTCACAGTTGAGGAACTTTGAATTTTGAAAGACTGGATTTAAGAGTTTGGTTATTAAAACTTTAGTGTGTTTGAATTTGGAAAGACTTGAACTGCTAAAGATATTTATGTTCTTTATGTGAGATCTTGGGGATAAAAAAGAAAAAGGTTGGAAGGGTTGTGGCTTAATAGTTATATGTTTGTGTTTCAAGTTGACAAGGGGTCAGTCGTACTGGCTTGTTTTGCATGTCAACTTGACACAAGCTATATTCATCAGAGGAGGGGTTCTCAGTTGAGGAAATGCTTCAGTGAAATACAATTGTAAGGCATTTTCTCAATAGGTAAAACCCAGCCCATGGTGAATGGTCCCATCCCTGGACTGTCGGTCCTAAGTTCTACAAGAAAGTTATCTGAGCAAGCCATGAGGAGCAAGCCAGTAAGCAGCTGCCCTCCATGATCTCTACATCCATTCAGGACACTGTCCTCTTTGAGTTACCGTCCTGATTTCATTCAGTAACGAACAGCAATGCTGAAGTGTGAGCCTAATAAATGGTTTCCTCCCCAATGTGCTTCTTGGTCATGGTGTTTAGTCACAGCAACAGAAATGCTAAGACAGTACATGAATCTTACTATATTTATAACTTTGCTTCCCCAAACTAATCCTCAACTTGGCAATATGTTTGTATTAAGCCAAAAATAATATATAGTCTGCCATCCAAGTCTTTAATTCTTACAACAAAACATGTCTCTAATATTCTGTTGAATTTTGATTGCTCCATTATATTTAAATTATTTAGGGAAGCCTTTTACATTTTGTTTGCCTGTCACTCATTTCTGGTTTTAACCAAAGAGCATATTCCTCTAAATCATATTGCAACAGTGTTCACATAAATACCATTTGAGACAGAAACTTGAACCTTAATAAGGTGACATCATATTACTTTGTGTGCCTCATCCTTTATCTTCTAGGGCATGCACCTCATAGGAAAATCAGTATAGGTTCACAATATTACTCAGTTTAGAAATATTGCGGACCTGTGTAATATACTGCAAAATTTAAAAGATTGTTTTTACTCTTGACCAGCTAAATCAATTTCTTAAATCAGGTTTCATGGTTTCTCTTTCTCAGCCTTTAGGGATTATCTCCACTCTGGGAAATAGTGGATAGAGATCTTTACTGATTGCAAAGAATTCCTTAAATGTGCCAAGACATCAGAACTTATGTAGAAGAATACATAGCTAAAGTGTAAGTGTAGTCTTCATGCAGCACAAAATATTTACCAATGACCACCTTGTCATAAATACAAGCCATCAACTTCCACACCCAGTGGGATATAGACAACAAGCAACAAGTGAAGCCAAGAGGTATAAAGAAAATTTTGAAGTCTTTTCCAAGTGATCTAGCAAAAACCTCTGTGTTCTGTGTTCCCTCTTTGTGCATGTCACTCACCTTTTCTTTGTGATGAAAGACTTTTATATATATTTTTATTCTTTATTTAAACTGCTTAAAACTCTGCTTTGTGTGCCTGTGCAGCTGTTCAAGGGATTCTATTAAACCTCTGAGAACAAAGATGTCAAATTTCTCTCATAAAAAATGGTGAATAAGGAAGGAAGGTATTTAAATCCTGCACACCGCCCTCTTGGCCAGATGTTTCCCTTGATTACTTGCCAATATATTCTTGTTTACCATGAACAAAATGTACATACTACAAAATATAAATGCATGTCTTAAAAGTCAGTGGTAAGTCTTTTTAATCATAGAATTAAATTAGAGATTTCTTAATTAACCCAGTTACTTTGCAACTCTGGTCTCCAAATAACATTAAATCAAATT
This sequence comes from Myodes glareolus, assembly GCF_982192425.1. Classification (NCBI taxonomy): domain Eukaryota; kingdom Metazoa; phylum Chordata; class Mammalia; order Rodentia; family Cricetidae; genus Myodes; species Myodes glareolus. The sequence continues at coordinate 15,097,494 of NC_142048.1, read as the reverse complement.
ATTACAGGGTTTTACAAGATTTACCTCTTAATGAGGAATTTAAAAAGAAGAGAGAAAAACCAATCACTCTAGTCAAAGCATCTTAGGAAAAATTATTTGGAGATTTAAGAAATTCTTCTTGATCTTTGTAACCAAACAGTGTAAAATCCCACTTCACTACTTCAAAAACATATTCCTTAATGTGCTTGTTTCTTAAACAAATACAATGTACAGAATATTGACAAAAGAGAATATATAGTTAAAAATAATATCAAAAATGGCTCTTTTGATTTCAAAATATTGAAGAGACAAATAGCCTGTAACCAACTAAAAATATTCAATTCATCAGGTAACTATGACCTTTCCAGTTTCCTGGGCTAACATAATCTGAGTAAGTGTGTGTGTGTGTGTGTGTGTGTATTTGTGTGTGAGTGAATGTGTGTGTATATGACACTTAAATCTTCATATATTAAAAACTAAAACTAGTAGAAAAGCAAGATTGTTGATAGTATTTCGAAAGGTACACAGTTTTTATTTAATTTATATTTGGATCGATATATTTGTATACCAATTTTTCACATGATCTATAACTTTTTAGATAAAGTTGGATTAGCAATATTGATAACATGATGCTTGCATATGCAATAAGTTATTCATTAAAACACATATATAGGACCTCTGTGTTTCAAAGTATCATAAATATGAATAACAAGTTGATATCTCTAAATGAAAGTGTAATCTTCCTCATATTTTTTTCTGGATATTCTAACTATTTAAGAGTAAAATATTTCAGTATTCAGAACCAATTGAAAGATATATATATATATATATATATATATCAAATTTGATGTTATATTTGTAAGGCAATGATTCTGGGTAGGAAATTTTTGTTTTTCAAATGTATTGTTGCAAAATTTCCTACAAAGTGGGAGGCACTAGAAAACCTAATTGTCATTATAAATGTAATCTACTAATTAATCCAGCATTAGTATTAACCAAATTGATATTTAAAAAGCAGTCTTAAAATCCATACCAGAAGACAAAGACCACCACTGGCACTGCCTGGAGTATCAGGGTCTACAGGTTGGGAGACCCAGAGACCTATGATAAAACCGAACACAACTAAAGGGGAAAATGTCAAAGTAATGATACCTAATGAGATTTTGCTATACTCATAAATTGCTGCCTAGCCCAATTGTCATCAGTGAGTCCAGCAACTGATGGAAACAGATACAGACCCACAGCCAAATATTGGGCAGAATTCGGGGAATTCCTGCAGAAATGAGGGAGAAAAGATTGTAAGAGACAGAGGGATCAAGAATGCCACAAGAAAACTCACAGAATCATCTAACCTGGGTTCATAGCAGCTCACAAAGACTGTAGTGAAATCAGGGAGCCTACATGGACTTGATCTAGGCACTCTGCTAGCCAGTTTTACATTTGTATAGCTTAGTCTTCTTGTGGGACTCCTAATAATGACAAAAGGGCTGTCTCGGACACTTTTACCAGCTTTTCGAACCCCATTCCTCATACTGAGTCACCTTGTCCAGCCTTAACACATGGGGAAGTGCTTAGTCTTACTGCAAATTGAAATCCCATGTTTTGTTGATACACATGGGAGGCCCAACAGTAATGGAGGAGGAGTGAACTGGGAAATGCAGGGCATGGGGGAGAGACTAGGAGAAGAAGAAGGAGGATTAATTACAGCTGAGATGTAAAACAAATATCAGGAAGAAAGTAGTATTTAATTTTTATAGCCATGTTTTAAATATTGTTATATATAAAAAAATCAAATAAAGATATTAGTGCCACCTTCATATCACATAAATTCATCAAAATTACATGAATGGTATATATACATATGTGTGTGTATCAACGAATTTTATATGTATGTATGTATGTATGTATGTACGTATATAATCTCAATCAGAAGAATTGAAGTCAGAAACCCTTAAAAGGAAACCCTTATCCACTTTTAGAAGTGGAAGAAATTATCTTTAGTGTCATTTATATCTCCCCGTATTTCCTCCTCTACTCTAAAAACCTTTCAAAAGATCCATGGAAGCGTGTGTGGGTGTGTACACATAAATAAATAAAAACTTAAAAACAAGGCAACAAAGCCCCTGCTAGAAACCATGATTCAACCGGTAAAAATTCCAGTGCCAGGAATGTGTTACTTATTTTGGAGTTGTCAGCTCCAGGTCCCACAAAACTTCAAAACACTCATTCTGTTAGCAGTGCACTTGTTTAAGCTATAGCTCTTTATGTTAAGACTGAGTTGCTAAACACCATACACTTGAGTCTTAGAACATGGATAGTTCAAGCTGGAACAGACTTGTAAGTTTCATTCTGACTAGCAATCTCTCAGACTGCTACAAGGAGTTATACACACTACTGTGGGAGGGGAATAATCTTACCTAGCTATAAATTTTGCAAGTTGCAGTAATGACTCTAAATATGTTCATTATTGTAATAGAAGTAATCAACCACTTTCTTATTGGATTGAAGTATAGCTCCTTCAGATGAAACTCAGACTTTGTCAAGCCAAGAACTTGTAGCTAGAAAGGCCATAAAACATAAGAGAGAACCTACTACTGTTCTTCAGATAACTGGACATAGAGTTAATTGAACTCCTAAAGACTTCTCTCTAAATCCATGGATTAGTATATTTCACATCTTTATCAAAAACATGGATGTCCACACAAAATATGCAATAAATGGAGATTAACACAAATAAACACAACTGGCTAAGGTCTAGTAAATAAGAGACTATAAAATGCTCAACCATAAATGAGGCATTTGTTAGAGATCCTCTTTCAAAGTCTCAGTAATGATTTGTTGCAGAAAGCAAAAGGGGTTTAAGAGCTAGAGATGGCAGACAACTACAAAAAAGAAACAGTTTATTCTGGATGAAGAAGATAAACTGTAGATATGAAGTCAAAGTGCCTTGTGATATCATACACAAGACTGGTACAACCTCAAGCCAGACCAAGTCCAATCATTGAGGTGAGGTGGGCACAAAAGTCCTCTCCTAGCAGAGGATGAGGTACTGGAATTGAGAGAGTATCCACAATCCTCGGCCCAGTGAGGCTATGTGGCAAGGAGGACCCTGAGAGGGACACATGATTCTACCAGGGAAGAAGAAATGGATGGGATGTAAACTGGGAACAGGGGAGTAGAGGGGAAGGAATAGGGGCATAGGAACATGAGGGATCAGCATGTCAAGTTGGAGGTGGGAAGGGAGTGGAGAGTAGCGGCAGAGATATCTTGGTAGAGTGGGACACTGTAGGGTTAGGGAGAAACCTGGTACCAGGAAAACTCCCAGGAGTCTACAAAAAGGACACAGCTAAGATTTCTGGCAAGAGTGAGGAGGGTGCCTGAACTTTCCTTCTTCTGTAATCAGATTGGTGACTATCCTAATTGTCATCATAGAATCTTTGTCCAGTACCCGATGGAAGGAAATGCAGGGATTCACAGCCAAGCACTGGGCTGAACTCTGGGTTGAGGAGAGAGTGCAGAGATTATATGGGGGGGGGGTCAAAACCATGACCGTGAAACCCACAGAGACAGATGACCTGAACTTGCTGAATCTCTGGACTATGGGGAGTCTACATGGGACCAATCTAGACCCTCTGCATCTGGGTGACAGTTAGTAGCCTGGTCTTTTGTGGACCTGTCCCTGATGCATGGTCTGGCTCTTTGGAGCCTATTCCTGATGTTGGATCTTCATCTGTATGCTATGTCTTTTATTACTGTTGATTAATAAAGAAGCTGCTTTTGCCTATGGCATGGCAGAATATAGATAGGAAAACTAAACTGAGTTCAGGGAGAAAGAAAATGGAGTTTGGCAGATGCCATATAGTCACCCAAGAAACAAGAGGTAACAAACCACAAGCCTCATAGTTAAAATATAAAATAATACAAATGGGTTCATTTAAGATGCAAGAGTTAGTCAATAAGATGTCTGAGCTTATAGGCCAAATAGTGCTATAATTATAGTTTTTGCATAATTATTTGGGTCTGAGCAGTCAGAAATGAAAGTACAATCTCCGTTTACATATTCCCTATGGTGATGTGCCTTGTTCAGCCTTGGTGCAGAGTGGAGGAGCTTAGTCCAGCCTCAGCTTGCTGTACTTCGCTTTGTGGACTGCCATGGGAGACCTTACACTATCTGAATGGAGACAGAGGAGGAGTGAATAGGGGGTGTGTGGCATGGAGGAGAGCCAGGGTGAGGGAAAAAGAAGAGAGAAGAAACTGTGGGGGAAAAAGTGTAGTCCCTAATAAGTCTGCCAGGCTCAAGTAAAAGGTCACACATCCAACAAAATGAGAGCAACACAAATTCAAGCAGATCGGTTTAGAAAAAAAAGAAGTGATGGAAAGAATAGGAAAGCAGAAGGAGTTGCAGAAACACTTGGTTGTATTCTTTGCTTTAATTTTAACTCCTTTGTTTTACCAGATGAATTTATTTTAGTAATGTGAGTAAATGAAAATTCTTAGAGTGTTCACATTCAGCAGCAGAAAAATAAACAAAAAGTTATTTTTAATAGCTTGCACAGGCTCTGCCCCAAACACACTTACCGGCTGTACAGTTGTCCTGGCTTTGAGGAACAAGAGTTTTGAGATAAAAACAGCCCATTTTCTAGACTGATCCTCTTCAAAAGACTTTCATGATCTGTGCTGTTGCCCTAGCCAATGTTGATGCTGTTGGTCCATGCGGATGGCCATAGTCTATGCTACCATCAGAAGCCATGTTGATGTCCATGGTTCGTGCTGCCACCAGGGTCCAGGTTGGCATTGTTGTTTGTGGTTGATGCTCACACCTAAGGCAATGTTTGGTGTAGGAGGCCCTTCTGTCTATGTGTTGCCTTCATTGGTTGATTAAAGAAACTATGTTGGCCTTTTGATAGGGCAGAACTTAGGTAGGTGGAGTAGACAGAACTGAATGTTGGGAAGAAGGGCAGAGTGGCCACTTCATGAGACGGACATAGATTAGAATCTTTCTGGTAAGCCACAGTCACGTGATACACAGATTTAATGAAAAAAATAGGTTAATAAAGACGTGAGAATTAGCCAATAAGAAGTTAGAGTTAATGGGCCAGGCAGTAATTTAATTAATATAATTTCTGTGTGATTATTTAGGGGGTTAAGCTAGCCAGGTGGCCAGGAAGAACAAGAAGCCTGCTACACACAAAAAATGTTGATATCGGTGGTACAAGGAGTCATGGTGATGTCTGTGATTCATGCTTCTGCAGGAGGCCATGCTGGTGTCTGTGGTGTTAACTGAGACCATATTGATGTTTGTGGTCCATTTTACCACCAGAAGACAAATGGATGTGCCAGACCAGGGGTGCCACCTGAAGCCATATTGCTGACCTTGGCACATTCTACTTCTGAAGACCATGTTGAATTATTTCCATGGTCCGTGCTGCTGTGAAAAGCCATGGTTGTATCCTTGGTCTGTGATACAACTGAGGACCATGATGGTACCGGTGGTCTGTGCTACAACCCAGAATCATGTTGATGTCCATGATCTATCCTGACACTGGAGGTCATTCTCAAGTGGTTCATGCTGCTGCTGACTATAAAGAGCAATGAAAGGTTTTTATCCCCAGTAATAACAATGGCTGCAGCATCACAGTGAGACAGAACGCTTCTGTGATAACGTCTTTCCCCCAGTGTCACTCCTAATAAAAGAAGTAGTCTAGACAGAAAGTCTTTGATGAGAACCCTTAAAAAGTGATAAAGATGCTGAATTCTAGCTCTTCACAGGTGACTTCTGGTGGGAGTGAGGATGGGAAGGACTCAATTTTCATTATAGGGCTGGCTATTTGGAATTTAACCATGCTCTAGTGAGAACATGTACAAAACAAATTGAACTGGTGTATATTTTTCTTTTTTCTTTTATTTCTTGAGGGTTGGTCACAACATTGGGAGGCTGAACATGGGAAGATGGGGAAATGAATCTGATTGGGGATCATTATGTGAAATTTCCAAATAGTCAACTAAAATATTATGTTAGGAATATATATAAATACATACACACACACACACACACACACACACACACACACACATATATATATGCCCAAATAAAGATAACTAAATAAACTAAGGCACACACACATACACACACGCATATATATCACACACACATAGACATACATATATATATATATGCATGTGTGTATACATCCATATTTACACATGTTTAAATATATATATTTATAAATGTCATTCAGGCACATAAAGAATGATGAAATTCTTAAGAATTACTAAGGAATAATATCTGTGATAAATAGTTAAGCAGAAAAGCTGAATACAAGAAAACCATCTCTCATATAACATGCTTCATGTAAGGAAAAATTTTAAAATAATAAAATATATGTATGTTCCTACACATCACAAAACAAGAATGGGAACAAATTAATGATTAAAATAATGAGTTAAACATATAAATTTGTTAATGGAAGACTGAAGAAGTAATTATTTATAATAAAAACAATCAGAATTAATAATTATAAAAAGTGATTCAGAAAAAATCATTTATGGATAATAAAATTAATAGCTAAAGCGTTAATGAATAGTAAGATAGAGTCATGGTTTCAAAATAATTTTCCGAGAAATGATGTTAATTATCAAAGAAAAATGTAAAACTATAATAAAGAAACTTCAAAAATCATACTTAATCACACAAGAAAGAAATAGCAAACTTGGTATGAAGACGTTGTGTTTCTTGGGGAATTATGCACTGATAATGCACGTAGCATTGCCTAGTGAAATTCATGCTCAAAACCTGTCATCTAAATTTACTAATAACATAATAGCAGAAAATCAAACTTGATTGAGTTCTGTAAAATAATTGCCCACTCTTTGAAATAAAATATATTAAATTATAAGCAGATTCCCCATAGTAAAACTCACATGATAAAAAAATCACTAACTGACACAGGATACTTCTGCTTTGAAAGGGATTGGAAAAATTAGAAACATCTAAATAAAACCCAAAATACAGATATATCTTACTAACAATGTCAATCTCTGACTTTCTTGAGTTTACTGATGTTAGTTAGATAAGATCTTTACATTAGGCAATATATACAGAAGGTAGAAATGTAATTTCAGCCTTGGGATACAGCCAAGTAGGTAAAGTGTTAGCTGTATAGCTGTATGCAGGAGGCCAGGGGCCTGGTCTAGACTGGGAAAGAAAAAGCATGATACCTTCAACCTGTTATCAATCATTCAGAAGTTGCTTGTGTGTGTGTGTGTGTGTGTGTGTGTGTGTGTGTAGAGAGAGAGAGAGAGAGAGAGAGATACAGAAACAGAGAGAACAAAGAGAAGATAAAGAAGAGATACATATACAGGAAGGACTGGAGAGATGGCTTGGAGGTAAGAGTATTGCCTGATCTTTCAAAGGTCCTGAGTTCAATTCCCAGCAACCACGTGGTGGCTCACAACCATCTGTAATGAGGTCTGGTGCCCTCTTCTGGCATGAAGAATACACAGACAGAATATTGTTTATATAATAAATACATAAATATTTTTTTAAAGAAAGAAGAAGAGATACAGGAAGGAAGGATGAGAAGCATTTGGAGATCTAAGTGAAAAGCATATAAAAATTCTTAGCTTTTTTTTCAGACCTCCATAAAATTATATTCAAACACAAACAAATTGCACTGTGCCTCATAGAATTACATGAAAACAACTTAATATTTCTCCAGCTCTTACTTCAGATTTATCACTTCTAGATAATATTCTTTTTTCTTTTTTAAGTTTAATCTTATATTTTTAAAAAGAAAACAAATTATCTTTTTTATTTTACATACAAATCCTAGTTCCCACTCCCTCTCCTCCTCCCATTCCCTCTACTGTCCCCCTTACCCCATCCCCACTCCCCATAGAGGGAAAGGCACATTGCTCCTAGAAAGGACCAAGGGCCACCCCACCATATCCAGATTGAGCAAGGTAGCCATCCAAAAAAAAACCAAAAATAATGGATTTCAGAAAGCCAATAAAAACACAGAGACCAAACCTGGTGCCACTGCCAGTGACCCCACAGTCTGTCCCAGCCCTACAACTATCACCCACATTCAGAGGGTCTAGCTTTGGCCTATGCTGGTTCCTACCTTTTCTGACTAAAGTTGGTGAGCTCCCATTAGCTTAGGTAAGCTCTATAAGTGGGTGTCCTCATAATGGTCTTGACTTCTTTGCTCATATTCTCACTCTTCTCACTCTTCAGCTGGATTTGGGGAGCTCAACCTAGTGCTCCACTGGGGTCTCTGTCCCAATCTCGGTCAATCGTTGAATGAAGGTTCTATGGTGACATTTAAGAGAAACATCAATCTGACTACAGAGCAAGGCCAGTTCGGGCACCCTCTCCACTATTGCTTAGGGTCTTAGTTGGGGTCATCCTTGCGGATTTCTGGGAATTTATCTAGTCAAAAGTTTGGTTTTTTGCTTTTGTTTTTGTTTTTGTTTTTCTAGCCCCATAATGACTCCCTCAATCAAGGTATCTCGTTCCTTCCTCTCAGTCTCTGTCCTTCCCTCATCTTGACTACCCCATCCCTCAAGTTCTCCTCCCCTCCCCTTCTTTTTTCCTCCTCCCCTTATACCCTCCCTTCTCCTCTCAGCCCCATGCTGCCAGTTTTGTCAGGGAGTTTTATCTATTTTCCCTTTCCACGGTATCTATATATGTTACCCACAGGTTTCACCTTGTTACTTAGCATCTTTAGGGTTGTGGACTATAGACTTGTTATCCTTTGCTTTACAACTAGTATCCACTTATGAGTGAGTACATACCATGTTCAGCCTTCTGGGTTTGGGTTACCTCACTCAGGATATTTTCTTTCTGGTTCCATCCATTTGCATGCAAATTTCAAGATGTCAGTATTTTACTGATGAGTAGTGTTCCATTGTGGAAATGCATCACATTTTCTTTATCCATTCTTTGGTTGAGGGGCATCTAGGTTGTTTCCAGGTTCTGACTTTATAAATAATTCTGATAAGAGGATATTTGAACAAATATCCTTATAGTATGATTGACCATCCTTTGGATATGTGCCCAAAAGTGGTATTGCGGGATCCTGATGTAGGTTGATTTCCAATTTTCTGAGATACCACCATACTGATTTCCAGAGTGGTTGTACAAGTTTGCATTTCCACCAGCAATGGAGGAGTTTTCACCTTACTCCACACCCTCTCCAGAATGAGCTATTATTGCTGTTTTTTATCTTAGCCACTCTGACAGGTATAAAATGGTATCTCAGAGTTCTTTTGATTTTCATTTCCCTGATGGCTAAGGTATTTTTTAAACATGTTCTTAAGTGACTTTCAGCCATTTGAGATGCTTCTGATGAGAATTTTCCATTTATATCTGTTGCCTGAGGAGAGTGGCCCTTTATTTTGTTTGTCTTGGCCACCCGGCTAGCTTACACCTGAAATAATTACACAGAACTTGTATTAATTAAATCACTGCCTGACCCATTATCTCTATCTACCCTCTCATTGGCTAATTCTCACATCTTGATTTAACCCATTTCCAACAATCTGTATATCACCACGAGGTCGTGCTTTACTGGGAAAGATTCAGCATGTCTGATTCTGGTGACTCCATGGCAGCTCTCTCTCACTCTGCTTTCTTTCTCCCAGAATTCAGTTCTGTCTTCTCCACCTACCTAAGTTCTGCCCTATCAACTAGACAAAGGCAGTTTCTTTATTCATTATCCAATGAAAGCAACACATAAATAGAAGGAACTCCTACACCATATATCTATACCCCATTTTATTTGAATTATTTGGAATTTTGATATCTAATTTCTTAGGTTCTTTTCATATTTGGGAGATCAGACTGCTATTTGTAGTGGAATTGGTGAAGATATTTGCCATTCTGTAGGCTGCCATTTTGTGTTAATGACAGTGTCCTTTGCTTTACAAGAAATTCTCAGTTTCAGAAGGTTCCATTTATTTCTTGTTGTTCTCAGTGCCTGTGCTACTCATATTATAGTTAGGAAGTTATTTCATATACCCGTGCATTAAAGGCTACTTCCCACTTTCTCTTCTATCAGGTTTAGTGTAGTCATATTTATATTGCAGTCTTTAATCCATTTGAATTTGAGTTTTGTGCTTGGGGATATATATGGATCTCTTTGCATTCTTCTACATGTTGAAATCCAGTTATGCCAGCACCATTTGTTGAAAATGTTTTTGTTCCATTGTATAATTTTAGCTTCTTTGTCAAAAATCAGGTGTTCATGAATGTGTGAATCAATATCTGGGTCTTCATTTCGATTCCATTGGTCAACCTGTCTGTTTTTAGCCAATACCAACCTGTTTTCATTACTGTAGAGCTACAATAGAACTTGATGTCAGGGATGGTGACACCTCCAGAAGTTCCTTTATTGTACATGATTGTTTTCACTATTCTGGATTTTTTGTTGTTGTTTGTTTGTTTCTCCATAAGAAGGTGAATATTGTTCATTCAAAGTCTGTGAAGAATTGTGTTGGGATTTGAATGGGGATTGCATGGAATATATAGATTGCTTTTGGTAGGATTGCCTTTTTTTATTATGTGAATCCTACCTATACAAAAACATGGAAGAGCTTTACATATCCTGGTATCTTCTTCAGTTTATTATTTCAAAGACTTAAAATTCTTGTCAAACAAGTTTTTTACTTCTTTAGTTAGTGTTACCCCAAAATAATTTATGTAATTTCTTCCTGTTGTGAAGGGTGATGTTTCTCTGATTTCTTACTCAACTTCTTTATTATTTGTATATAGGAAGGCTACTGATTTTTTTTGTTGTTGATATCATATCCTGCCACATTACTGAAGGAATTTATCAACTCTACAAGTTGTCTGGTGGAGTTTTAGGAAGTAACTTATATATAGTATTATATCATCTGCAAAAGCGAAAGTTTGACTTCTTCCATTCCAATTTGTGTCCTTTGATCTTCTTTTGTTGTCTTATTGCTCTTGCCAGAACTTCAAGACATATGTTGAATAGATATGGAGAGAGTGGATAGCCCTGTCTTGTTCCTGATTTTAGTGGAATAATTTTGAGATTCTCTCCATTTAATTTGATGTTGGCTATCAGCTTGCTGTATATTTCTTTAAATATTTTTAGATATGTTCCCTGTATCCATGATCTCTCCAAGACCTTTACTATGAAGGGGTGTTGGAAGTTGTCAAATGTTTTTTCAGCATCTAATGAAAGAATCATATGGTTTTTGTTCAGTTTATTTGTATGGTGAATTACTTTGATAGATTTTAATATGTTGAACCATTCCTGCGTCTCTGGTATGAAGCCAATTTTATCACAGTGGGTGTTATTTGATGTGTTCTTGGATTTTGTTTACCAATATTTTATTGAGTATTTTGCATCAATGTTTATGAGTGAGATTGGTCTGTAATTTTCTTTCTTGGTTGAATCTTTGTGTGGTTTTAGTATCAGGATAAATGTAGCCTCATAAAAAGTGTTTGGTAATGTTCCTTCTGTTTTTATAGTGTGGAACACTTTGAGAAGTATAGGTATTAGCTAAGAGTAAGGTTATCTGTTGCCTGTGTTTTAGTGGGTGCAGTTAGCTTCCTTGGGTAGGAGTTTTCCTTCTAGTACTTTCTGTAGGGTTGGGTTTGTGGATAGGTATTGGTTAAATCTGGTTTATCATGGAATATCTTGTTTTCTCCACTGATGGTAATTGAAAGATATGCTGAGTATAGTAGTCTGGACTTGCAACCATGACCTCTTAGTGTCTGCAGCACATCTGTCCAGGACCTTTTAGCTTTCATGGTTTCCATTGAGAAGTTGCGTATGATTCTGATAAGTCTGCCTTTATGTTACTTGACATTTTTTCTTCGCAGTTTTTAATGTTATTTCTTTATTCTGTATGTTTTGTGTTTTGATTATTATGTGTTAAGGTGACTTTTTTTGTTCCAGTCTCTTTGGTGTTCTGTAAGCTTCTTGTTCCTTCAAGGAGCTATCCTCTTTAGGTTGTTAAATTTTTTTCTATGATTTTGTTGAATATATTTTCTGTGTCTTTGAACTGGTGCTCTTTTCATTCTTCTATTCCTACTATTCTTAGGTTTGGTTTTTTCGTGGTGTCCCAGATTACTCGAGGTTTTGTCTTAAGAATTTGTTGCATTTAATGTCTTATTTGACCAATGAACATATTTCCTTTATAAAATCTTCAATGCCTGCAATTCTCTCTTCTATCTTTTGCACTCCATTGCTTATGTTTGCCTCTATAGTTCCCATTCATTTACCCAGATTTTTTTATTTCTAGAATTCCTTATGTTTTCTTTATTGCCTCTATTTCAGCCTTCAAGTCTTGAACAGTTTGTACTGTTGGCTTCACCTTTTTGGTTTTCTTTAAGAGATTTATTCCAACATTTTGTTTGTCTTTTTCCCATTTCTTAAAAGGAATTTTTCATTTCCTTCTAAAGGTCTCCATAATCCTCATAAAGTTACTTTTAAAATCACTTTCTTCTACTTTTTCTGGGTTAGAATGATCAAGTCTTCTTGTTGTATGACCACTGAGTTCTGGTGTTACCATGTTGCTTTTTAGGTTGTTGAATTAATTCTTGAATTGGCACCTACTCATTTCTTCCTCCAGTTGGTGCTGGCAATGTTTTTGCCTCTTGGTCCAATCATTGCAGTTGTTGTCTGTGTCTTTGGGAACTGTTCTTGGTCTGCTCTATACTGCTACTGTCTTTGGTTCATGGAGCTGCTGAGGTCTCCCTTGGCAGCCTGTCCTTCAGAGTTACTCTCTTGATACTCTCTTTGTAGTTGCAGCCTATGTTTCAGATTTCCTCTGAGGTTGTGGGAGATCCAGTTAGTATTTTTTGGCCCATACATTAATACACCAATAATTTAAGAACTCTCAGAAAATTCTTGTTTCTGTTTATTTTTCCAATCACTAAGTCAAGACTTGTATGTAATTATTATGTAGTTTGGGTTAATTATTAAAGTGTTAAATCAAATAAAAGTTCTTCTTTCTTGAAAACATTTTCCCCAATTTATTCAATGTATTTACTACACATGTATTTAATTGACTCTATCATTAACTTTATCAATAGATCTCTTTGGGAGTTGAATAAAGTAGAAAAAGTTACTAATCATAAGAAAGCTTTTACCTAACTAAAATTTATAAGATATAATTTGATTCATGGCCCCTGAATCTTAACAGGTTTTATTTGGAATTTTCCATAGAATTATTAAAACTCTGAAGCATTATTGGATATTTCTTTTATTTGTTTATTAATTACTATTACTTAATGCTTAACTCAACAGAACAAGTGCTTGCTTGTGTTCAGCAACAAACATGTGATATCTCATGGTAAGCCTAAGCTCACATTTGCTTTGTCTACTGTGCTTTCATGATCCAATTAACTAGATCTTTTCAAATGTACCTCAAGAGGGGCACCCCTCACAAATACTGGGAATATCCCTATATTCCTTGTTCTGACAAACTTTGAAAATACAGATGATCCTGATTAATTATCATCACATACTCATTTTATATGGATGCTAGATAGATTTTTTTCCTTATACTCAGATTCTCAGGAAAGAATCCCACATATACTAACTGCACCTCTTCAGTCCCAGATTACATGCAGCTTACAAAACCTGCCACTAATGTTCCTTATTCGACTTAAAGAAAAGGTTCATAACTCCAATCTTTCCCCATCTCTGTCCTGTCACTTTAAACTTTAAGCTTTCTCTCCACATTCCCCTCATTGTTTGCAGGTATTGTTATACTATGAGTTAATAAATAGAAAGATCATTTAAAACACATTTAGGAATTCTGGAAACACTCAAGATAAGAATGTCTTGAAAACGCTATACTGGTAATTAAACAGAAAGGAAATAAAACTCAGACACATTAAATAGCTGCTACAGTTACAATAAACATCATTATAATAAATGCAACACAATTCCACTTATCCAAAATGTATCACAAAATGTATGCAATTTATGGTATTTAAGATAGTGTTAATAATTTCCAAATGATTTCCTCATCAAAAGGGTTTTTGTTCCCTCTGTTATAAATGCCATTGCAGTTTGGGTGCCCAAAAGATATAACAGTTCTCTTCAGGAAGAAACACCCCCCGCGGAGCTCTCACAGATTAAGTCTGATTATGTGTGCCTGCCTGGAGAAGAGATGTTATGAAATGAAAAAGGCTAAGCTTTCAAAACCTTTGGAATACTCTTTTGAGGTCATGCAGAACTCGAAAAGTGATTCAAAGTCTTTCAGATTTTAATACATGAAAAGCAAAGATGCAAAATGTTTGATACAGCCTTTATACGGCAGAAGAGCTCAAAGGAAATGCGGGGGTCAGTGTGAGCTATGGTGGCAGAGAAGATGATCAAAGAATCTCACAAATATGTGTGAAATGTGACCCAAAATACATTATACTATTAATGTTATCTGATAAATATTAAAATCATATCTTTTTTAAAAAGGGCCACATATTTATTATAGAGGGACAAAGTGTTTGTTTGAAAGACAGAGAAGAAAGGATTGCAAATGAACAGAGAAAATTTCAGATATGCTCATTTGAATACTTTGTTATGTAGAGATTTATTGATTTCAACTTTGAAATAGAATTAGACTTTAGTAAATTACTGAAGTGGTGATAAACAAAAAAGTAATAATCTAAAGAAAATATGTAACCAGTTCCACAAAGAAATAATCATAAATGAAGCAACCTATAGATATAAAAGTTATTGACTTAGGAAGATTCTCATAGTTGGGCCTGTCTATTTCAGAACTTTGTCACAAGAATTACAGAGTAGGATCTAGAACTTCATGTTAATGGCATATGGAGAATGTTTTGTTGTGTGCACAAATTTAAAACAACTATATACACTAAGAACCATCGAAGCAAATTGTGAGTTGAGTGAGTTCTAATTTTACCGTGTCCCTGCAGGAAAAGAATTTGACAGAATGGATTTGTAACTCACATGTTGTGTTTAAAATACTTAGATGTAAACTGGTGTGGTATCTATCTCATGCCTGTAAGTCTCTACTTGAGAGACTGAGGCAAGAAAATCCAAAGTTCAAGGTTAGCCTGGGATGCATAATGAGTTCCGGCCTGTGGAGTAGGACTGTGTTAAAAACCAAAACAACCAAGCAACATCCAAAGACTTTCAACATTTCACATAAGAAGTGAGACAGTCCAAGGGTAATTTTTAAGGTAATATATTGATGGCTTATGTAATGTTATATGTAACAGTGCTTTGACTTGATGTGTAAGCTCTCTAAAAAACTTTTCAGGACCCATATTTCCTGATGAAGGCAATGGGCTTTCTACACTGATATATAACTGTATTCCTTCGACATACTGTCAAAACATCTAAGTCAGAGCTTTCTTCAATATCTAAACTTTTGTTTAGATATTGAATTTTACAGTTCTCATGCCCAAAGAATGCAAAATCCTTTATTAATATTTTAATTCTTTATTAATATTTCAATTTCATGTTCTCTAAAATACACCGTATCAGCGATCAAATTTACCAGGAAAAAAGAGTTTTAAGAAAATGAACGCTTCACTTCCTATAAACCAGGGATATTTTTTTCCTCAAAATCAAGGCCCACTCTGTTCTTCTCCTGACCTGAGTTTACACCAGTCCAGATATGCTGCTCTACACACTGCTGCTGTGCACTGCTGTGCGGTCAGAGTCAACATGGCCTTCTTGAAGCTTTGCAAGGCTCTAACACTACAGTTCCTCTCACAGTAAATTTATATGAAACTCGTTTTTGGATTTTAGCTCAAATTTGTGTGCTGTTCTAATCACACAACATGGCAGCAAATACTGAAACTGTTCTTCAGGTGTGAAGTCGTATCGAAACCTTCAGTCTGGGTCAGCTCTTCACCGAGATGTCTCACATTCCTTTACTTTGCCACCGTTGCTAGCCTTTTTGTTACAGAATATACTACACCTTAATTTTAAATGAAAATTTTCTGTAAAGAATATGCCACATACATTTTCAATTCATTAGTTTTCCTTTTTTTTTCAACTGTTTTTAATACTTAGAAATGATTAAAGTTAATGACGTGGCCGGCCTGTGAGTGCTGCTTTGGACTAGCTCCTGAGGCTGGCAAGTGAGCGGATTCTCATTCCGGATGCTTTCATTCCGTGAAAAGGCATAAAATATACAAAACCTGAGCTGGGATCTCCTCTCTGAACAGAATTTATTTCCTTAAGCTTAAAGCTAAGGAAATTCCACATTCAAAGTTGGAAAAAAAAAATGATTTGATAGCAAAGATTGGATGGCTGTTTCTCTGACATCCACTAAATTCTGATGATGATTTTTTGTCATTTGCAGAATCAAGCTTTGAAAATAGTTTATGAAAAAGGTTCAAAGTTTACTTCCGTGACTACAGATTAGATATTCTAGCTCTTCCTCTTCCTCTGCTTGGTTCTCCTCCCCACTCCGTTCACTTCTTCTTAGCCCTTCAGAGCGGGAGTCGAGGCCTGAAAATAGAACACGCCCATGCTAACAATTTACAAGTATACAAACTGAAGTACAGCTGGGATGGGTCACAAATGTGGATTCAAAATAGGGGTTGAATGCTGGCTCCTAAAAGTAATATGTGTATCATAACTCCGAAAGTCTGCAAACAAGAACCTATCAGTTAAGAGTCATCTCAGACTCAGGAACTAAAAACCCTGAGGAAAGAACATCCTGCATTGTCTGAGTAGGCACTAAGTCTAAGAAGATCTTCCGGTGAGAAATATCAGAGAAAGTGTAGATAGGAAGGGAGGGAGAGAGGCCGGTGAAGGCAGAAAAGATGGAAGTTACACAACACAGACAGGAGCAGAGCAATGCCTGGAGCCTGGAGCCTGGAGCAAAGGGCAAATTTCTCCTCCAGCTTAAGAGAAACATTGCAGCCCGTGAACATCTTAATTTGGATTTCCAACCCTGAGAAATCTGAAATAATATATTTCTGCATTTTAAATCATTGCATTGTGGTAATTTATTATAGAAATTTTAATATAATATATTCCACTCCTCAGTAGTGAACACATGAAATTATACATGCCACAAGACAAATGTCTGTACTCTCTATCTATTCTTATTATGGATAAGAGTTAGATCTTATATATAGATGTGAGCATGGGTTTCCAAAGGACCTATTAATCAATCATGAACAATGATTTTCTTAAATAATATGATTATCTCATACTGTAGTGTTACTATTCTGGATCAATTATATTTTTGAAAAAAAGATATTACTAAGGTAGAAAAAATAGTAGAATTTTTCCAATTAAATTTCCATGGGTGTAGTGGAGTCATCTTTAGAAATGCATGCAATAAAAACATAAACTGTCAGTGGATGGGTACACATGAGGCATGTTCTCAATATCTGAAGAAATGTCAGTTATTCATAGCGGTGCCTTAATCATCTTTGCAAGTGGGGAGTATCAGGCTAGCCTAATCCTTCATCAATATTCCTCAAAACTGACTAATGTAGCATCCCTATGGTGGTATTGGTAACATACAGGATTTCAGCCAAGCCCAAGTAGAGAAACTGGAATTTATACTTTCACTTAATTTTAATAAATAAAGCAAACATTTTACTGTAAATTGTCATGAGACCGAACATTATAAAACACAAGTCTCAAAAACATAAAAATAATGAGCAGCTATTTATTTCCTGAGGTGGTGGCTGGCAAAACTTTCCCAGAAACATGTGGTATGCAAGAATTAGTTTCTGTGAAAGGCAGAGAAAGAAGGAAAATGTTTGCTTAAAATGAAAAATCAAATGATTCTATTGAAATGAAACTTTCATAGAGTGAAATGAAATGTTTTCAACATTGTAATTTTTATCCATGGATACTATATATGCATGTACTTGATCCACAGGCTATACTTATTCTTGAGTCTCAGAACAATATCATCAAGTTCTGGACCTTCTCAATATTTTAAATTATTAGACAATTTTTCAGATATATACCAAATTCTGTATTTAGAGCAAACTCCTATCCCCCCATCACCATTCAAGATTAAAAATAGGGCTGGTGGTAAAAGGTTGCCATTAATTTTGAAAATTCAAAAGGTAATTATTGCTGCTGGCAACTTCACTAAAATCCTTGAAAGCTTCTCACATTACTGTATCCTAGTGGCAGTGATAGATTTGATGCCAACTGATCAGGGAGAAGGTCACAATGGTGGCACAGCCTGAAGAGAATGGCATGGCGATAAAATTATTTCTGCTCTTGGGAAAGAGATTTGGAGAGAGGAGCATGTTTAATACCGCTAAAACTAGGAAAAGAAGCCTGCCCTATGCAAACATGTACAAGGTCATGTGAAGAACCTCATGAAGTCATGGAGATGCCCACATTCAAGCTGGAGGCTAGAATCCCTATTGGAGACTGAGAAGTCAAAAATCCAAACTCCCTTTTCCCATAGCTACTCTAAGTTTACAGGCATAAAAAAGTCTGAAGCAAAGAAGCTAGGTCCACTAATATACATTAGATATTTGTGTACTGAGATCTTTGACCCTAACAAAATAAAAAAATCTTTATTCCAATGGAGTCCATTCCACATTGTTATCAAGACAGTATTCCTGTAGACAGCATCAGAAATAAGTCTTTCCTTTGTTTTTGTTTCATTTATCAAACAAGAAACAGTCTCATTAATGGCAGGCCAGAACAACAGAAATGTGTGCTGTCATGAATCCATAGTCCTTGCTTCTGGGACCAAACAATCATTGTTATTATTCAAGCAGTTCATGCCCCCAACACAATACATGAGGGAAGTCCTGGGAAGGCAGAATTCAATCTAGTCTCTGAAAGTTTTCAGCAGATTGTTTTGAATGAATTCCATAATTTATCTCAATGTCAGCTTTCTCATCTTTAAAGAAGTTTAATTCTAGCTATCTCAAGGTTTGGGTGGGCTTTCTTTAAAAGGTCGGGAGGAAGAAGTTCACTTTGCTTCATGTTATCACACAGAACTCCAGCCAAAAGCATGAGCAGACATTATACAGTGGTAATAAATAATCAAGAACTTTATCTAGGATATGCACATGGTGAGTAAAATAACAGGGCTGTCACAGCCCAGTGTATCTGTCCTTATCCTTCCTGGATATGCTTACCATTGCTCTGCTCTGTTTCTGAATTCCTTTTATAGGCTTTGTTTTAGGAAATATTATTTTAAGATGTTGGTGTAGGAGGTCCTTCTGTATTTGTGCTGCTTTCATTGGTTGAATAAAGAAACTGCCTTGGCCTTTTGATAGGGCAGAACTTAGATAGGCAGAGAAGACAGAACTGAATACTGGGAAGAAGAGCAGAGAGGAGGTACACCTTGGTTCTCCTTCCTGAGACAGATGCTGGTTAGACTCATGCTGATAAGCCACAGTCAAGTGACAATACACATTAAAGGAGATGGGCTAAACTAATATGTGAGAGTTAGTCAATAAGAGGCTAGAGATAATGGGCCAGGCCATAATTTAATTAATACAATTTCTGTGTGATTATTTTGGGTGTAAGCTATCTGGATGACCATGACCAAAAGCAGGTGCTCTCTCCTTCACCAAGGTGTGTTACATATGTTTATGTTGCATTTGTCTTACTCTGTGAAGCTGTGTTACTGTGCCCATCTGAAACTCCTGATGGTCTAAAAAAGAACAAAATGGCCAATAGCAAGGCAGGAGAAAGAAATAGGCAGGCAGAGAGGATAAATGTGAGCAGAAATCTGGGATAAAAAAAGAGGAAACAAGAGAACAAGGAAAGGAGGGTGTCAAGGGTCAGCCACCCAGCTGACCATGAAGTAACAGTAAACGTAAAACATATATAAGTAAGAAAAGGAAAAAGCCCAGAGGAAAAAGGTAGTTGGGGTAATGTAAGGAAAACTGACAAGAAACAAGCTAAACTAAGGCAGGGCATTTAAGTACAAATAAGTCTCTGTATGTACTTATTTGGGAGCTGGGTGGCAGGTCCCCAAAAAAAGAGCAGAAATAGCCAACAACATTTTGGCATATCAAATTTCCATGTAGGGCCTGAGAAAGCTTTGGGAAAAAAAAACAACAGAGATATACAGATCCTTAGCCTTTGAGCTAATACAGGAACAAACAAACAAACAAACAAAGCACAAACTGCTAGCTGCTAGCTCTAGGAAGGGTGAATGCAGCTCCTGGTGAGACAAACCTCTGACCAGTAAGTATGCAAGCATTAGGCTTGGCTCTCGTGAAGTGAGCAGAACCCAAGATAGCTGTGTAAGGGATCTAGGTGTAGCTTTACAGTCTGAAGTTTGCTTGTGCGTACAAAAAAGGCTCAGAGATATGCAGTAAAAGAGGTCGAGACAGAACCTCTAAACAGGTTCCATAGGCTCCAGAAAGAAAAAAATGGGTATAGGCAATTGTAGAAAGAACTAAAATCTTTTACAAATAAAGTCTTTAAAGGGACAGTAGAGTAATATAAAAGAAAGAAGCTACATAAAGATGGGAAACACATAGGGAGTCTGGATCCTATATGCTATTATATTGATTTTGAATTTTTTGATTGCTGAAAAGCAATGGACAGCTGCTGAGAGACCTGGAATTGAAAGAGGGAATATTGAAATAAACCACCCTATATAGTTAGGAATACCTTAACTTAAGAAAAGTCAAGAAATGTATTTGTCAAATGGAAATCAAAAAGTTTTAGAAAAGCAGTTTTGGTTATGTTTCTACAAGGAACAAGAGGCTATTGATTCACTCCAGGTTAATATGGACCAGGTGTGAGCAAGGTAGACCTTCTGAAACTTGACAGGTGATATCAATAAAAGTTATACCTCGTCTTCCCACAACTTGGCCATTATGTCAAGTTTCTTCAGGATTACTAAAGATGCCTCCATCCACATTTAGCAGGAAGCAGTCTAGAGAACATGGCATGCACACTCCCAAGAGTTGGGTTGTGGGGGGCTTTAGGTTATTTGGTGGGTTATGAATGTTTGCTATAATTTAGGGGAATATAGGAATATAGAATAAAAAGACAACTATTAATCTCAGATAATTCACATTGTCCTGGATTTTGGTATACTGATACTAATTTAAAGTCTATTTTGTTGTACTGTATATATGTGTTTACTCTTGTTTAAAGAACTTTTGTACATTGATACAAATTTAAGGTAATTTTTATTACAATACTATATATACATATGTGTGTGTGTGTGTTTCCACACTTCTTTAAAGAATTTTTGTTTCCAACTTAAGTTGGTATCAATTTTTGTTACAACATATTGTATATATGTTTCTGCTCTTGTTTAAAGTATTGTACCTAGGCAGTTCATTTTAAAATGTAAGGTTAAATTCTAGTTTTTGAAAGTTATTATTATGAACTACATAGAAAAATCAAGAACCACAGGTCAGTAGTTAGTCATCTATAACAATCAAATTTGTAGATATGCTAGGAATGCTTTCCAGATCATATAGAGATAAATTTTAGATAGATCAATGGTCTTCAAACTTTTCAAAGACTACAGAATATGGGATTTTAAATATTTTACAAATTTAAAGTTTGTCATGATAATGAAGCACATCTGCTCCTCGAAGCACCAATTTACTACAGTGGTGATGGGTGTCAAAGAAATTCCTCATGAAGTTCGTTTTCAATGTGTCAATAGTAGCCATTTGGGCAAGAAGCTGCTCTTGCCTGGACTGTTTGACAGTATGGTGTATAAACTGGACATGCAGGACCCACAGGAAAATGACCACTGAACTTTGCCAAAACAAGGTGTGATGATCCTTCAGGGTACCTGCTTCACAGGAACAAAAAAAACTGTCACACATTCTGTAGGACACAGAGGAAAGTGACTGGCTAACTGCCAATATAGCAGGACAGTCTTTCAAATTCCTGCTTTATTGAAGTCTGTGAGATACTATGGACCTGTAGCCTGAACATGGATGCTCCAACATTACAAAGGAACTTTGGGTGACTGTTCAGATGGTCAGATGTCTCTGTCATTTCTAGAAATTTTTGCAGTTGTTTGCAATGCATTTTTATTTACTTAAATAACATATCCTTCTGGTGCCTTTGATGGAGTTGAAGATTAAATAATTATAGTTGCAGTTTTCCTTAGATATGATAGAGAGTAAGTTATGTAAAAAAATGGATTTACTAAAATAGGACAGATTATGGAGTATTTTCTTTAAATTTGCCAGACACAAATGAATTGGAATTCAGAATATTGTGAATGTAATCTTTACTTGACAATTGTTCTTGTATATGGTCTTACTAGGTTAAAATTAAAACTTTTCACATTTTGCTTAGAAAAAAGTAGAAAGTGTTGGAGAATATTATTTTAAATTGTGCTACTTTTGTTTATGTTGCGTTTGTTTAACTGTGTGAATCTGTGTTACTATACTTGTCTAAAACAACTGTCTAATGAAGAGCTGACCAGCCAATAACAAGGCAAGAGAGAGAAAGAGGCAGGGTTGGCAGGCAGAGAGTACAAATATGAGCAGAAATTTGGGAGAAAAAGAGGGAATAAGAGAATAAGGAGAGGAGGACATCAGGGGCCAGCCACCCAGCTGCTCAGTATGCCACAGAGTAACAGTGAAAATAAGATATACATAAGTAAGGAAATGAAAAAACCCGGAGGCAAAAGGTAGTCAGAATAATTTAAGAAAAGTTTTTCCTCTAGGACACATCTCCTCGGGTACTTTCTTGATCTCATCTCATCCTAGCACACAGATTCTTACATGAAAACCCTTCATAATTGTTTTCATTTGTGTCCTTTAAAAGAATTTCCATCTTTTAAAATCTTTAACATCAATTTTGCAAATTTCAGCCACAGCTACTGATTTAACACAATAGAATTTCTTACTATTCATAGACAGCTCATACTCTCCATAAAAATTTTATTGCTTTCTGAACATTTAACTTGTTTCTGAGGTTTCTTCAGGTTAGGTTCTTGGAATTTGATGTACAGGAGTTTTGTTGTTGTTGTTGATGGTGGTGGTGATAGTGATTGATTGGTTGTTTTCATTTTCAATTTTTTTGCTAATAAAACTAAAATTAAACCAAAAATTAAATAAGAACAGTATTTATAATCTTTTTAATTTGATTTTGTAGGTTCTATAATAGAGAATAACAGAATAGTATTCACAGTGTGGGGGAAGGAGACTAACTGTTCACATTAATAATTTTTAATTAAAATCTCTCAGGTCTGTTTTTATTTAACAATTAAGGAAAAAATGGTTTCTCAATCTAAGTACCAATGTTTTCACTATTGATACAGCCCACAGGTAATTGAAAGAACATCAACACATAAATCAGATACAATTGCAACAAGGAGAGCAAAATGAAAAAACTATGCACATTGATGGCATATCCCTCAACATACAGAATGAGGATAAACAAAAGAAAGAAAGCCTTTCCACCTAGAAGCAGAATATGGAAGCCTAATCACACCATAATGCATAGTGGTTATCCAAGTGTAGCCCTACTCAACCCCTTCTATCTCAGTTTGTCTTCTAAAAAGAAGTTAGGGAAGTTTTTATCTTGCTAGATCAGACTCACACTTGTGTTTTAAAGTATTTCATTTATATTGTGAATACGAGCTTTAGATATCTATACATATGACTATTTATACTGATATATTCATCAGAATTGTTATGAGGGGAAAATGTCTGGACTGCATTTTTGAGATTTATTCAATGTAACTTGTTCAAAGTGTGACTTACAGGCACTGATGTGAGGTCAACATGATCCCGAAGCTCAAGTGCATCCTGACTGAGCGCTTGGATTTCAAGCAACATAATTCAGCAATGTTCAATTTTTTTCACTGAAGGAAGAAAAGCCTTATTCTCCCTAACACTCCAAGCGTTTGATATAATTGTAAAATACACAGAAAACACTTAACTCCAATGTCAGGAATTTATGAAGAGCTCAGAAAGTATCAATTTCATCTTTTGAACACTATAACCTAGAAAGCAATTCATTTCACAAAGCTCCCTTGACTTTCCTACTTGGGGAGAAACTTTCCGTCCTCCAACTGTCACAGGTTATAATAACACACACAACGATGACATTTTAAATAATATCTCATCCCCAGTGCATCTCGCAACTGGCTCAGAAGCCTGATATCAGCATTCTGTTCCCAACTTCGAAGAGTGACAGTCTCTCAGGAAACACTGATAGGATGTCTGCTAAATGAATGAGGACTGTTATTCTTTTCATTAGCTTTTCCCTCTACTTTCCCTTGTCTATCGTGTTTATTTATAACTACTTCAAGCTGCCTGCTATTAGGCAGGAACAACTCCGTTTGATGTGAGAAGTCGGAGAATTTGGGGGAAATGTGGTTTTCAACACCTTAATATCAAATGTAGTTAAAACTTCTGCGGATGGAATCTAGAAAATGTCACTCCTGGGAACGTTCACACCTACAGTGACTCTTATTGGACATAGATTGAATTCTCCGCAACATGATTTTCTGCCTAGAGGAAAGGCATCTGGAGACGTTAAACTGAAAATACCAAACATCACTTAAAAAGGAAACAGAGGGATAGGATACAGGGAATGGTTGCTGTGATAGACAGACAGGGGACTGATGGGAGGCAGTCTTGGCTGGTGGCAGACTGTGGCTGAAATATAAACCAAGGTTGAACACCCCTAAAAATGCTCTAAATTTTTATTCAGTCATTTTTTTTTCTCTTTTTGAGATATTTATTTAATAGTCTACGGGTTCATCCCAGAAGTTAACTCTGGGGCCTGATTTGCCCCAGAGTGAATGTGCATGCACTCTTACACACACACACACACACACACACACACACACACACACACACACATCAGGACAAGGAGACAGAAAAAGGGAAAGCACTGTGGCAACATCCCGTGAGAAACAAGTAAACAATAAAGGACTTTCCTGTCCTAAAACGATCTCAAAGTTTGCATGCCTGAGACTTAAATGATAATTACAATTGTGTCTATTGCACACATGCTTTCGAGTTTTTATTCCTTTAGGAATTTTCTGGGTTAGTTTTCAGTATATTAAACTCAGTATGAACTTGCTCACACCCAGGAAATCTAATCAGAAGATTCCCAGTCCAAACAGCCGCTCAGGTTCTTGCCTGCTGCACCTGGTGTTCAACGATGAAGAGCGAGGAGCCCTACAACACCCTGGCATGCTACTAAGAGATGGAATCATTTCTCTAACAGAGCTGCCTTTCCCCATTAGTTTTGCTGAGGGCATTTCTACCAACAAACTCATTGGTATAGTAACTTCCTCCACTTTTCCCTCTGTCAAAATCCAGAACCATAAATCAACACAAAGACCAGATTTGCTTACGTCTCAGTTACTTTTCCATTACTATGACAAAACACCATGAACAAGGCAACTTACGAAAGAAAACATTCATCTGGGCTTACAATCTTACCGAGTTAGAGCCATGATGGCAGAGCAAAGGCCTGGTGGGAGGAACAACTGGCAAGCCCCCACCTTCACGTGAACAGGAGGCAGAGAGGCACACAGGGAATGGAACCACTCTTTGGAAACCCCAAAGCCCATCCCTGGTGACACATCTCCTCCAGGAAGACCACACCTCCCAATTTTTCCTAAACAGTTGTACCCACTGGGACCCAAGGGTTCAAACACATTAACTTATGAGAGTTCTTATTTAAACCACTACAGTTAATGAAAACTCACTCTTTTCCTATTTCCTGAAAATATAAAATTAACTTTCACATTTCAACCCCTTCTATTTCTTCCAATACCTCTAAGCATATCTTTGAAGAATTATAGTATTGTAGCTGAAGAGATAGCACAGAAGTTTAAAACTCCTACAGCTTTTGCAAAGGACAAGTATCGTTCCCACTACTCACACTGAGTAACTCAAAACCACCTTTAACTCTAGCTGCAGGGGATTCACTGCCCATTCCTGGACTCAGGGAGAACCTGCACCTCTGTGCTCCCCATGTAAGCACAAACTGAAGAAATAATAAAAATCAGTATTTTCAAAAGTAATTGAAGACTCAATGACAATAGCTTCTCTTTTAACCACTTCTGGTAATTGTTTATAGAAGCATCTTAAATAATCCCTGTTGCCAAGTTCATGTATCAGAAAAGACAATGTTAATGTTTATTTGTTATGTTTACTTGTCTGCTCTGTATTTAGGGTTTGGGCAGCACTAAAATATTGAATAAGTTTACTGCCAGGAGCACAGAAGATTT
The DNA here is from genome assembly GCF_982192425.1 of Myodes glareolus. Taxonomy (NCBI): domain Eukaryota; kingdom Metazoa; phylum Chordata; class Mammalia; order Rodentia; family Cricetidae; genus Myodes; species Myodes glareolus. The sequence continues at coordinate 15,071,361 of NC_142048.1, read as the reverse complement.
ACATCAAGTTATATATCTAGTTCATTAGCTTGCAGCAGTACATGAATGTGGACATAAGAGAAGACCTAGGATGTCTTAGAAAGGGGGTTGGCAGGAAAGGAATGGGTACCAAAGTATGAGGAGGGAGTGGGGGAAAGTGGGACCAGTTCGCAGCATAGCTGTGATATAGACACTGGGCATCTCCTCAACTTTGTGTGAGAAGCAGAAGGAATAACACATAGCTAGGGAAACACTTGCAAGAAAATAATCGTCACTTGAAGGAAAAGGGATTGCCAATTCAGCTCTGGACCAATTGTAATCAGTAGAAAACGTTCCCTGTGTGGCTAAAGTCATAGAGTATCTGAATTTCTTTAAATTAAGAATATTCTAATTTGACCATCACTAGGGTTGCAAATGTACTTGTGTGTCTTATTTCCTTGGAAAATACGAAGTAGGTAGGATGTTATTTCAAAGAGTAAATCGAACCGCATCTGAAACTCTAGATGTGTTAGAAATTGAAGTTTGTTTTTCTGTGTCATAATGACCCTCCTGACTCTGATTTTGCAAGAAAGAATATTTTTGCATTTTCTCAGATTTATTCTCCAACTGAAAAGTATACTTTTTACCATTGGTGATTTTAAAATATATTTTCTCTGCACAGCATGCTATATGTTAATTAACCAAAGCAATGTTTTACAAGTTCACTGTGATGTTTCTCATTGCTTTAGAGTCATTTTATAAAGAAAAAATTGCTTTTGTTTTTAATCGTGTGTTAAAAAGGCAATAACCAGTAAAAATCTCTACTGTTTCACATTTGAATTATTAAAAGCTATCATGTTGTTATACTAAAAGGATTCTACTCCCTTCTTGCTAAATTCTCACCATTTAATAATTTGCCTACTATTTTTACTTAACATAAGGCATGCATTTTTCAGTGCCTTTAAATCTTTAGATTTTTCCTTATGGCTAAATAATAAGAACTCTTGCCATCGTTGTTGTAGCTTTCCTAATTCTATAAAACCTTTACCAGAGTTTCCATCTAGAATTGCCCATGTTTATGAGCAAATAGTCATGAAATTGCCTTTGCAAATGTGGCAAAATTAAATTTTTTATATCTTTAAAAAACAATAAGCATTCAAAACTTTGAAAGCCTAAAAGATGAAATAAATAAACAAGACCTAGAAGTTTTGCTTCTCTTTCATAGAGAACCCTAAAACAAAATCTGGTTCTAAATCATGAAGAAATCATTATTTTATAATTACTTATCATATTTTTATAAATCAAATTACTTAAGGGACTCTGGGACTATATGTCTACTTATTATTATAAAGTCATTTCCCCGGGAACTTGTCAGGGGGAAAGAACTCCCTACAGTAGATATTTACACTTTGTCAAAAAGCTGAGAGCAATTTAATCAATAAGACATTAAAATACATCTTGTCTTAAAAAGCACAAGACTGTTAAGCTTGATGTTGTCACTGAATTGTCTTTACCAGATTCACTAATTGATGCACACATGAGAGTATTTACTTTATAAACATAAAACAAATATGGATCCTTGCTTCTGCACGAAAAGTCTGCCATGTACTATAGATAGATTATTTTGTTCACAGGTAAGCAAGTAATTCGTGAGTTTAATGTTTTTTCCCCAGTCCATCATGCAGACTACTTATTCTACAATATAAATTTTTAAAAGAGCATGTTCAGAAAGTCACCAATATTCTGGCAAGGTGTCTGGTAGAGATCTGAGGCTGAAACTAATATTTATTTATAAATTAGTTTAGGAACAGCAACAAATTCACTTTTATTCTTTTCCTTTTTTGTTTCCTTACGTGCTGCTGAAATCGATACACTTGATGCGTTTGTCCTTGAAAACATTTGATCTCCTCAAATTAACACTCTGCTTCAAAGAGAAAGACACTCAACAAATACGCAGCCATCGTTAAAGATACTGCAAGTCTCATTCATTGTCCTTGGTTCTCCCATGCTTCACCCTGCAAACCTCCAAAGCTCTCTGCTTTTTCTAATAGTCCTCAGTCAGATAAAGGCTTAATTTCACTTCCTAATGTTCTAACCTTGTCTCTGAAGTAAGGTTCTTTAAATAAGGAGGCTATTAAAGGACATTTTTGTGTCCGTACTCAATAGCACCTAAGTAGAGATTCAACATCCAAAATCCATTTTTGTTCCAACACCCCCAGCTACCAGTCTGGTCAAAGCCATTAATTTCTTTTCAGAAATTACACAAATTTCTCATAATGTCTTTCTTGCCTCAATTTCTCAATGCAAATTGATTCTTTGCAAATGTAAAGTGGAACACATCATTCATCTGCTCAAAACTCCCACAGCCATAATCCCACACTATTATGGAAAAAAATGTTAATATCAAGGAGGGCTTAAGGAATTGCCCTGAAAAGAGAAAATAGAAAAAAAAATACATTCCTCCACTGGACTGGGGGCGACAGGTGGGGTTTGAGAATAGGAAGAGTTATGCTGTGGGAAGGAGAGAAGAAAAGAGGAAGGGAAAAAATACTGGGGGAAATGACTGGAATATGGGGCATTTGGGGGTGAGGTAGAAACTTAATACATTGAACATTCTGTGGAGTCTACAAGAGTAACCCTAGCAGACTTCTAGTAATGGGGAAACGGAACCAGAACCAGCCATATTCTGTAAGCAGACAAAACTTCAAGTAGAAGGATTGGTACACAACCCAGCCACAAAACAGTCAGTCTGTCCTGCCTGCAGAGTCTTCTACTACTAGAACCTAACAGAGTCTTCATCAAAGAGAACAAAGAGTTCATCCAGAAACTGATGAGAACAGAGACACAATCCCACAGCCACATATTAGGCAGAGCTCTGGGACCCCGGCAGAGGAAGGAGGAAGATGGATCAGAGGAGCCAGAAGGGCCAGGGACACCACCAAAACACGACCTACAGAATCAACTGACCAGGACTCATAGATGCTTGCAGAGATCGGGGCATAGAGATTGCCTGTTGGGGTCTGTTTAGGTCTTCTGCATATGTTAGGGCTGAGTAGCTCAAAGTTCTTGTGGGATTTCTAACAGTGGGAGTGAGGGTATCTCTTACTCTTTTGCCTCTTTATGGAACCCTTTTCCTCCTACTGGGTTGGCTCATCCAGCCTTGATGTAGTGTTATGTATCTGGTCTACTGTAGCTTGCTATGCCATGTTTGGTTGATATCCCTGAGAGACGTACTCTTTTCTGAGGGGAGGTAGAGGGGTGTAGTTTTGGTGGAGAAGGTGGGAGGGAGGGAAAAGTGCAGTTGGGTTGAGAGAATAAAAAAAAATGCTTTATTTAACCTGACTCCTTTACTTCTGGGTACTGCTACAACCAATCATCCACTAACTTACTGTTGTCAATTGAATGTGAAATGTTCTCCGAGCACTTTTGTGTTTGAATTCTTGATACCTAGATAGTGGCTCTGCTTAGGTAGGAATACTGTGAGAATTTTAGGAAGAACAACAGAAACCAGGTAAGTAAAAACGTACCCCGGGATGAGGAGCTGAAGAATCAGGAATAGGAGAACCTAAGTGCTATGGAGGGGAAGGAAAATGGGAGGGTGCTATAACTAGAAAGAAGGGAGGGCAATACAAAAGGAGAGGGGAGGGAGAAGGAATAAAGAACATTGACGTAGGGAATGTTTGGCAAAGAAATAAGAAAGCATTGTTTCATATTTGCCTAGTACTATAAATAATACATATATGTAGTATATTCATATATTGTGTAGGTTATATAAATATATAGTATATATACTATATAGATATAAAGATGGTTTCATTAAAATTATTTAGAACTCAGTTTCTTTCTTTTAAAAAACCCTTTCTTATTCTTTCACCTTAAGTACAATATTTTATAAAAAAAATTTAGATTTCACTTTATACTGAAACTCAACATATTAGACTCTACATAGTATCAGTGATTTGGAGTTCCCTTCTATTCCCAAATGTTCTTGAACTTCATTTAAATACCAACTATGCCATTTATTTGCATCCAAACTTGGTTTAAATCTTGTCCTTGTTTGTTTTTTTATTGTTATGATAAACACCATCATCAAAAGCAATTTGGAGAAAACAGGGTTTATTTTGCTTCTTCATTTTGTTTTCTTTGGTTTTTTTATCTTTGAGCACTTGGATCACATTCTATCACTGAGGGAAGTCAGAGCAAGAACCCAAGTCAGGAACTTGGAGAAAAGAACTGAAGCAGAAACCATGGAGGAATGCCTACTTACTGGATTGCTCAGCATAGTTTGTTATATAACCCATGACATCTGTTCAGGGGCCTTTCTACATATATCATTAACCAAGAAAATATACCACAAGACTGGCTTACAGGCCAATCTTATGAAGGCATTTCTGACTTTAGGTTCCCTCTTTCCAGATGACCCATCTTGTGTCAAGTCAACAAAATAGACAATTAGGACACTCATATGCCTATGTTTGTGCTGATTCCACATCTTAACAAAAGTAAATAATGTTGGAATTAGCATGAATGTATAGGTATCTTTTATTGGATGCTGTCTTCATTTCCTTCAGAACGAGACACTGGAATAAAAGAGATGGATTCTAAAGAATGTCTATTTCTAAGTTTGGTAAGCCTGTTTATCTTCTTTTCGTTTATACCAAATAGATAGATAGATAGATAGATAGATAGATAGATAGATAGATAGATAGACAGACAGATAGATAGACAGACAGATACACACACACATACATACATATGCCATTATGTATGTGTGTACTTTTATACATAATTACATATAAGTATTATTCTATACTCAATCTTATAAAAATGTTTTTCTGATGGTTTTTCAAGCATCTTTACTGCTTTAGCTATTCCTCTTTTCTATCTCCTCCTATTTAACTTTCCTAGTTAATTCCTATCTCCTCTTCTTTTTTATCATTCACCCCAAAGACTATTCCTGCACAATAATCCCAAATATGCAATAGTGGTACTGATACCCTGTGGTCATCAGCAGCTGTCTAACTGGATTTAAAACCCACTCAATACTCTAGAACTTAAAGTCTTTGTGGCTGTAAATATTATAGAGTCTAGAGAAAAATCTACTACTACTATGTTCAATTTATCTTCTAACTATCCTAAACACTTATCTTTATACCTACAGATAAGTGTAGCATTCACCTTTCGTCAAAGAAGCTTCATTTGGCAGCATATGGAAGGTACTACAGAAATCAAAAATGCTCATAAAAAAGAGAGTAAGAGACAATGAGGTACACAGACCCCAACATCATCACTGAAAAGTCAACAAACATTAAATAAGAAAGGACAGAAAAAAATAAGAGTCAAAGGATGAGCCAGGGGAAATTTGCCAAGCCCCCCCCCCAAGATAAGGAACTGCAGACAATGAATGGCTGCTGAAGGAGGGAGGATCAGTTCTCATCTCCAGGGACAAGATGCCTGATAGGTTATGCAACTTCATTTTGTCAACCATAAATGCATGTGCATAAAAGGAACACTAAATGGACCTAGCAATGTTTTTAGGTATAAATGTACACGTGTTTGTGTGTGTCAATAATAATTATTGAAGTCTAAGAGGGATTTGGGGAAAGAAGGAAATCGGAGGCTTAGCAAAAGAGTGGAAAATGTAAATGCATTATATTCATGTACACAATTCTTTAAAAAATATTTTACAAAGAAAAAATGGTTCATGTCAATAATAGATGTTTTCTTCGTGCTTAACAAATAGTGAAAAAATTAACTACTTTCTGAGTATTCTGTATTCCCCATGACCTCTTGCAAACCTGAAGCAATTTGTTCAGTAATATCCTGCATGTTCCACTACTGCTGTGGTTGCAGGTCAGTCACAAATCCACAGCTTGCTGCTCTAACTCCCACAGAATTCATGGATGCACAAATACAATCATTGGACTGTATTTGGTAACTACCCTTCTGGCCTCAAATCTGCAGCACTGGCAAGTTAATACAGAAGTGTGATGAGATACCAATTTTAAATGATAGAAGTGAAAATAAATTAGAGCTGACTTCCTGCTGCCTGGGCATTTTCAGGAGTTATTCATAAGGAAGCAAATAGCTATCAGTTCCCTTGTATTATGTTTCCTTGTTAATAGAATGATTCAACTGTGAGTAATAAACATATTCCAAGGGTCAATGTTTCATTAGAGCAAAACACAACACCAGTGTCAGCTCATGAACATTCTACAAAATAAGAACATTAAATTTCACTTCATTAGCATCTGGACCATCAGTAGATGATTCAGGCATACTCTCCCATATGTTTGACATTAGGATTTCTATTTATTGATATGTCTTTCTGAGAAAAACCCCTGCGACTTTAAATTCTGCAATCATTTTGCCATGTTTTGGTGTGCAGTCTCTGGGGCAGATATCATATTTATCCCTTACCTACATTACTAAGTATTACTGATTTCAAATTCTCAGATGATTCACCAAACCAAAGCTATGGTGTATAACAATTCCTGACTTTCAAAGATTAACAATAGTAATGTAAAATTGTAAGTGTAGTTTTCCTGTTCTGACCTCCTGCTCACAAAAAACCCACAGCCGCTTCCCAAATAACTGACTTGGAGACCTAATATAAATTATAAATGCTCAGGTGATAGCTCAGGCTTGTTACTATCCAACTCTTACACTTAAATTAAGCCATATTTCTTATCTATGCTTTCCCTCATGGCTTGTTACCTCATTTTCTACACATCCTGCTTCCTCCACAGCTGGCTTGCATCTCTTCTTACTCTGCCCTTCTTCTTCCCATCATTCTCCTATCTTGGTTTTCCTTCCTATGCCTTAATTCTTGCGTGGCTGCTGGCCAATCAGCTTTTTAGTAAACCATTCCGAGTGACAAATCTTCATAGTATACAAAAGGATTATTGCACAGCATAAAATACTGTATATATAATGAAATTTTCTGAGTTAGTTCTATCTATACACTTTCCCCAAATTTCCCAAAATACATAGTTTTTCAGTATTCAATATTATCTTCCTTGAAAACACACACACACACACACACACACACACACACACACTTTCTGATTTGTTTAACCAAATTGAGATAAAACTATATTTGTCATGATTACATAATAATTAATGAATATCAAGCAAGTAGCTTCATTAAAATTGAATCACTAAAATAACACAAAGTTGCAAAAGTATTTCTGGTAAGTCTGTGGAAATATACAAAATGAGGCATAAAATTCTATTACACAACTGTACCTATTTCCTGAGGTTTCCTGTAGGATCAGTCTTATTTGCTCACTCAAGGGTTCTCCCAAAATTCAAGCTATGAGATAAGTAGTTAGGAACTAAAAATAAAGCAACAAAGGAAATCACATGGATCCCCAGGGTCTGTAAAACAGAGACCTTAGGGGTATTTTCAGTTTAGTAAGTATCTAGTCTTTCCCAGACTCCCAACTCTTCAGGTGTGGTACCACCATTTTTACAGTGAAAATGAAAAGTTAAACAGAGAACTGGCCAAATATAATCCAGATAACTGGCTAATAAATTTGAAAATTGTCTTCCTATGGGCTTATATATTCCTAATTCACTTACACAAGTGTCTAGCAATTAAACAAATGAAAGGGTGTCTGGAATTAGTTCAGTTGTTAAGGTGCTTGTCAAAACTCAGATCCCCAGAACCCAGCTAAAAAAAAAAAAAGAAAGAAAAAGAAAAAAAGAAAAAAAAACCCACACACATTGCTGCAGGCTTTAAATCTAGAGTTGGAGGGGTGGGTGGGCAAAGACAGAGTTCTAGGACTCGCTCATCAGCTAGGCTAGCCTACCCCATGAGTGTCAGGTCAGAGAGACCCTGTAAGAAAGAGATGTGTGGATCTTGAGCAGCAAACCAGGGTTGGGCTTTGTCTTCCCCATTATATTTATACATTATGCACACACAAATAAGTAATTAAACAAATAAATAAGTTTTAAAAAGCAGAGAAAATCTAACCTTTTTGCAGAAATTCCATGGGTAATATAATCTCAAGTATAATTTTCAAAATCTCAAGTCTGGTTCTACTTAAACAGCATTCAGTACCGTAAATTTTCAGAAGGAAAAAGGCTTGGAAAAGCCCTTGAATATCCATTTTCAGTATTTCCTCAAATAGTAAATCATCATGCAGAAACTTCCTGAAATCAGATCCTAAGACCACAAGAAGGTGATAAAGTGGAGTTATACCAGGAAATAGAACCAGGGAAACCTGGTACAGTGATTCATAAGCTTAGCCCTTTGATTTCTGAGTTACTCTGCACCCACAGGTGGATCAAGGCTGCTCAGAATTAAAATAGTAGAAAGCAGGGAATAAGGTGCAGGAGGTAGAATGAGACACACAGTGGCAAGATGAGCATGATTGAGGAAGAGGGAGCAACAAAGTTGCCTCTTCTATGAGTGTCAGCTTTCCTCCTCTTCCTCCTCTTTCTTCTCTTCCTCTTTCTCCACTTCCTCCTCCACATTCTCCTCCTTTTGTTCCTCTTCTTCTTCCCCTCCCTTCTTTGCCTTTTTAATCCCCTTGAGATAGGGTATCTTATCTTAACTAATTTGTTTTTTGTTATTTTGTGTTTGATTTTGACGAGGTGACTGACCAGCAAGACCCAGCACCTTGGTTAAAGGTAAAAACAGCCACTCCTGCCTTTTATGCACGTTCTGGGGGATCAACCTTGGGTTCTCAAGTTCATGCAGTAAGCACTGTTCCCCACTTAGCTATTTCCCATCCCTGTATGTACTGTTGTCTACCAGTTATCATCCAAACATATCTTAGATTTACTGAATCCATATTGTCCCTCCCTACATTCTAAACATCTGTCCTTCTATTCACAGGTAAGTATAGTCCTCCTCTCTCATCAAGAAAACTTCTCTTTGCAACAGATGGAGACTATTATAGAAAACCACAACCACTCAAAACGCAGGGATGTAGAGTCCTGTCACAACCAATATCTACCACACAATTCCCGCACCTAAAGGCTGAGAGATCATTGCATAAGAGATGACAGAATGACTTTAGAAGCCAGAAGATCAGAGAGTTTCATGTGAAATTATGTCTCCTGCTAATGCCAGAAGCTACATCCATAAGGTCTCACCAACATGACTCCTAAACATGAGCTGATCAAGGACAATAGGCATGCTAATAGGCAAAGCTCAAGAGACTTCATCCTTATATAAAACCTAAGCCAACTAGGAAATACTGAGAGATGAAGAAATTGTCTTCCCCAGAGATGGGCACATCAATTGGCTATCCAATAACAAATAGTCAGCCCTGAAAATAGATACATATAAATAATATTATACAGACAGAGTAAGATATACATCAACAATTAATGAAAACACATGCCATGAATCTGAAAGAGAAAAATGATGGCTATATAGGACAGTTTGAAGGGAGGAAATATGGGGACATTATATAATTACAGTATAATGTTAAAAAGTAAAATGAAAAGACAAAACCAACGGACAAGGAAAGTAGCTTACCATAAGAGCCACATATTGCTACTATGAAGCAACAACATAACAAGGAAAAAGAGTAGGTGCTCTGCCATGTCCTGGTTGCAAGGAATCTCTAGTGGTTTTCAGAGGAAGCAGATCATGAATAAACCATTAACTCCCAACCCTTAAGAAATCAGAGTCCTTATACAAAATGCTGCACATGCCTTAGTAGATGCAGCCTTCAGACAAGGATAAACCAAATGCTTATGTTGGGAAACGTCAAATGGTAAGAGACTGTTAGACCCCGCCTTCCAGTGGATACCCACACCCAATCCAGGCCGGGCCTTCCCGAACTCGGGCCCACGAGAATGGACGACTGTCCTGAGGGTTTAAAGCAGACACACACAAAAAAGGGACCTTTGCTCATTTACCAAGAGTAAATGGCAACTTTATTAAACTCAAGTCGGGTATTTATAGAAGTGGGCAAACGGGATCAAAAAGGGCAAGGCCTCCACCCAACAGAAGCAGGAAGGAGAATAAAGCCCCCCCCACCCCCCCCACCTCCCCCACCCCCCCGCGCCTCAGGGAGAATCAGCTGGGGAAGGCAGGCTATGGGCCCACTGCTAGAACCTTGAATACAGGTGGAATCACCATAACAAAGAGAGCCAGGTTCTTGCTAAGCTATCCCCTCAAGCCAGTGCTAGTGCAGAATCTCCAGGGAGCCGGAGGTCACAGGGCCCTGCGAATCGCCAGGAGAAGGGAAAAAGACCTTGGTAGCTACAGGAGATCATAGTCTTAATTTTAAATGATTACCTGGTAGCAGAGACATATGTCAGTCACATTGCTAATAAAGCACTCACTTATTTGGATAAATAACCCCAAATAACCTATTTTCTTGTTTGTAAATGCTATTATTTATGTTAAGTTTATAGAAAACACCTAAGTTGATGATTATGTAATGCCAGGCCTCCTTCAAAGTAAAAGAGAAAAAAAAATCTACCTAAGTAGGAACGAAATTTAGGGTTTATTACATGCCTAGAGCACCGAATCTATCTAAAAAATTTGTGACATTTGAAGCTTTGATTCCAGGAAATGACCATTAAAATTTCAGTCTGTCCTATCTTGATTTAATTATAAGAATCAAGATTTTAAAAAGACCACGACTGTCCTTTTGACCTGCATTTCATTACACCAATCCAATTCTGAACTAATTAAATTTCTTTTTTCAGTGATCTTAATTTGTGAAATTGAAGACAATTCATGAGCCACAGAAATGCTCGGCCTTTTTGGCTGAGAAGCAGTGACCTTATCTATCACTTCTAAATTCCTTCTCACGGCTTCTTTCCTGCCACAAATACAAGCCAGACGGCTCCACCTGGTACAGCTCCAGGATAGTTAGGAATAAGTCATGAGGCTCTATGGAGAAATATGCACTGATCTACTGCATTTCCTTCTACCAATATTTGTTAACATCATTTGTACTATCCTCTCTTAATTAGAGACACATAAGGATTAACACTGACCAATTTGTACCCAATTACAATCATTGAAAAATTTACAGGTGGATGGAAGACTGGGTAAAATCATTCATTCTGCAATGGGTACTATCGGGAGTAACTGTAAACAAGAAACACTAGTAGTTCTGAAATCAGTCAAAGGAAATGGTCCTGGATGAAACTACATTATAGATAGTGTGATAGTTGTCCTGGCAAATATGAAGTGATAATCTCATTATAGTTGTGATCTTCATCTCCCTAGTGTAACTGCTGGTCCATTGCCTATGCATAAATATCATACCCAAAGGTTCTCATGTTTTGAAATTAGTATATATGCTCTAAAGTCTTAGTTTATGAGAATTTTTCACATGTTCTAGATACAAGTCAATAATTGACAAACATTGTCTACTTTGCCAATTGAAGTTCAAATCCTGGATAGTGGCCTTTGAAGCACAAACTTAGAATTTCAGAATGTTTCTGTGTGAATCTCATGTCATTAAAAAGATATGCTTTAGATCATTGGTTCTCAATCTATGGGTCGTGACCCCTTTTGGGGTCACATATCAGGTATTTATATTTGTTAGTAACAGTGGCAAAAATACAGTTATAAAGAGCAATGAAATAATTTTATGAGTTGGGGTCACCAAAACATGAGGACTGTATCAAAGGGTCGCAGCATCAGGAAGCTTGAGAACCAGGGCTTTAGACAATATCATGTGTTTCCTTTGAAGAATTTTCTAAATTTTGTTCTGATGTGCTGGTTTTTGTTGATCTTTTTTATTCAGCCCTCAAATAGCCCTTGTTACTGTTTACTATTTACATTAAATACCTGAGCTGCATTCCTTGCTATCCAAGTGCAGCAATTGTTTCTTAGCATTGTCACCTTCAGCTCCTACAGAAGGCTGAGAACATCCAATCAGCATCTTGGCTTTTGCTTCCTTGGGGGGAAAAATGTTATCAAATTGGTCTTTATAAGGACCAACTTCATAGACATTAAATGAAGAACAAAAAGCTGACCTCAGACTCACAGAAAACAACCTGCCTCTGACTTGAGAGTGCTGAGATTAAAGGCGTGAAGCACTGGGCCTAAAGACTTTAATGTGAAACCCAACACTGAAACCGATAAAAGAAAACATACACACCGGACCCAACAAGATATAGACCTTGAAAAATACTTTGTGAATAGGGCTAAATTTGCCCAGGAATTAGAGCCAGCAAGCGACAAATGGATCTACACAAAACTAAAAACCTTCATAGAACTAAGGAAACAGTTTAGTGGGTGAGAATCTTTGCCAATTATGCATCTGATAGAAGATTTATACCCAGAATATATTAAGAACTAAATTATATATATCCCAATTAAAATGTGGACTAAGTATACTGTGATACTGTGGTGGTTTGAATGAGAATGGTCCCCTAGACTCAGGTGTTTAAATACTTGGTCATATTGGTCCCTATTTGGTAGCACTGTTTGGGTGGGTTTCTTTCCCTATAAGTATCAAACACTTGAAAGTCTAAGGAGTGTTGTGGGACAATGGTCTTGTATTTGTTTAATAAAATGCTGATTGGCCAGTAGCTAGAATGGAAGTTCAGGTGGAGTGACCAGAACAGAATTCTTGGCAGAGGAAAGACTCAATTTGCAGTTGTCACCCAGACACAGAGGAAGTAAAATGAGAATACCTCACTAATAAAAGGTACCAAGCCACATGACTAAATAGACAAGAATTATGGGCTAATTTATGATGTAAGAATTAGTTAATAAGAAAGCCTGAGCTAGCTACTAGGTCAACCAGTTTATTATTGATGTAGACCTCTGTGTGTTTCTTTGGGACTGAACAGCTGTGGGACTGGGCAGGACAGAAATCTCGGTTAACAAAGGAGAAGCTGGTGACATGACTCAGCTCCTAAATGCCTCTGCCCTCAAACTTGATAACATGTGTTTGAGTTTGAGGCCTGAGACAGACTCACTTGGTTGAATGAGAGAGCTGACTCCTTCAGTTGTGATCTCCACATCTGTATAATGCATATCTCCTACCAACAACACTCTCTCTCTCTCTCTCTCTCTCAAACACACACACACACACACACACACACACACACACACACACAGAGAGAGAGAGAGAGAGAGAGAGAGAGAGAGAGAGAGAGAGAAATAGTAAATAATTTGTTCAAAAAAGAAAGCCAAGGGAGCCCACATGGGACTGACCTAAGCCCTCTACATATATGTGACAGTTTTGTAGCTTGATTTACTTGTGACACTCCTAGTGATGGTTGTAGGACTGTCCCTAATGCTTTGACCGTCTCTTTGGAACCTATTCTTTATACTGGGTTGTCATAACCAGCCTTAATACAATTGGAGTTCCTTAATCTTACTTCATCTTGATATGCCATGCTTTGTTGACATTCATGGGAGGCCTGCCCCTTTCTGAACAGAAACAGAAGAAGTGGATGGGGTGGGGACATGGGGAAGGTGAGGAGAAGGGATAGGAGCAGAAGAGGGAGGAGAAACGGTCCTTGTGATGCAAATGAATGAATTTAATTAATAATTTAAAATAGAATGGCTAGGAAATATTGTTAAGTAGATGTACCACAAATGTAATGTTTTCTTTTAAAATATGTGTATTCAAGTATCACGAAAAAGGACATGCCATTTTGGAGATTGGGCCACTTTCATAGAATGAACTAAATTTTCTATGCTGGAAGATAGCATGTTTAGATGTCATCCTAAACAACACCAAAATATTTAGTTTAGTAACTGGCATCAAGTACATTTGTGACAAAGGAGGGGCCAATTCACCTCTAAAGTCTACTGTTACTTTCAAAACTAGCCATTTACAGAAAATCTGCACAAATCCAAGTTGAAATACTGTTAATGTTTTTAAATATTTGTAATCTAACTAAAATACTAAGAAACAAAGGGCTGAAAAGCTATAGATAATTAAACTATGTTAATTCTTTATCAGGAACCAAATATGATAGATTTAATAACAATACACTGTTTGGTCTCCCCTTAACAAATAAATGAACTACAACACAAGGTTCGAGCTATTTATGTAAAAAGGTGATTAGGTTTTTATTGTGATTAGTAAGTCAATTAATTTACTTTTAGTAATAATGTGTAAGTAAACTATCAGAGTTTAAAAGTACCCCCTTATGAAACCTGATATATAAGAACAAATGAAAAAATACAATGATATACTATAAAAATAAAATTTTAATAGCAACATAAAATGATACTTATGAAAATGCAATATAAATCGTTAAGCAGGATATAATTACACCGATTAGAGAAGACTGGGATATTATTTAAATGAATCCTCACAAGGACACTTTAACACACAGTGTGCAAAATTAAAGCGAAGTAAAAGTTTCTTCAATTAATCTGGAAAAATGAACACCTTAAACCCTCTTCTATTCTCATTTTACAAAGTATATTAAGACATGGAAAAGTATGAAGTGACGAAGGAGCCTAAAATGTAAATCTTCTACTAATTTTTTAGAGATCAAGAAGAAAAGCCTCACTTTTCACCTTAACTACAATACATGCAAAATTAGATACAGGGGCCAACAGAATCCCAATATGGATTCCCTAAGCCCCTTCATTTCACCAACGTTCTTTACAGAGACCTCCAAAATTAAATGCATCTCTGTGGAGGTAATCAAGATGCTACTTAATTTCCCCTCATAACTACCTTTTAAAGAAACTCTCCTGTTCTTTAGGCTGTTTTCTGAGACAGGTAGTAGTAAATAGGAAGAAACTGAGATGGGGTGGGGGGGGTACTTAAGTAATGTCAGCCAGTGAGATGACAAGTTGCAACTGAAACTGATGAAGTCTGACCCTAAATATTAACTCACCACCGCTGAACTGTACTGCACATAGGTGGAGAGCCAAAGCACCTGTGGTACATTTAAAACTTATGGATGAGATTTTTTTTTTCACATTAAATGTTTACACTAGAGCAGCAAGGCAGGGAGAAGACAGCTTGCTAGCAGCGAATGCCTGTCACAGATGCATGCTAGCAGCAGCGTGAAGAAACAACTGGATGCCAAAATGTTCCCTCAACTGACATATGGAAAAAAATAGTTATTTTTTGAGATTTCTTCGGTTTTCTGTTATTTTCTTGTTTTGTTGCAGTGAAGAGCCACAGATTTTAAAAACACAAATACCAATATAATAGAAAAAACAAAAAAAGACAGCCGTCAATTGATTCTGAAAAGCAGCCTGTGTATCATTAATACTGACTTCTTTGGTGGTTTTATTTTTATTTCAATATTAAAATTATGATTCTAATGGTAATATTAATACCATGGCAATTTTAATTCTGTTTATTAACATAATTTGTATTAGAGTAAAATTTGAATAGTGTTTTTATAAACATGACCTGCAAACAATTTTTAAATTGCATTTATAATAAAATTCCATATACGAATTTTATGGTCTCACAGCTCTATATTTTCTTATTTTTTGATTAATTAAAGTATAATTATATCATTCATACCTTTTCTTTGTTCCCTCCAAAACCCATGTCCTCTCACTCAAACTCTTCCCATACCTTCCTTCATTATTCCCTCTCAAATTCATGGCTTCTTCTCTTTATTATCATTATACACACACGCACATCCACACACACACACACTCACACAGACACACAGACACACACGCACATACACACACACACTCACACAGACACACACACACGCACATACACACACGCACACACAACTTGCTGAGTACTCTCAGTGTTGTTTCTATGTATGTGATTTCAGGGTGATCACTTAGTACTGGATAATTAGTAGAAGATCAACCCTGGGAAACCCTAACCCTCCCTCTCGAAGTAGTCAATGTTTCCTGTAGTTCTTTATCTAGGAGTGGAGTCTTCGAGATTCCTTGCTCCCATGTTAGCGCGTCTATTATCACTGTTGTCATTGTGTGGGTCTTGGATATACAGCCACAGACTTGCCTGCCATTTCTAGGAAACACAATCCCAAGCAGACTTCCTGTCTTTCTGTCTTTTCTCCCTTAAAGCTTCCTGAGCCTTATGAGCAGGGGTTGTGTTGTACATTTATCCACTGGAAATCCCACAAAGTTTTCTCTGTGTTTTGACGAGTATGGTCTGTAAGTCCATCTGTTACAAATAGAAACTTCTTTGATGACGAGTGAGAGCGACATTTACCTGAAAGCATAAGTCTTTAGAATGCAGTCAGGAGTTATATCTATTAAAGTGATGGCAATGTGCTCCTCTCTGAGATCCATGACTCCACTAGCAAGATACTTGGGTAGGTTTCCAGTACCAGAAAAAAAATTCTCTTCAGTTCAGCAGACCATAAACCCAACCAGAAAGTTGTTGGCTGTCAATAAGATATGAATGCTACTATTGGACCTTTCCAGATAGCTTGCCTTGCTGGTCATTGCTGTGTTTCAAAAGCATCACAATTGGGTATGACTATTAATGGTTCCCCCTTTGGCGCCTGTGCAGCCTCTGGTACTCTGAAAGCTACTCCTTGGGGATTAGGCTTTCAAGGCAGATCCTTCAAGTCCTGTGTCCTGGGAACATGGTATAATCCCAGTGTTCAAATTTCTTACTTAAAATTTTCATGCAATATATTTGGATGCAATATATTTTCCCCTCCTCACAGATGTTACCCACATTCATAACCACCCAATTCATGTTCTCTTTCTCAATGTCTATCTCTTTACTTCTGTTTGTCTCTGTCTCTCTTTAGAGAATACATTTTTTTTCTACAGATGGTGTATAACAAAACTCATAAACTCATAAGAAATAGTAGAAATTAATAGTAAACAAGGTGGTCATTTATAAAATATAAGTTAATATCATAAAATACTTCAAATAGAGAGAATAAGTTAGCTTATTCTGCCGCAAGCAGAACTCACCAGAGACATGTTACCGACAAACACTATGCTAATAACCTATAAACCATGTTAAAGGGATACAAAATTGCTATTCTATATAAACTGTCAGGAAACTACATATAAATAAAAAGGGATGAAGAGAAGAGGCTGTGATCTCATCACCTTAGGGCTGAAATCTGTTCGCTATGAACAAACATATACAGTTGATTCCTAATGAGAAACTATTCTAGTTATATATACACTCTACTGCAGTCCTGTAATAAAACCCATGACTGTTCCTCAGACTAATTAACAAGGAAAGTGTTGTAGAAATTCATGCCTCTGCAAATGTCCATCATTGGCGCTTCTTTGCCACACCCTCTGCTCCAGTTCTGCTACTCACATTATTAGCAAGAAGGCAGAGAAAGAAAAGAGAAGACAAAAGCACACCATGCTCTAAGATTCTACTGACTGTACACTATCCTACATGCTAAGTTACCCTATTTCCTTTCCTGAGCATTTATTATTTTCAACATTGGGTGTAATTTCTTTTCTTTTCTTTTCCATAGGGTTGTAGGAGTACAAAAACAAAATTTAAGAGAAAAAAGGAAAAAATTAAAAATCTCATCATGGAAGATGCAGTATGACACAGTGAGTCACACAGCAAACCCCTTTGCCCATATATCTTTACTTGCAACTGTTACTTGAAAAGAGTCATTGATCTGGTCCGGGCCTCTGGTTTCTACTACACTATTGATGCTCAGCCCTCACTAGGACTTTCCTTGGATATTCTGTGGTTGTCCTGTGTTGTAGAGATCCTCCAACTTTGGTTCTGCACGTCAGACCCCTTCACGTGCTCCAACAGCTTCAGTGTTGTTCTGCCTTCCAATTCTCCCCAGTCCTCACCATCAGGATGAGCTCTCCAGGGTCAGGGTAGGAGTGGCAGGAGCAGAGGGCAGGTGTGAAAGGACATAGAAATTAATGGGATCAAGCTGCCCAATGTGGAAGACACATTGAATAAATAAAAAGTTGGGTTTTTTTTTTCGTATCTGTGGATGTTTGCTTTGTTACCAATTATGTGATCAATTTTTGAGAAGGTTCCAGGAGATGTTGAGAAGGTATATATTTTTTTTCTGTGGAAAATTCCATTTGGGTGGAATGTTCTATAGATGTCTGTTAAGTCAATTTGGTTCATTACATTTGTTAGTTCTCTTATTTCTCTGTTAAGTTTCTGTCTGAGAAGCCAGTGATAATGACACTGGGTTTTGATTCTACTGCATGTACTGGCTTTTTGGGAGCCTGGTCTGTTTGGATGTACACCATTTTAGACCTGTATGGAGCAGAGAGGGCCTTAGACTTTCCACAGGGCAGGGCACCCTGACTTCTCTTAGGACTGAAGAGGGAGAGGGGAAGGGGAGGGAAATGGGAGGAGGGGAGGAGGTGGAAAATTTTAATAAATAAATATTTTTTTTAAAAAAAAAGTTGTTTTTTAAAAAAAGTACAAAAACAATGTAGGACTGACATATTAATGAAAATTTCCAAGAGAAACAAAAGCAACTGAAGGATATCTATGGGAGTGAGGGGGAAGGAGAGAGACATAGGAAGGGAGGGAAGAAAGGAGAATGGGAGGCAGATAGAGAGAAAGGAGGAAAAGGGAGAGAGCCCATTCTGGTGTCAGAGTTTGGAAAGTCCTCTAACCTGCCATCTTGAGACCCAGGGTGACCAGTGGTACCATTCAGTCCATGTTCAAAGCCCTGAGAACCAATAAGACTGATGATGGAAATCCTATTCCTGGGGTGGGAAATGACATGAGATAGTGCAGCTCTAGCAGCTGGGTAACGAAGAGTGGGGGCGGAGCAAATCTTTCTTCTTGGATGTTTTGATCTGCAAATTGGATGATGAGATGACACACAGCCACAAGATGAGGAAGCCTACTTCTCTACTTCCACTAATAAGATTGTTAATCTCAGACATACCCAGAAATAGGGCTTCAGTTTGGTATCTCTACAGCAACCCAAAAGAGAAACAAGATTAATTATTTAAGTAAAACATAATTCTACCAGAAGTTACAAAATTTCAGATCTGATCAGGCAATGGAAGAAATTATAATGCTTATTACTATACATTAGGAACAACGCAAATAACAATAAACTATCCAAACTGTATTAACTTTAGTTTAAAAAAATGAGTCCAGGTATGTGTGGACACATCATCCCAGCAGTGGGGTAACTGAGGCAGGGGAATAACACATTCAAGGCTAGTTTAAGCATCACCGCAAGGACTCCTTTGTGAATGAGAGAGGCAGGGTAATATTAGGAGGGTGCAAAGAGATTATTAAAAATAAAAATTAGTTCATAGTTTCATATTGTATGGTTTATCTATTTCATGGAACTTCTAAAATTTCCACACTTGTATTTAGCCTTGGCCAATTTTTACAAAAGTGACAACAAAAATCGTTCTAGGAATTTTGGTGTAGTTTCATAAATAAGCATTCATTTCTACTACGTGTAGCAGGCTTTGTATTTAGGGCCACAAGCCAGCTCCCAAATCATGACACAGAGACTTGTTATTAGTTATGAATACTTGACCTTAGCATATACTCATATCTGGCTAACTTTTTTCTTTAACTTAAATTTAACCTGTTTCTCTTCGTCCATGTTTTATCTCAGGGATTTTGATCTCCTTTCTGTATGTCCTACTCTGTGTCTGCTGGCTGGTGACTGCCAGGCATCTCCCTCTCATGTTAGATTATTCAGCAAGATATGCCTCAACTTGTATTATTTGTTTGTATTGTTATTGTATTATTTAAAATGTGAGGAAAAAATTTTATTCTTTCATACCTTACCTACTTCTAAATCTCACATAGGGATCTTAGAGGAGAGCCTACTATTGGAATTTTAATGAACCAGCATAATTCCTAACTCCATTCTAAATGCTTCTCATTATATC
Organism: Myodes glareolus; assembly: GCF_982192425.1. Lineage (NCBI taxonomy): Eukaryota > Metazoa > Chordata > Mammalia > Rodentia > Cricetidae > Myodes > Myodes glareolus. The sequence goes on along the minus strand of NC_142048.1, from coordinate 15,051,659 downwards.
CACAGGTAACTGTAGTTCCAACCAACACCAAAGAAGGTACTCTATGGAGCAGACAGATACCATTGCAGAAAGCTGTACCCAGTTAAAATACAGAAAATAACTGATCTCAGCCCCACAACTCTACCTGTGTCTCAGGTAATATCAGGGAATAAGGAGTAGAAAATTTGTGAGAGCCAGAAGATCAGGAAATCTGCTGTGAGATTATATCTGCTGGAGACAGCAGTGAATCTTCACCCACAATACCTCAACAATATGGCTGCCTAAACAAAACCTGAACAATGGCAACACCAACAGAGATGCTAATATGGAGCTGAAAAATCTCCAGGGGTCCCAACCCTAGATAAAGGACTACAGAGGGATGCTGAAAGTGGGAGAACTGGCTTTCCTCCAGAGAGGCGCTCCTCAATGGATCAACTACTAGCAATGGTCAGCCCTAAAATCAGGTACATGCAAGTAACATGTGTGTGTGTGTGTGTGTATGCAAGTGTATAAAATAATAATAATAAAGAAGTGAAGGCCACTTCCTTTGAGAGGGAGTTGGGGGAGGGAGCATGGAAGAAGTTGAAGGAAGGAAAAGAGATGGAGGGAAATTGTAGAATTGTATCTTAATTTTTAAAAAATGTACAAACAACCACCTAATATTTTATTCCAAATACTAATAAATTAGTACAGTTAAAACATAAACTTTCTCAGTAGTTATTTTCTGTAGCTAATCTTTTACAACTGTCTACATGGAATTGTGAATAGCTGTACCATGTATATTCTAATTATGAATGTATTGGGTAATATAAAGAAAAGGAAATG